>NW_028327369.1:97500-459351 GCF_031878675.1 Megascapheus bottae | reverse complement strand
CATTCTTTTTTTCTATCTCTGGACCTCTGCTCGTCTTTCAACCCTTATACTTCACGGATCTACACTTGATGGCTGTTGAGCAATATTGTATATGTAGGTGGTTAATTATTCTCTAGGCTCAGAACACTTAAAGACAATAGAGATTGGATTGAGAGGCTTATTGTTTTGGGTATAAATCGCTTATCAGTGGTTGTATTAGACTGGTCTGTAAGTGCACAAAAAGAAAGAGTGATAATACCAATCAAAACTTGTGAACATCTAGTGTCTGCCAGCTACAGAGACCTAGGTTGGTTATATCTGAAAAACTATAATTGTATTTAGTAGTAATCTTGCTCCCATTTTCAAATTGGCAGAACAAGAAACTCAAGAAAAATGTCAAATCAAGAAACAACATCCCCCACCCAATGTAAACAGACAATGGAACAGTCACTCGCAAACCTATAGGAGAGTCTTCCAAGTGCTACACAAATGCAATTGATAAACATCATTAATGGAAAATGTGAAAATATAAAGAAAGAGATAATGGAGGAAACCATAGTTGAACAAGAGGAAAGCATAAACAAGGTGATAAGTGAAAAAGAAGAAGCCATAAAGGAGGCCATAATAAAGGATTTTCAAAGAAAGATGGATGAATTCATAGAATCCACAAATAAAAACGTGAGCAAACTCCAGCAAATGTCCCAAGAAAATAAAGCTACTGAGCTAACCATTCAAAAGGAAATCAAGGAGATAAAGAAATCCATACATGATCTAAAGCAAGACATGCAAGGCATCAAAAGTGAGCGATAAGAAACAAGGGATGAAAAATAAAGTAGATAGCTTTGATAGCAGGTTATACAATGCAGAGGAGAGAATTTCCAGGGCTGAAGATAATTTAGGTATTATAGAGAAAGAACAGAAAATAATTCAATCCAAATCTAGGATATATGAGAAAGCGCTTCAGGAGGTCCAAGATACAATTAGGAAGCCTAATTTAAGGCTAGTTGGTATTGAGGAGGGCGTGGAGAAAGAGGTCAATGGTATTGGAAATATACTTCAGGGAATCATCTCAGAGAATTTCCCAAATATCCAAAAGGTCAGGCCCATCCAGATACGAGAAACTTTTAGAACCCCAAACAGACCAGACAGAAAAGAACATCCCACCGCCACATTGTGATCCGAACTGGATCAATAGAAACGAAAGGAAAGATCCTAAAGGCAGCCAGTGAAAAGGGATCAATAACCTATAAAGGCAAACCAATCAGAATAACCCCAGATTTCTCAGCAGAGACCATGCAAGCACGAAGTGACTTGAAGAATATATGTCATGCACTTAAATCAAATAACTACCAACCAAGAATACTGTAGCCAGCTAAACTCTCATTCATAACTGAGGGAACAATAAAAACATTCCATTCCAGGGAAAAGCTGCAACAATATGTCGAAACAAAACCAACACTACAGAGAATTCCCAAAATAAATGCAATATAGGGAAAAAAATGGCACCTAAACAGCATACAATCCAAGGACCACAAGAACTGTCAAGACACAGGCCCTACTAAAAGCTTTTAAAAATGGTAGGAACTAATAAATATCTCTCAATCCTAACTCTCAATATCAATGGACTTAACTCTCCAATTAAACGGCATAGGCTGTCTAGTTGGATCAAAAAGCAAGAGCCATCATTCTGCTGTCTTCAAGAGACACATCTTACCCCAAAACAATCATCTTTTGAAAGTGAGAGGTTGGAATAAACTCTATCAAGCTAACTGCCCCCATAAACAGGCTGGAGTTGCCATCCTCATATCAGATACAATAGACTTCAAACTAAAATTAGTAAGAAAATACAAAGAAGGTGACTACATACTACTAAAGGGATCTTTCCTAGAGGAAGACAAAACGATCCTAAATATTTACACACTCTTTTGAAGATTCTCAAAAGATTGAAGATTCTGCCAGTGTAAGTTAGATTCCAGCATTGATATTAAATAATGCTATGAGTATGGTTTTATATTTGAAATAGCACTGTTGACAAAATCTAACAAACATTTGCTTAGTATTTGCTTTTGATTTCCCAAGAAGTTCAGTACAAGCTAACATGTGTGGCATATATCGACTGGGAGAAATGATTCAGAATATGTGACTCATTTGAACAGAAGTCAGTGAAAAGATACAAAAGCAGGATACCCATATTGTGATAATTTGTATCTTTTGCATATTTTGTGTTTGTTATTAATTCCATTTGTAGTGTACATTTCTAGGTAAAAACTTTTAAAATGTTTCCAAACAATTTGTTATTTCAACGGCAAAAAAGGACATTTATATGCCTGATAAAATTCACAGAATTCAAATTTTTCCATATTATTTTTTGTTTTTTGTTTTTTTTGATGGGTCATAGATCTTGAACTCAGCCTGGGCACTATCCCTGAGCTCTTCAGCTCCAGGCTATCACCTTACCCTGGAGCCAAGCCCCACTTCCCATTTTCTAAAGGTAAATTGGAGATAAGAGTCTCAGGTCTTTTTGTGCCAGGATGGCTTTAAACCTTTATCCTCAGATCTCAGCCTCCTGAGTATCTAGGATTATAGAAGTGAGCCACCACCCCATCATGCTCAGCTTTCTGGTTTTTTTTTTAAACAAGCCCTTTGGCTGGAACTCGGTCTGAGCACTGTCCTTCAGCTTTCCTCAAGCCTAGTGATCTTCTACTTGAGCCACAGCACTACTTCTGTTTTTTTCTGTGTATGTGGTACTGCGGAATTGAACCTTCGTCTTCATACTAGCACTCTACAACTATGCCAAACTCCCAGCCCCTCCACATTAGTTTTTATGATAGATCTTTCCATGCATCCAGGATGGCTAGAAATCCTTCTTGAGTTTCCCAAGATCAGGGAGTATAGGTGTGTCCCATCCTGTGTGGCTACATAACCATTGTTTAGGGTACAGTTCTCTCTTCATTCTATCCATCTAGAGCAATTTTCATCTTCCATGTATAATCATTAAACATTCAGCTCCTGTTCCTCTCTACTCCATTCTCTGGAACCATCGTGCTTTTTGGCTCTAAGGGTTTGTTGATCCTTGGAAGCTCTGGAAGGGAAAACATACCCTAGCTCTTCCTTTATGACTGCTGTATTTTTAGTTTACTGTAATCAAGATTCATCTGTAAAATATAGTAAAATGTTCTTCCTTTTCAATGCATTGTTTTGCATATTTCTATCTTTGGATTATTATTAATAGTTGTGAATGGATTCTCTACATATTTGTTCTAGTCTCTGCTTTCTATTCGGTTAGGTACAAATCTAGAAATAGAAGTGTTGGACCATATTTCTATGTAATTCCATATTTAGTACTTTTTAGCACTCTCCACGCAATTTTTGATTGTTTTATATTCCTTGCAGAAATATTCCAGAGTTCTACTTCTTCTCACTACCTTCCCAGTAATAGTTAGACTTTGAAAGTTGTTTTTTTGTATGCGTGTGTGTGTGTGTGTGTTTGTGTGTGTGTATGTGGATCTTTTTGTTTAAAACTATATTTATATTAACATATTTAAAGTAATGATTTCATTGTAATTTTAATTTTTCCCATGACTGTTAATATTGAACTTCTTTCTACATTTTGAACTACTATTTCTATATATTCTTTTTAGAAAATCCTCTCCAATCTCCAATTTTTTCCCTTTTTTTATGGGGTAGTGGGGAAAGTCATGGGGCTTGGACATTAGGCCGTGAGCTCTTTAGTTTAAGGCTATTGTCCTACCCTGAGTATTGCCCCTCAGTTCTTCTGCTCACAGCACCCAACCCCTCTTCCCATTATATACAGAACAAAGGTCATCCTCAGTCTTTTTGAAAAAGTAAAACATACAGTAAATTTGTAGTATGAATCAGCAAGAAATAAATTTCTTGCCAGGTGCAGTGACTTTTACCTGTAATCCTAGCTCCTCAGATGTCAGGCTGATATCTAAAGATTTGGTTCAAAGCCAGCCTGGGCATTAGAAAGTCTATGAGACTCTCATCTACAGTTAACCACTAGAATATGGGAAATGGCACTGTGGCTTCATAGGTAGGGTGATAGCCTTGAGTTGAAGAGTTCAGGAACAGTGCCCAGGCCCAGAGTTCAAGCCTTACAAATCCCCCAGCCAAAAAAAAGAAAAAAAAGTTTCTTCCCCAAGTGATTATTATGCCAGACATAGAACATTAACATTCTGGGTGTACTTCACAGTATTATTACTTGATACCCTAAGATTTTGCAATATTCTCACAGTACCAGCATATGTCATCATATAATGTAGTTCCTTTTCAATGGAATAATTCCATTTATAACCTAAATCTACTCCCCCGACTTATTTTTGTCGATACCACAATTGCTCTACCATGATATGCCACAAGCCATTAAACAATTTATGGTGGGTAATTGGAAAGGAGTGTCATGGAATTTTGTGCCAGGCTGGATTTGAACCATGGTCCTCAGATCTCAGTCTCCTGAGTAGCTAGGATGACAGGCGTGAGCCACCAACACCTGGCTTGCCTTTTTATTTTTTTGTGGGTCTTGGGACTTGAACTCTGGGCCTAGGCACCATCCCTTATCTTTTCAGGTCAATATTTCATGTAAGTCTAAACATTTAAGTAAAGGAATACAATTCCAACAAAAAAAGAATAAAATTCCAGACATGGTGTGTTTATAACTCAGTGCTAATTACTTGATGAAAATGTGCCATTCCAGAAGCTGGTGTCATTTGATGATGTAGCTGTGGATTTCAGCTGGGAGGAGTGGCAGCATCTGGACAATGCTCAGAGGACCCTGTACAGAGATGTAATGCTGGAGACCTACAGCAACCTGGTGTCCTTAGGTGAGCAAAAGTCAAATTCACTTGCAAGGCCAAGTGCCTTGTTATTTTGCAGATACGTGAATGTTTATCAAACTTTCAATACTATTTAAATGAAAGATTCCAGGCCCTGAGAAGTATCATTACTTTCTAAAGAAAACCTAAGGTAATTTTGTACTCATTCTTCAGGATACCTTCAGGATACTTTGACAACAGTTCTAAATTATGTTTCCTCTAATGGAGACGACATTCCAAACTTACACAGTAATTGTAAGTGGATAAACCATCCAGAATAGAATATATATCATTATTGGAAATAGGATCTACAAATCACTAAACAGTGAGTTTATAATGGAAACCTGGCACTAGGTGCAATGTTTCATGCCTGTAATCTTAAAATATTCAGGAGGAAGAAATCTAAGAATTCTAATTTGAAGCCAGCAATGGCATAAAAATTGCCATGAAACTCTATAACTCCAAGTAACCCCTCAAAAATGTTAGTGGAGTGTCAAGAGTTTGACTTTGTGGTTGAGTGCTTGCCTAGCATGCATGAAGACCTATGCATGTAAGTGGAGCTGGGACTCAAACTGGTATTTTTCTAGCCTTGAGTAGGCAGCTAAGTTTATGCCATACAAAATGAATCCAGAGCTGGGGAAAAGTCAACCATGGAGCCAGTGAGAAATGAGAAAAAATATTTAATAGATAACTTGTGAGTAGGATGTCGGCGAACTTAAAGCAATGATAACACAGCATAAGCAATAATTCTCTACTGTTTCTAATTTACAGGGCCCTGTGTTCCCAAACCTGTATTAATTGACAAGCTAGAGCACAGTGCAGAACTCTGGATAGGAAATTCCTCTGACAAGAATATCACAGGTGAGTGAATGCATCTTCATATTGATGTTGGAGCCTGAGCTCCATTGGTAAGTTCATGTTGTGATGTACTGAGCAATAATATTCTTAGTTACCTTAAATCCTGTGTGGAACCTATAGAATTCTTTGTGAATGAATCAAGAATCATTTTCTTTTCCCAATCCTATGCCTGGTCTCAGTGCCTGAGCATGGTCCTTGGGTTTTCTCAAGGCTAGCTCTCTACTTCTTGAGTCATAGCACCAGTTCTGGCTTTTTCTTTGTATGTAGTACCAAGGAACTGAACCAGGTCTTTGTGCATGCTAGCCCAACCCCCGGCACCAAGAATCATAGGGTGATATGACGAATTCTATGTGGCAGTAGAGTTAAAGTTAGATTTCTCTGTAGAAATCACTGTGAAACAAAATAAAATGAGAAAGCCATGAGCCCGTGGCTCATGCCTGTATTCCTAGCTACTTAGGAGGCTGAGATCTGAGGATCAAGGTTCAAAGACTGACCTATCACAAAAACACCTTAGACTCTTCTCTCCAATGAACCAATAGAAAATGAGAAGTGGGGTTGAGGCTAAAGACATAGGGCAGTAGCCTTGAGGTGAAGAGCTCAGGAAGAACAGCCAGGTCTAGAATTCAAGTCCCATGACTGCAAAACAAGAAAGAAAGAAAGAAAGAAAGAAAGAAAGAAAGAAAGAAAGAAAGAAAGAAAGAAAGAAAGAAAGAAAGAAGAAAGAGGAAAGAAAGAAGGAAGGAAGGAAAGGAAGAAAGAAAGAAAGAAAGAAAGAAAGAAAGAAAGAAAGAAAGAAAGATATTTCATTTCTTTAAAACTAAGACTATAAATGATTGAGCAAACAAGGAATAAGTCAGGGCATTATTCTCTGATAAGGATAATATCTTTTTGCTGGTAGGAAGAGACTGGTATTCAGAACCAGACCTTTCCACCAGAAATTGAGCCTAGTGGTAGAGTGCTTGCCTAGCATGCACAAAGACACCGGTTTGATTCCTTATTACCACATACATAGAAAAAGCCAGAAGTAATGACTTCATTGGTAGGGTACTAGTCTTGAGAAAACCCAAGGACAGTGGTTAGGTCCTAAGTTCAAACCCAGGAATGGAAAAAAAAACAACAAAGTTTCAATCAACATAAGAAAATTAACTAGACAATGAGCTGGGGATTTTCTGGTCTTCCATCGTTCTGAGGGACAGGAGTGTTAGAAAAGGAATTTTTATAAGACTTCAAATGGAAAGAAACAAATTTCAAAATTCCCACAAATACCTAAATTGAGACTTTAGTGAGAAGTTGTAACTGAAGGGATATAGGTGTAAGTCCTTACTCTCAAGAATCGTTCTTGCTTGGATCAAATGCAAACAGACATATAAACCAAACTTGTGGCAGCTGAATCTAGAAAAAATTCGTGTTCCTCACTTAATGGTTAATAAGCAAACAGCATTGAAACTGGGTAAGGTAATCCTATCTGCTATTCAGGACCTGAGACTCTTATTTGTAGTTAATTCTATAAAAGAGTAAGTGGGGCTGTAGCTCAAGGATAGGGGTTATAGTCTTCTGCTGAAGTGTTCAGGGACAGGGCCGAGGCCTATGAACTACAAAAAAAGAAAAGAAAAGAAAAGAAAAGAAAGTTTTAAAAAGATGCAAAACAGCACAGTATTTAGATTATTTCTCAAAAATAAAACAAAGGCAGCTATTCCTTAATGTATAAACAAAACATTATTTGAAAAAAAACAGCTGCAGGTATAGTATAGGTAGTACTCAGCTTAAAACTGTAGCAATACATAGTTGGGTAATTTCAATAAATATTTCCTGTGATATAAAAGAGAACTAAAACACAGAAAAACATTATTGGTCATTGTAAAATATCATTTTCTTAATATGTTAGGGAGAAAAGCATATATTTCTCACAAATCAATTTCCACTTTTATATTTTAAAATATCTAACACTTAGGATGGGAAAGTAAAGTCATTACCTTTACAGTAAGGAATATTTGTATCTCATGTATGTTTGTGTCTTTTTTTCTATGACTCATTTTAGATGTCCAGGTAATGGAAAATGTGTTCAAGACCTGCCAGGAAAGTCCACATGAATGTCTTTGTGAAGTAGCAGTTGCAAGTAGTATCGAAGTGGAGGAAAACGTGAGATTAGCAACAACTTTAAATTTGAGCTCTACACATAATCCAGAGCTGATTAGTAATAACGGCAACCACTTAGGGGTGAGGACTGAGGAGTTCATTAAGTGTCAGAACATGCTTCTGTCTCCTAAGCCTGATGAGATGCATGCTGCATATAGATCTCGTATGTCTTCTGTTCTTAAAAAATCCATCGGCTATTCAGAGCATTTTATTCATGATTGTGACAGTCCAAAAGATCTGCAGTATCATAATTCTGTTCTGCCTGCCCAAGAAATTCTTCAGGGAGGGAGGAAAACTGCTAAATGTACTGTGTGATGAAAAATATTGTACTTAACACCGACCATCAATACACATCCGAAAATGTACACAGGAGAGACTCCTCATATATGTAGTGAATGTGAGAAATCTTTCAGTAATGAAATACGCCTTACAATACCTCAGAGCAAATATCCTGAGATATGTGATGCGTACATCAAGTGTGAAAATTACTTTCTGAGGAGTCAGACCTGACGCTCCAACCTCGATCTCCAAGAGAAGACAAACCTTATGAATATGAGGAACGTAATAAAATTTCTGCCCAGAATTCAGCTCTCAGCACACATCAGAGATCTCACACAGAAGAGAAATCTTTAATGGGATAAATGTGGGAAGACTTTTAGACTGAAATCATACCTCACTTTGCACCAGGAAGACACACAGAAGAGAAACCTTATGAATGTAACAAATGTGAAAAGTCTTTCACCCAGAAGATACACCTTCGAGTTCATCAAATAACACACACAGGAGAGAAATCTTATAAGTGTAATGAATGTGGAAAGTCTTTCCAAGGGAAGGGAAAACTTCGTGTTCATCAGAGAATACACACAGGAGTGAAACCTTATGAATGTAACCAATGTGTAAAGTCTTTCCGACAGAAATCTTCCCTCAAATTGCATCAAAGAACACACACAGGAGAGAAACCTTATGTGTGCAACAAATGTGGAAAGACCTTCAAGTGGAAGTCATATCTTGATGGGCATAATAGAACACACACAGGAGAGAGAACTTATGCATGTAGTGAATGCGGGAAGTCTTTCAAATGGAAGGTAAAACTCCATGTTCATCAGAGAATATACTCAGGAGAAACACCTTATGAGTGTAACATATGTGGAAAGTCCTTCACACAGAAGCCAAACCTCAACATGCATAAGACAATTCAAACAGGAGAAAAACCTTATGAATGCAACCGATGTGGAATGTCTTTCAAATGGAAGTCTTCCCTCCAATTGCATCAGAGAACACACACAGGAGAGAAACTGTACGAGTGCATCAAATGTGGTAAGACCTTCAGATGGAAGTCACATTACAGGAGGCATAACAGAATTCACACATATTAGAAACCTTAGGAATATAACCAAACTTGAATGTCTTTCGTGCAGTATTCACCCTTCAGGAAGCGTAAGAGAGTTCACACATATGAGAAGCCTTAGCAATGTAATAAATAGGAAAGACTTTTTAGTCTGTGGAAGAAAACTCAGCTTGTGTCACAGAACCAACACAAGATAAAACCCTTAATGAATGTAGCAAATGTTCAGTCTTTTCCCCAGAAGGCACAAGTCAAGATTTATCACTAAACACCCACAGGATAGAATCCTATGAATAAAATGAAAGGGAAATTTTTTTGAAGAACTCATAGTTGAGTTTGCATGATACCACACAGACACAGGATAAAAATCGTATGAATATAAGAATATGAAAAATCCATCATGAACGCATGACTAAGTATAAAATGCATATAGGAGAAACAAACCTTATGAATATTACAAATGTGGGAAGTGTTTGACCTGGAAGGCATACTTCTGTGTTCATCACAAACCTGATTCCCATAGAAGAAAAGAAAACTAATGAATAGAACAAATGTGCAATGACTTTTAATCAGAAGTCAGTCTTCAGTACATTTCAGAACATACACAATAGAGAAATTCTGAGTAATGAAAAACATTTAGCTATATATAGAATCTCTGTATATGGGAGCATTAGGGTAAGTCTTCTAAACAAAGTCAACCTTCAGCAAGCATTAAGAGCACTCACAGAAGAAATAATAGCATGTAGGAAAACCTTTGTCAGGAACCTCTAAAAGCTGACTGTGTGGCTTAGTGGTAGAGTGCTAACCTACCAAGGATGAAGGCCTGGGTTAGATTCCTCAATACTACGTGAAAAGAGCAAGCCAGAAGCAGCACTGTGGTTCAAATGGTAGAGTGCTAACCTTGAGCAAAAGTAGCTCAGGCCCTGAGTTCAAGCCTAAGGATTGGAGAGAGAGAGAGAGAGAGAGAGAGAGAGAGAGAGAGAGAGAGAGAGAGAGAGAGAGAGAGAGAGAGAGAGAAAGAGAGAGAGAGAGAGACAGAAAGAGAGAGACAGAAAGAGAGAGACAGAAAGAGAGAGAGAAAGAGAGAAAAGAGAGAGAAACAGGAACTTCTAAATTTTACAGATAGAGAAGGAGAGAGAGAAGGAGACAGAAACTAATTTCTAAACTTTACAGTCTTTCTATTTCCTTACAAATTCGTCTATGTCATTCTTTCTGACAGAAGCACAGAATTCCATTGTGTAAAAATACCATATTTGATCTACTCATCAACTGATGGGCATCTGGGTTGGTTCCATACCTTTGCTATAGTAAATATTGCTGTGATAAATGTTATTGTTCTAGTGAATTTAGTGTGTCCTATCTGGACGATTGGCAAGTAGTGAAATTTCTGGATCACAGGGGAGCTCTATGTTTAGTCTTTTTGGGATACTGCCATAGTGCTTTCCATAGTGGTTGAACGAGTTTGCAATCCCACCAGCAGTGTAGTAGTGATCCCTCCTGGCCACATCCCCTCCAGCATACGTTATTAGATTTCTGGATCTTGGCCATTCTAACTGGAGTGAGGAGGAAAAGGGAAAGAGGAACTGAAACTTTCTCTCCTTACAGATGACATGATTCTGTATTTAAAGAACCCTATAGACTCTACTCCAAAGCTGCTTGAGCTGATATAAAACTTTGGTAAGGTAGCAGGGTATAAAATTAACCCTCAATGTCAACTGCCTTCCTATATGCCAACAAATGAGAGGAATGAGGCAAGAATCAGGATAGCAACTCATTTTGCTATCAAAGAAAATAAAATACCTAGGAATTAACTTAGAATGTAAAGCACCTTTTTGATGGAACTATAAACCCTGGAGAAGGAAATTAACGCAGAACTGAGGAAATGCAAAAACCTATGCTCCTGGTTTGGAAGAAGTAATATTGTAAAAATGGCAATCTTGATAAGGACTATCTACAAATTCAGTGCAATATTCATCAATATCCCAATGTCATTCTTTAAAGAAACAGAAGAGGAAATCCAAAAGTTCACTTGGAATAATAAAAGACCCCTTATAGTCTGTCTTCTTGCATGATACATAATGTTTAATCTCACCTTCTCCACCAAAATATCACCTTTCTCATTGAGACATAGGTGGCCCTGTTTACTAGCAGCAAAGGCTCAAACGCGCAGTTTCAGGTGTCACCACTGCCTCTGTTACTGGGTAGATCCAACTCTGTCATTGATTATGAGGTCTGCTCTGGGAGTCTTGGTCACAAGTTGTTCTGTGGCATCTGCTGCCAGCCTGTGCCTATTTGCTTCCTTTTCCTCCAGCAGCCTACAACAGGGAATGAAGTTCAGGCGCTGATGCTCTCCTTCATATGCAGGGCAGGATGAGCCCAACCCTCCCACATCTTCCTCTTCTAATTTTTGGGAAAAAATGTGCTGGCAGAAGTCCTCAGGTGTGGCGCATGGCTGATCCACACTTTTAATCCAGGCTGGTCAGGAGGCTGAGATCTGAGTATGGAAGTTCCAAGTCACCTAGAACAGGAAAGTCTTATAGATTCTTACTACCAAAAATAAAAACAGCTGGGAATGGACTTTGGGCTCAAGTGGTAAAGGGCTAGTCTTGAGTACAAATGCTTAGTGCCCAGGCCCTGAGTTCAGGCTCCAGCACTGCCAACAACCTCACTTTAGTGAGATTTTAGCTTTATCCATGTAGGCACACCTCACTGGAATCTTCGCTGGTAGAGATAGTCTTCATAATTTTGTCTCAAGGTAAAGGTCCTCCTGGGGTAGTACACAAAAGATGTCTTTTAGAGAGGAGCCCCACTTGCTCCAGGTTTGAAGATGGCATACGTCAAGCCAGCATGGAGTTGGCACATCAGTCTTTTTCCTAGCACCACCTACCAGTGAATGTCCAATGACATTGATTGTGTGGTATTGTGTGATTGAAGTGCCCCATTAAGGGCAGTGTAAGCACATCCAAACTTGGATACCAGGAATGCTGAAATCTCAAAGCTAAGATTTCTGTTGGCTACAGAAATGCTGGTGTGTCTGTGATTCACTAAAAGTTCAGGTGCAAAGATTCTGAAGCTTGATGCCATGTGTTTATTCCATTTAGTAAAATTATTTTAATGCACTGTATAAGTTAAAACATTTGATAAGAGTCAGGGTTAGTGAAAACATTGTTCTTGAATTCAGGTGTCTGGCAGGGTAATGGGGGGGTGATGGTGGCTGGGACTATGAAGCTGGAGCTGCTATCAAACCATGGATCATATTCCTCTTTGTCTGGGAGAAATGACTCCAAAGATGAAATTTGAATGGTGAGGAAAACATGATTATGTACTCAGAAAATTTCTCCTAAACAAATGCTCATGTGGAAGTGGGATGGGGGCTGGGCATATCTGAGGCAGAGCTTAAGGGGGCTTCTCATGGCGTTGAGAACGTTCCTTGCGACTTCAGGCATGCAGCAGGGTGTTTTAGATGACCATTGTGAGATGGATGGAATAAGACTGGAGACAAGATGAATGCTGGGATCCTGCAATGCTCTTGCATGAGTGGCTGGTGGCTCACCTGAAAGAACTAATTATGTCTAAAAAAGAAATCAGGAATTTGTTTTGATTAGATAATACCTGTAATCCGAGGCATATTCAGGATCCTGATCTTAGTATTGTGGTTTAAAACCAACCCAGCAAAGGGAAAAATGCATGAGACTCATACTCCCAGTTTAGAGCAAGAACAAAGATTGAAGTAGAGCTGTGGCTCAAGAGCTAGAGTGCTACTTTGAGCAAAGAAAACCTAAGAAAAAGCTCCAGGTCTTGAGTTCAAGGCCAGGAATGAAAGAAGGAAGGTAAAAAAAGGGAAGTATGTGAGGAAGGGAAATATATAAATGAAAGAGAGAAGGAACTAGAAATTTAAAACTAGAGAATATTTAAAAGTAATCAGTCCTTCTAAGAAAAGTGTTGGAGTATGGGTTCTATATGTGGTGAACTGGAAGCCCAGCAGTGACTTGTTAACCAAAGAGTCACCATGATGAGCAAAGGATAGAAATCTGCATGAGCCTCTTAGCGGATGGAGTCACAGAAGAGAACCTCAGCTCCCATCCCATAGTTAGAAGTATATAGAGATGGGGAAGTTGGCATCACCTTGATGTCATTGTGTCCATGGAGACTGGAAGCCATGGCACTGTGAAAGCACAATGTTCTGGTTACTGAGCTGGGAGGCTAAGGAGAGACAACTCCTGGCCATGAAGAAATCAGGGTGGCAGCAGAGCAACTCTGCTGCAGTGTGTGCCTGCTTGGCTGTTCTTATTCTGTGGTGGATCAGGCCGGAGCGGGTGATAGTAACTGTTTTGTGGTCACAAGCCCTTCACCAAGAGCTTCCTCTGGGATCCTCATAAGCTACAGGGTGGCTGGTGGTGGGATGTGTGTGGGGTGGAAGTGACAGAGGGATGGACGCATGGCAAGGTGGGTGAAGAGATGAGAGGAATGATGAGAGCCCAGTTCATTGGTTTCCAAGGTTAATGGGTGGGAGGTAGAGAGGCATGATGGAGGAATGATGGAGGCAGGGGAAGGTGGTGACAGAGTGAGGCCATCTGTAGTGCCAGCCTGGCCATCATCTGAAGCCCATAGGCAGCTTCCTGATCCTTCACTTAGTCCTGCTCCTTGTGGAGGGAATGTCACGTGTACCCAGAGCTAGGGGTGGGGCAATGTTAGTAGCACCTGGAGAACCATTGGCCTCTACCTGGGTGAGGGGTGGTTATGGCTCCCATGCTGGGTGGCCTGATAGCTATGGAACAGATCTCTCCTTAGCTACCACAGTCAGTGGCTGCTCTCCATCTAGGATTAGGGCACCTGCTCAGCCTTCAGGACACCCCATGCCAGGACAGAGGCCTACAATTCAGATGGCAGCACAGGGGTGAAGATGATCTCACCGTAGCCCTAGTTACATGGCTGTCCCTGCTTGCAGGACAGGATGAGCTGGGGGAAGATGTTCTCTGTGTTTTTCCACAGCCTATCCCGGCCTCTTCTTGTGTCTGATTAGACCAAGAGAGTACCAGGTTCCCTCTCATAGTCCTGGTTCTTTTTCTTTTACAGTCATGAGGCTTGAACTCAGGTCCTGGGTACTGTCCCTGAGCTCTTTTGCTCAAGGTTGATGCTCTACCATTTGAACCATAATGCCATTTCCAGCTTTTCCTTTTCATGTGGACCTCTGATATGTCCAGTACTGTGCCTGCAGGGAGGCACTCACCCCACAGACAGAGCCACCTCTGCCGTGACTGTGACTGCCCACAACCCTCACACCCAATCCTTGCACACCCCTCGACTCCAGTTTTAGCTCCTCTTGGACTGGGTGTCCAGCCTACCCCTTCCTACACTCACAAAGGGTCTACAATTGTCTTCCCAAGGTACTTTCTTCTGCCAGCCAGAGTACAGACTGTGCACATCTTGACGATCACAGAGCTCAAAGCCAAAGGCTGAGATGCAGAAGGGGGTGACCCAGTAGCTGCACAGGGCCCATGGATCATCCTGTGCATCCCCCAGCCTGTGACTTCCCCCACCCCCTTGGCAGGGAAGCTCCATGCCCACATCCTGATCCCTGGTCCCCTCCAATTCCATTCTCCCTTGGATTTTGCAGACTGTCTACCATCAGGATCTAAAATTCTATTCATCACTTTATGTCCTTATCACTGATTTGCTACTTGGGCAAGATCTCCGCGTGCCTGGAGAGTGGGCATGTCATGTACTCTCTGTGGAGAAGTTGCCCCAGGAGAAGAAATATGCACTTCATGTGAGTGTTGGACAGGGCAGGAGGGCTCCCTAGGATCAGAAGCCACAGGAGGGGTGCAGATGGGGGAATGCTAGGGGCCCCAGGGGACAGTGGGAGTTAGGGCACAGTTGGTTCCTTCTGCAGGGTTGACTCCGCTTCACAAACCCAACAGAATGAGGTTCACATTACAGATGTCAGAGACAGTGCAGATTGCCAATGGGCGCAGGGGTCACTGTCACCCCCAGATGCTGGCTGCATGCTGGGATGCACGCAGAGATGTTTTCAAGATCAGATAATGAGGATGTTGCAGGGTGTAACCATTCTTTTCAGATGGCTCTCTAGCTCTCTTGAGCTTCATCTCTATCTTTGGCTTTTTCTTGGCAGTTAACTGGAAATGAGAGTTTCATGGACTTTCCTTTCTGGATTGGCTTCAAACAGAAGCTATGCACAGTTTTCAAACCATACCCTACTGAAGAAGGGAAGCTTGATCTGGTGCTTAACTGGGTTGCACTTTGGCTCCGTTTGCTATGCCTCACGGGAGGGGGCTCATCATTGGTAGACTAAGATCTCATGACCTTCAAAGCCAAATGCTACCTGAAAGTTCAGGGTCCCAGCCTATGTGTTGGGCCGGGTGAATACATTCTCTGTTATGCTGGGTCATCAACCCATGTTTTAAGCTGGAAGTAGGCAGTGCCACATTTGATAAGAACATCTGCCAGAGATTGTCACCTAATGAAAGCAGATTCTAAATTTGCATTCCATTTCCTGTGGTGGAGAAATTCCCTCCAAGTTAGACAGGCTCACATCCACCTGCAGGTCATACTCCTAATGCACCCTTGAGTGTCCTCATGGTATTGGGATCTAAGTTTGTAGGGAATGCTGCTTTAGTCCATGAATTAGCTGGACAAGTGATGACAAACGTGTTGTGGATTAATATGAGAACAATTTAAGAAGCCCTGGAGGAGCATCAACCTGACCCTCTGTGGTGCTATAAATCTGATAGGATGTTCCAGACTGAGAAACAATCACATGGCTTTGTGTTTGGCATCCAGACAAGTGAGTGCATGTCTTAGCTGTCAGCCAATACAGAGGAGGACATGAATAAGTGGGTGGAAAGCATCTGTCAGACCCCTGTCTGGGGCAGGTGGAGAGAACATAGGAAGGTAGATACCATGGCTGTGGTGGGGCCAAAAAAAGGGTAAAAGAGGCAAAGGAACCAGGTACTGGTAGCTCAAGACTGTCATCCTAGCTACTCAGGAGTTTGATATCTGAGGATCACAATTCAAAGCCAGCCCAGGACAGAAACTCCATGAGACTCTTATCTGCAATAAACTACTGAATGCAAGAAGCTCAAGCTCAGTGACAGCATCCAGGCCTAGCGTTCAAAACCCAGGACTGGCAGAAAAAAGTATCAAAGGACAAGAAGCTGGCCAAAAGTTAGAGGGACTATATCTTGACAAACAATACAATGATAAGTTGCACTCAGAAGACTTGCACAAAATCTGGAAATGCGTGAGACCTATCTATGTATGTTTCCTGTTTGTCTAAATATATATGTTTATGCATTTATATATTAGTATAGAGAGACAGATCAATACATATGACTATACATATATACATAGCCAGACACTTACGGGTGGGTGGTATACTGTGTGAGAGTTTGTGTTTGTGTTTTGTGGATGGCTATCTCGGTTTAAGAAAGATAGAAAATATGTAAATATCTTTAAAAAAACTTGATAAAATATAGAGAGACCTAAGCTCTTGAGGGAATCGGAAATGACAAGATTATTCACAGGCACGTTTATCCTTATGGATTCCTCAGCAAGTTTCAATTTTTTTCATTATTTTCTTTCTTTTTTTGAACCAGTGCTAAGGATTTCTCTCAGGGACCAGGTGCTGCCAATTACTAATTTTCTCATGGCTGCTACAAGAGGAACTGAGCCACAGTTCCACTTTTGCCTTATTTATTCGTGCTTAACTGAAGATAAAGATTTCTATCAGTGACTTTCTTTCAGGGGCTGGATTCTAACGAGGATCCCCAGACCTCAGGCTTCTCTATAGCTACAATTAACAATATGAGAACCCACCACTGGGTTGCAATGCACAGGGCAAGAAATTGAGTGAATCTCTCAACTCCAATTAACTATAATAAGCTACAAGTGAAAGACCAATACCTTTGAGGAAAAGATGCTGAGGGTTATCACACAGGCCCTATGAGTAAGCCCTAAACCCTGTACACATGTGTGCATGCACGCATTGGCAGATACACACACACATGCACACACACAATATCTCAGGCAATATTGTATTTTGAATTAATATCCAAAGATTGGACAAAGGATAGCAAGTAATAAAATCTGTTTTTCTTGTCTACATTGAGGGAAAGGGATAAGTCACAAGATGCAGAAGCGAAGAATTCAGAGGCAAATGCTGTGAGTGAATAACTTGTAAAAAGCACATTTCTTTTCTTTTCTTTTCTTTTGTTTTTTCTGCCATTCCTGGGGCTTGAACTCAGGGCCTGAGCACTGCTCTTGGCTTTTCCCAAGTCTAGCCCTCTGCCACTTGAGCCGCATTGCCATATGGATTTTTATGTCTGTGTGATATTAAGGACTCAAACCTAGATCTTCATGGATGCTAGGCAAGCACTCTACCACTGGGCCAAACTCTAAACCCCGATAAAGTATTTATAAATAGTCATCATCATCATATCAAAATATCCTTTCTCCTACAAAGAATGAACACTTATCTATGTCTGTAAGACTTTTTTTATGTCACCAATGCTTCTGTGATTTTCCCACTTGCATTTTTACAGATGACAGCACAGATATTCATCAGGAAGAAAAATAGATTACGATACAGAAACCTAACAACGTCCTAGTAGATTGAAGTGAATAATATGTGCAAGATGGCCTGGGTGTTTCATCTATTTGTAGAGTGCTTGGCTACCACACAAAAAGACTGTGGTTTGATTCTGGAGTACTATATACATAGAAAACGCTGGAAGTGGTGCTGTGGCTTGGTGGGACAGCTATAGCCTAAAGAAAGCCTAAGAACAATGGTCAGGCTCTGAGGTCAAGTCCCAGGACTAGCAAAGAAAATGTGCAAGAGGCAAAATGCAAGCTGAGAAGGCACTGTGAAGCAAAATGTCTTGTGAAGGGTAAGGGGAATAGTGACATTTAAGTTTGGATCTTACCTAAGAAAGGCTCCTTGATCCTGAGACCAGGCTAGCACTTACGCCTAGTTAATGACTTGGGATTTGAACAAAAAGGTGTGCTGTTTACTACATCCATATGTGAGGTGGGAAGGGAGATTCAGCCTCCAGTATGTCTTTGGGGAGGTGTTCTGTGAGCAAGGAGCTTTGGTCATTGGGCCTTGAAAGGTGATCCTACCTACCTCACAATGTAACAGAATATGGAACCCTGGTAACCAAGCCACTGCATGTGACAACCAGCACAAGCCAGCTCCCTTGGCCTGTGGCTCAGGAGGAAGAAAGATGTTGCTGTGCTGTTGCCAAAGGTCAGGAGGCTCGGATCTCAGGCATGAGAGATATGGATCTCTCACCTGAAGAAGTAGATTCTGGACCAAGCCAAAATTCCCGTATATCAGGCATTTCTCTAGGAAGAAAGCCAGGAAACTCCAGGGAAACTCAGATGAGGTATATTGAGAGGAAACCTATTTGAACCCATCATCCTGCCCACAAACTACAACCTTCTTGTGTGCTTTCAAGTGACTATACTGAGATTAGAGTGTGTCATTTCCAATCTACTCTATACCAATTCCTCAGTGTGAAGTGTGGTCCCATTCCTACGTTTGAAATATCCACTGTTTTGCCAATACAGTGTGATGGTAAGTCAGCTCAGACTCTGAATGAGCCTTGTAACCTATGGATCCTGGAGGAAGGCCTGTTGGAGATGCTGCTGACAAAGCTGATCCCTGCCTACCAGAAATGTGATCTCTTTTATGTGGAAAACTTCCTGCACAATTTCAAATAGTGGAGTACAATGTAGTAGTTGCTGGAAATTCTCTTGAAAAAGTGAGTGTTCCCCCTCCAAACCCAGGTTTGCTCACCCCTCCTGGCCAAGTCTTGGAATACTTGGCTCCTCTCTGAGCCTGTTTGGTTGACAGGGGAGCTAAGCATGATACAAGTGCACAAACTACTTCATTATGACTGGGACACCATGCCATTTCATTTCCCTCACAAGCTACTGGAGTCTCAACAGTGTGCTTACTGAGAAGTTGGATTTCAGGCATGAGTAAGTGGCTCCCAACTGCAGCCCTCACCTAGGTGACATCCTAGGAAATCCCATTTCCCAGTAAGAAATGAGGTGTCAGTACTAATGGCGGAGGCCTGTGAAATACTGGAGTCAGAGGAAAAGCTGTGGGCTGAATCACTTTTGAGCCATCAGGGAGGGATTGTGATAGCTTTGCCTGTTAGAACCTGAAAGCATTTACATTTTGGTGTGTGGTCCAGTGCTGCCACTTGAACCTGAACCCAGGTCCAAATGCCATCCCTTTGGTGTTCAAAAATTAGCACTGTACCATTTGAGTCATAGGTCAAGTTCTGGCTTTTTGCTGCCTAATTGAAGACAAGTGCCTTTAGACTTTTACTGACTAGACTGGCTTTCCACTGTGATCTTCAGAGCTCAGCCTGCTGGGTGGCTAAGATTAGAGGAATGAGCATTTAGTTCTTTATTTAGAGCATTCACTTATTGATTTATTTAGAGCATTTACTTAGTTAATTTAAGGTGCGTTTACTTTGGACAGATGCATAGAGGCCTCTCTCAGAAGCTTCTGGAAGTGGCATGTAAATGTCATCCTGTTCTCGAGTGTCTCTTACCCCCCTCTCAGCACATAAGTGCACATCTCTGCAGGACAGCCACAGCATTAGAATCCTGCAAGAAAGGGGCTTTGGTAAAAGGCTCAGGATGGAGAGAGAAGGCTCTCACTTTCCTTGTACCGAATGTGCCCACAGCATCATGTGTTCCATCTATACGATGTGAATGGACTTCTACCCCAGTGATTTCTACGAGTTCAAGAACTGCCACACCCTGGCACAACTCAAGCTCTATATGAGGCTCCACATGTTGGCTTTGGACCTGCTCTTCTAAACACAAACTTTTTGACCAGCTGGAGGAATATGCGACCAGTAAGACCAAGAAAAAGTAGAAGTCCTGGTGTGGGTGCCTCAGAACCTGTGAGTAGGAAGCCCATGTGGTCTAGATATTGGTTGGCCCTTACTTCTACAGAGCTTGGCAAAATGCCCTTTATGGGTGGTGTCAGCCAGGTAATGTCTGTCCTCTGAAAGGACTCGGGAATAAGCAATCATTAGAAAGACCCTACACCTCCTCAGTGTTCAGTCCAAACTCCAGTTCTACAGGTTCCTCCATTAGATCCTCATGGAAGTTGAGTGACACTTCAACTTGCAGAGTCCACTCTGTCCACTCTGTACCTATTTCCATTCTTAGGTTTGGGTCATCGTGTAAGAGCTTATCCTGAACTCCGGATGAAAAACCCACCAATGGAGCTGGTGACTGATGGAGACTGAGAATCATCACTGCACTCCAGAAAGCATGGGCCTTCTGTAGAAATTACCAAACAGGTTTAGAATCCTATGGATATAGCTTTTGCTCTGAACCCCATGTGTGACACAGTTGAACCTGCAGATACTATGGAGGAAGAAAAAGAGCAGCCAGATTTCCTTCCGTTTCCTTTCACACTCCACCCAGAGTCAGTCCATCTGAGTCAGAGTAACACTCCACTTATTGTGCAAGCTGAAGGGGCACACGCTGGGCTCATGGAAAATGTCCCCATGGGAAGCAGCAAGTGTACTCTCAATACTGTATTCATTGGAGGAAAATGAATCCATCCTCACAGAATATCCAGACCCATCCATCTCACTAAAAGAGACTCAATCTCCATTCGAAAAACCAGAATCCATCCTCCTCTTAACTCAGGAAGGACATTCTGTTTCTCATGAGGAAGGAGACCCTTCTGAGGACTCTGAAGTATAATTACTGTCTAAAGGCAACTTGGAGGCCAGTCTGGATTTAGAGCTTCCCTGTCCCCTTCCTAAAAAGACATCTCTTTATCTTGCTCTCATGATTCTTGTCAAGTATTCATTGTATTTACTTTGCTAACTATTAAACTGTCATTGTTAATATTATGGTGTGCAGTTCTTCAGTGCTTATTATACTGTGTTTTATTTTCCACATATAATGTGAGACCTCAGACACATAGGTCCTGGGTGGGCCAAAAACAGACAGGTCTGGTCCCATAGAAGACAACCTTACTGGATATACAGGGGACTATGAAATGCATGGAATCACCAGGAATCCAGGCCAGGCCTCCATGGAAAGACAAGTCAGCTACCAAAGCTTAAGGACAGAGCAGATGCCTGGAAATGTGTTTTGTCAATCGGGAGAAGTGCCAGAGTAACTGTAATATTATGTGGGACTCTGTTCTGTGAGTTCAAGTCTGTTTATATATCCATTGTGCTTTGTACAAATATTTAAGAAAATTAAAACTCCACAATATCATCAAAAATCTACTTTGGCTTTGAATGTGGCCTAGTTGTAGAGTGCTCGCCTAGTATACAAGAAGACCTTGATTCAATTCCTCGGCACTGCATACACAGAAAAAGCAGATGGGGCACTGTGGCTCAGGTGTCAGAGTGCCACCCTTGAATAAATGTGGCCAAGGACAGTTCCTGATCACTCAGTTCAAGCCCCAGGACTAGCCAAACAAAAAATCATACCATTTTCCACACATTTGGAAAAAATTCTGTTTTATCTAACCCTACTTCTTTTTTGCCAGTCCAGGGTGTGTGCCACCAAGCCAAACTACTGGCCCCCAACCTTACTATTTTTAATCATTTAATTTTTTTACATAATCATATTTCATGCTGTCTGTATTAATACCATAAACAGTATGCTTAGTGTAATAATGTTAAAGGTAAAACATAAGAAATTAATAACTAAAATTCCTTTTTTATTAGTTTTATAGCATTACTACAATTTTATGAGAAAAATTACCTAGAATGTTTATTTTAGAGTTCAAGTAATCCATTTTGATAAATATATCAACCTACATCATTTATTTGAACACATTTTAAACTATTTTTTTCAGGAATGAAAATATATATATATATTTGTTGTAAATGAAATTTATGACTTGGGGGGAAGGGAAAGAGAAAACGGGGGAGGGGGTAACAGTGTTTACAAGAAATGTACTCATTACATATGTAACAGCAATCTCTTTGTATATCACCTTGACAACAAATTTTTTGAAATTACAAGTTTATATGTCTACTTAGGGCAGAATTTTTTTTTGCCAGTACTGGGCTTAGACTCAGGACCTGAGCACGATCCTTGTTTTTGTTTTTGTTTATTCTTAAGGTGCAAGTTCTATCACATGTGCCACAGCACCAACCACTTTTACCTTTTTTTATCTATGTTGTGCTGAGGAATTGAACTTCGGTCTTCATTCATGCTCGGCAAGAACTCTTCCACTAGGCTTAACTTATGGCCCCAGTGGGAAGGAAGTTTTCCATAAAATATGTAGGAAATATGTACACTAAGGAAAATCCATCAAAAATAGAAGAAAAATTATATACTTAGATAACGACATGCCAGTATTATGGCAGATTTCGGTAATTCTAGCTTCAAGAGTGGCCTATTTGGACCGGGAGTTGGCTGGCTGAAGTAAAGTGCTGTCCTTGAGCAAGCCCTAGGACAGTGCTCTGGCCATGAGTTGAAGGCATAGGACATGGAAAAAATAGTAATTTAATGCCCGTGACTGGTGGCTCACCCTGGTAATCCTAGCTACCCTGGAGGATCGAGGTTCAAAGACGGCCCAGGCATAAAAATCTGTGAGAATCTTATTTCCAAATAATCCAGAAAATTCAAAATGACAATGTGCCTCAAGTGGTAGAGCTCTTGCCTTGAGCTGAAGAGCTTAAGGTAAACATCCAGGCCCAGAGTTCAAGCCCCATGAGTGAAAAACAGAAAAAGAAAGCCCTTATCTAAGGCTGGAGTGCACACTAGTGGTGGTTTGCTTGCCTAGTATGCACAAAGCCCTGTGTTCAATTACACTGTACCACTTACACCAAAAAAAAAAGCTGGAAATGATCTCATAAGGTTGGGTTCTGAGGATCACAGTTCAAAGCCAGGCCAGACACTAAAGTCCATGAAACTGTTACTTCCACTTAAGCACCAGAAAACCAGAAGTGACACTGTGGCTCAAGGTGTTTAAGGTTGTAGCCTTGAGCTGAAGAGCCCAGGGACACTGCCCAGGTGCACAATTAAAGTCTTACAACCAAGAGAGAGAGAGAGAGAGAGAGAGAGAGAGAGAGAGAGAGAGAGAGAGAGAGAGAGAGAGACAGAGAGAGACAGAGAGACAGACAGAGAGACAGACAGAGAGAGAGAGAGAGAGGCAGACCGACAGAGACAGCCCGAGACAGAGAGACAGAGACAGAGACATCAAACAGTCAGGCACTGCTGGCTGAAGCGTGTAATACTACCTACTATGGAGGCTGAGATTGGAGGATCTTGGTTCAAAGCCCAAAGCCAGCCTGGACACATATGTTTGTGAGACTTACATCACCAATTTACTACCAGAAACCAAAAATGGAGCTGTAGAGGAAGAGCACTAGCCTTGAGCTGAAGAGCTCAGGGACAGTCCAGGCCCAAATTCCAAGCACCATGACGAATCAATAATAAAAAAAGAAGATAGCTGATAGTAATGATGAATAATTTTGGGCTGGGAGTTTGGCCTAGTGGTAGAGTGCTTGCCTAGCATGCACGAAGACCTGGGTTCAATTCCTCAATATCACATACATAGAAAAATGCTGGAAGTGGTGCTGAGGCTGAAGTGGTAGAGCCCTAGCCTTGAGAAAATATAAGGACAGTGCTCAGTCCCTGAGTTCAAGCCCAGGACTGGCCAAATCAAAAGTAGTAGAGCACTGGCATTGAACTGAAGATCTGAGGAACAGCCCAGGCACAGAGTTCAAGCACCGCAAACAACAACAACAAAATCTATGAAATGGCAGTGGTGGTTTTAAGCTAAGCAAAAATAGAGTAGAAACTGGTAAAATACATATTTGTGTGTAAGCAAAATAGCCAGACTTATGCATTAGAACAGGATAGCAACTTGAAAAAAAATTTTGTTTTCCATCTCACTAGGTCCTGTCTCTTAATTTATTCAAGTAAGTAAAATGCTGGGTTTTATAATCGTTGCTCTGAATATTAGAAAATCATAATATCTCTCATTAACCAACAAAGACCAGGAAATGGGGCTATTCAAATGGCAGAGTATCAGGCAAGCGAAGAAAAAATTGAAGTAAGAACTTGAAGTTCTTGATCCAGAACCTGCATAGTAACAGAGCAGCAGCCTGGTGATGGTACCTCACACCTATAATCTTAGCTACTCAGGAGGCTAAGATCTGAGAATCAAAGTTTAAAGCCAGCCAAAGTACCCAGTTAACTGCCAGAAAAACCAGAAGTGGCACTGTGGCTCACAGATTAAAGCACTAGCCTTGAGCTGAAGAGCTCAGGGACAGTGCCCAGGCCCAGAGTTCAAGCCCCACAATTGACAAAAATCAAACAAGCAAACAAAACTCACAAAGAAGCCTGCAGACCACAGTGGTTCTGCTGAGTCTCTTCTCTATGGGGATCAGGAAACATTTCACTTTTTCTGTCTCTTCCCATCTCAACATTCATACTAAAATAAGACTGTGTTGAAAGTTTCAATTTATAAAAATGTTTTTCATGAAGCACCCTGAAATATTCATCGCTTATATCTCAATTGAAGATAGTTGATTTGGGGCTGCATTGGTAGAGTGCTAGCCTTGAGCAGAAAAGGTCAGGGATAGAGCTGAAGCACTCAGTTGAAGACCCAGTGCCAACACACAAAAGAAATTATGCACTTTATACATATTTTCTAATTTCTTAATGAATTTTTCAGTCTGTATAAATATAGGGTACATTCCTTGTTACTTAAGTAATATTGCTCTTTTTTTTCTTTTTGCCAGTCCTACAGCTTGGACTCAGGGCCTAGACATTTTCATTGGACTCGCTTGCCCAAGGTGAGTGCTCTGCCTCTTGAAACACAGCGCCACTTCTAGCTTTTTTTCTGAGTATGCGGTACCGGTGAATAGAACCTAGGTCTTCATGCATTCTAGGTGAGCACTCTACCATTAGGCTACATTCCCAGGCAGTGAGATTCCTCTTACAGTCATTGTATGTTCACAGAGTTTGATCTCACACACTGTAGGGCCCTGGTTGGCTTTGACCTGTGATCCTAAGTCCTGAGCCTCCTAAGTAGCTGAAATTAAGTTGTGAGACAGCATGATGGCTTCCATTCTTTTTTCTACAAAAATATATGTAGTTATCTAAAATATATCTATAGCTGAAAAAAATGAATCTCTCCCAAACAAATCTTCAAAGAAACAACCATCCTATTAAAAGGTGGGCTAAAGACTTAAAAGAGTATTCTCTGAAGAAAAAATTAAAATGGGCTTTAGCCACATGAAGAAATGCTCCATATCTCTAGCAATAAGGGAAATGAAAATCAAAACAACTTTGAGATTCCACCTGACTCCAGTCAGAATGGCCATTATCAAAAAATCTAATAAGAGATACTGGTGGGGAAGTGACCAGGGGGGATCACACCTACACTGTTGGTGTGAGTGTAAACTCGGTCAACCACTAGGGAAAGCAGTGTGGTGGTTCCTCAAAAGACTGAACATAGAGCTCCCCTATGATCCAGCAAATCCTCTACTTGGCATCTACCCAATTGTCCAGAAAAAAGGACATACTAAATCCACTAGCACAATGATGCTCATTGCAGCACTATTTACCATAGCAAAGCTATGAAACCAACCCAGATGCCACTCAGTAGATGACTGAATCAAGAAGATGTGGTACTTATACACAATGGAATGCTATGCTGCCATCAGAAGGAATGACATCGCCCCATTTGTAAGGAAATGGAAAGACTTGGAAAAATTCATATTAAGTGAAGCAAGCCAGACCCAAAGAAACATAAGCTCAATGGTTTCCCTCATTTGTAACAATTAGTTCACATCTAGGACTCTCCTAGCAGAGGATTACAATAACTCAAAAACCTAGGTATATAAGGTCATATAGGATGAGACTAAATGAAAGGATCTCTAGGATATGGGAACAAGAGCTATATCTTGTGTCATCGTTGCTCTTAATCTTGTGTGATTTTTGTCCTTAAACTACTATGTTATTTCTCATCTCTTATTTTGCCCTTTGGTTAATGTCAGATTGTTACTGTATCTGATTTTTTCCCTGGCATATTGTATATATGTTTATTTGTTTATGTCAAATAGGAAAGGGAAGGGGGGAAACAAGATGATTGGGAAGGTGAGGGGAGAGGGAACTGGGGACAAAAACATGTGGAGTGGAATAAATGTGTGAGAAGTAATGCAGTCCACTACCTGTAAATGTAATCGTAACCCCTCTATACATTACCCTGAAAATAAAAAAGAGACTATAAAAATATCTGTAGAAAATGAGGCTGGATGATGGAAACAACCAGATGCCCTACTACAAAAAAATGTGATACACACACACACACACACACACACACACACACACACAATGGAATGATACATAGCCAAACGACAAGATAAAATAATGGCATTCTCGGGGAAGTGGATGAAAAGGAAAAAATCATATTAAGTGAAGTAAGCCAAACTCAAAGAAACATAGGCCCAAGAGTCTCCCTCATTTGTCAAATTCAGTAGAAACCTTGGGCTCTGCTACCAGAGATTTATAATAGAACAAAATCTAGAGACATCGTGACAAATAGTATGACACTAAATGTACGGACCTCCAAGATAAAGAAACAAAACTCATATAATGAGTGATTGTTGTCCTTAATGAACTATGTGATCTCTTACCTCTTTTGCTATCCCTTCGTTATATCATATTGTTACGATATTTCACCTTGTTTTCTGATATATTTCATATGTGCCTAATTGGTTATTTGAAATTGGATAGGGAAGGGGGGAAATGAACATGAGTGGGGGTAGGGGAAGGGAAATGGGGACCATATCATTACATGGGGTATCAAAGTTTGAGAAGTAATGCACCTTCTATCTGGTGAATATAATGTAACCCTTCTATAAATTACAATAAAAATAAATACATAAAAAGAAGATCTGCACAGAAAAAATAATAATGGCATTTTTGGGGTAGTGGATGAAATTAGAGTGAATCCTGTTGAGTGAGATAAGTCAAGACCAAGGAACAAAAGGTACATGGTATCCTTAATATATGGATATTAGTTTCAAACAGTAGTAGAGCTATGATTGAATAGTTGATACCCAAAGTTCTGGACATAATTTTGGAGATATAAACATAACTACATAGACATAAAAATCTAGGATAGACTATACACTCTATAGACATGTGTTTTATTATAGATTAATCTGTATCTATGACATACAATGACTCAGCTTAATTTTTACTATATTCTAAAATCTATGTGCCAGTGATTTTATAGCGATTCCCTTCTTGAATACTTGTTGGTTAAACATGACATTTGAAATATGATGTAAAATTCAATGTTAATAAATTTTTTTAAAAAGAGGCTAGAAGTAAATACCACTAATGTACTTGCTCTAAGTGGTACAGAAATTTTCTTAATGAATCAAGGGGTTTTATTACATCTTTATGCAATTATTTTAGTTCTGAGTGTTCTACACTCAATGATACTTCTGGAAAGATGATATAGCTGACTGTGTAGATGGTATGAAGACATACTGGCCTAAACGTAGAATAAAGCATTGGTAAGTGGCTGTTAGCTGTCCAAATTCTACTGGAATATGTGGAATGAATTTATTAAGCACAATGCAGGCTCTTAGTCAGATCAGGATCACGATTATGTGGTTCCATGAGATGAATGAGGAAAGATCAGAAAAATCTACTAAGATATCCAGATATACTTTTGAAACTAAAGTATCTGGACTCCTTTTTTTTTCTTTCTTGGTGGGGAGCTTGAACTTTGGACCTGGGCAAGGTCTCTTAGTTCTTTTTCCTCAAGGCTAATGCTGTACCAGTTTTAGCCATAACTCCACTTAGTTTTTGGGTGGCTAAGTGGAGAGAAGAATCTTACAGTTTTTTTGTTTTCGTTTTTTTGCTTGCAAAGGCTTTGATTCACCTTCTCCCTGGCTAGTAGAATGACAATTATGACCCTCCACCGCCTGGCTAGTGATTTTTTGAAAATTGGACTTTCTTCCAAATCACGTAACTGGTTCTTAGCACAGTTTTGAAGCCTGACTTAAATGTGACAGATTTTTGTCACTTGGAGACACTCTGTGCTGAACGTTAGTAATCTACAAGCTGAGTCACAGTGGCACTTCCAGTTTGTGTTTATGTGGTGCTGAGGAATGGAATCCAGGGTTTCATACATGCTAGGCAAGCTTCATTTTCAGCCCAAGGTTTTATGTTTTGTTTTTTCAGTGTTGTTGATTCTAAGGTACTGTATGATGTTCTTTCATTTTCTTTGCTTTTTACCTCTTTTCTTCTTTTTCCCTTTAGTTTTATTCTCTGTAGTCACTGTGTTGAATTTGGGTACCCTGTGTCTTGTACATAGGTTTAGGTGATTTGGGGAATGGAGAGGGTATAATAAAATGGTAAAAAAAAAAACAAAGGAAAAAGGGTGAACCAATTGAACAGTGATACCTGGAAGACACTAAACGGAAATGAACTGAACGATTTGGTGGAGAGGGGGCTGAGGGTAGGAAAACAGAGAAAAAGGAGGGAGGGGATAACAATTTTCTTAAGAAATGTGTTCATTACTTATGTAACCGTATGCCAACTATATATTGACTTAACAAAATAAATTAACTTAAAAAATAATTTAGCCGGTTATGGTGGCTCACACTTGTAAATGTAGCTACTCAAGAGGCTGGGATCCAAGGATAGAGGTTCAAAGTCAACCTGGGCACTGAAGTCCATGTGACTCTTATCTCCAATTAACCACCAGAAACCCAGAAGTGGCCCTATGGCTCAAGGGATAGGGCAGTAGTCTTGAGCTGAAAAGCTCAGTGACAAGACCCAGTTGCAGAATTGCAGTCCCATGACTTGAATGATGAATGATACTAGCCAGGTTCTGTGCGCTCACACTTGGAATCCTATCTACAGAGAATCAGGTTTGAATACAGCCCAAACAAATTGCATGATATTCTTATTTACAGTTCATTACCAAAAATCTGGAGGTGGAGCTGTGGATCAAGTGGTAGAACACTAGCCTGAAGCAAAAAAAAATTTAAGGACAGTTGCCAGGCCCTAGGTTCAAGTCCCAGGACTTGCATAAAACAAACAAAATGTGACGTTGAGTCCTCCATCATTTGGTGCTGTAGTTCAATATTCTTGATATGCGTCTTAGAAATTAAGTCCCTAGCAAATACTCTCCCCTGAAATTCTGCTTCATAGCTGATTCATAGAATTTCAGCGTCATTACTATCACCTTCCTGTTAGCATAGCAGTCTACTACTGAAAATTTGAACAAAACTTTTGAGTAATCCTAATAAATCTGTGTATCATCTGCACACACATCAAATCAGCAGCAGTTATGATCTACTATTATCTAAATGTCTTTAATCCCTTCTTGAGTTAATGAGCCTTAAAGAGTAAAAAATATGAAATAGTTATGAAACTAACAGTCACCATTCTTCTACCTAATATTGTAATATAAGTTTATAAATGCAAGGACTATTCTGAAGTGTGCAGAAGATAGATTCTAATTATAATATTCTCATGAAGTATAGTTTTTAAGAAACATGTTGCTTGCTTTGGGAAAGCAAAGGCAAGGAAAATGATATAAGTAAGTTCCCTATTTATCAGAAGGAAAATACTATTGGGTTTAGATCAACTTTCATTCATTCCGTGCTGATCAAACAAATATTTGCAATTCCTGAGGCCAATCACTTCATTGTTATGCACAATCAGCCAGCTTAGATCAATCTTCCAAAAAAGGAAAGGAACAAATGAGAAGCAATTAAGGTTTCCAAAATGAACCAGGTGGTGGTGGCAGCTCACACTTGTAATTCTATCTACTCAAGGCCTGAAATCCAAGGATCTGGACTAAGTCTGTCTGTTATGAAAATATTCCTGTCTGAAACATCATCTCTGTTATCACAGCCCAGCCGATACACTCTGCCCAACAGGTTCCAAACACCAAAGTACATCTCCTATCTGAAATACTAGGAAACGTACTCACACATTATTTCCTCTTTGGGAGATAGTTGAAACATGTACCAGAAACATTTCCCTGGCTTCAGAGTGGAAGTGGAAATATACACTCACTGTAAGCCCATCTAGTAAATTACAGTCAATCATCTTTCCTCACATCTTGTTAGTTAAATTGAACAATGAGTGTTTGGATCAGAAGCGATGTGTATGAGCATACAGGTTGTAAAAGCACTGTAATCATAGCTACTGAAGATAAGCTGAGACCTGAGGATTCCAGTTCAAAATCAGCCATGCAATAAATTCCATAAGATTTTTACCTCTAATTAACCAGCAAAAAACAGAGCGTTGAATTGTGATTAAAATGCCACAGGCCTAAGCTTTGCATAAAAGGGGTAAGGGGTAGCATTCAGGATGCCCAATCTCTCCACTCCTTTTTAACATCCTACTAGAATTCCTAGGCAGTGCAAAAATCAGACAGGTGGGGGTGTGGTTTTGGAGGGAAATGGGTACCAAGACATGTGAAAGGGTATCAATGTATGTGAATTAATGCACCTTCTATCTGGCAAATATCAAGTATCTCTTTTATTAATTACAATAAAAAGAATTTAAAAAAAATAAAGTTGTAGTGTGTGGGTAGGATGATGGGGTCAAACACATTTCTTCTTAGAAATATACCTCATCTGGTTGCCCTGGATTTTCCTGGCCTTCTTCTTAGACAAAGGACTGTTATACTGGATTTGTGGCTTGGCAATGATCTAGCATGTACATCTTCGAGTAAGACATCCACAACTTCCATGCCTGAGACTCGAGTTTCCTGACCTTTGGCAACAGCACAGCAACATCTTTCTTCCTCCTGAGCCACAGGCCAAGTGAGCTGGCTTGAGTTGGTTGTTAGTTACAGTGGCTTGGTTACCATGGTTCCATATTCTGTTCCATTGTGAGGGAGGCAGGATCAACTTTCAGGGCCCAATCACCAAAGATCCTTGCTCACAAAAGACCTCACCAAAGACATACTGGAGGCTGAATCTCTCCTCCAATCTCACAATATACATGTGGATGTAGTAAACAGCACACCTTATTTGTCCAATCCCAATGTCTTCCCCTAGGCCCAACTACCAGTCTGGTCTCAGGCTCAAGGAGCCTTTCTTAGGTAAGATCCAAACTTAAGGTCAATATTGCCCTCATCCTTTACAAAACATTTGCTTCACACTGCCTTCTCTGCCTGCATTTTGCCCCTTGTCGAACTTTTTTTTGTTTTTGCTACTCTTGGGACTTGACCTCAGAGTGTGAACATTGCTCTTGGACTTTCTTAGGGTTTTAGCTGTCCCACCAAGCCACAGCACCACTTGCAGCGTTTTCTATGTATGTGGTAATGAGGAATCAAACGTGAGTCTTTTTGGTGGTAGCCAAGGACTCTACCACTAGGTCAAACACACAGGGCATCTTGCACATATTTTTGACGTCAATCTACTAGGATATTATTAGGTTTCTGTATCCTAATCAATTTTTTCCTGATGATTAGCTTTGCTGTCATGTGTAAAAAATGCAAGAGGGAAAAACACAGAAGAATCAGTGAATTTTAAAACAAAGCATTACACACATAGATAAGTGTTCATTCTTTGTAGGAGAAAGGATATATTGACATGATGATGATGACTTTATAATTACTATGTCAGGCTTGAGAGTTTGGCATAGTGGTAGAGTGCTTGCCTAGCATCCATGAAGATCTGGTTTTGATTGCTCAGTATCACATAGATAGAAAACCTAGATGTGGCACTGTGGCTCAAGTGGCAGAGGGCTAGACTTGAGAAAACCCGAGGACAGTGCTCAGGCCCTGAATTCAAGCCCCAAGACTGGCAGAAAGGTAAAAGAAAATAAAAATGCTTTTTATGAGCTAATTCACTCACAGCATTTGCTTCTGAAATCTTCGCTTCTGCATCTTGTGAAATACCCCTTTCCCTCAACGTAGACAAGAAAAACAGATCCATCCCATGGTCCACTGTGAGGCCACTGGTTGGGCTAAGAGCTAGTCGTGCAGCAACACATAAGTTTTATTCTAATACTTTCCAAACTTTGTACTCAAATATGCTACCTACTTACCAAATTATGTCAGTTATCCTTATGCTATACCTTTTCTTCATTACTACAATATTCTTACACTCCTCCGTTAATCCTTTTGTACCTCCCCTGACCTCTCTAATTCTTTTATTCTATCTCTGGACCTCTGCTCGTCTTTCAACCCTTATACTGCACGGATGTACACTTGATGGCTGTTGAGCAATATTGTATATGTAGGTGGCTAATTATTGTCTAATCTCAGAGGGACATAAGGACAATAGAGATTGGATTGAGAGGCTTATTGTTTTGGGTATAAATCGCTTATCAGTGGTTGTATTAGGCTGGTCTGTAAGTGCACAAAAAGAAAGAGTGATAATACCAATCAAAACTTGTGAACATCTAGTATCTGCCTGCTACAGAGGTCTAGGTTGGTTATATCTGAAAAACTATAATCGTATTTAGTAGTAATCTCGCTCCCATTTTCAAATGGGCAGAACAAGAAACTCAAGAAAAATGTCAAATCAAGAAACAACATCCCCCACCCAATGTAAATAGAGAATGGAACAGTCACTGGCAAACCTGGAGGAGAGTCTTCCGAGTGCTACACAAATGCAATTGATAATCTTCATTAATGGAAAATGTGAAAATATAAAGAAAGAGATAATGGAGGAAGCCATAACTGAACAAGAGGAAAGCAAAAACAAGGTGATAAGTGAAAAAGAAGAAGCCATAAAGGAGGCCATAATAAAGGTTTTTCAAAGAAAGATGGATGAATTCATAGAATCCACAAAAAAAAAACGTGACAAAACTCCAGCAAATGTCCAAAGAAAATAAAGCTACTGAGCTAACCACTCAAAAGGAAATCAAGGAGATAAATCCATACATGATCTAAAACAAGAGACGCAAGGCATAAAAAGTGAGCAATTAGAAGCAAGGGAGATGAAAAATAAAGTAGATAGCTTTGATAGCAGGTTAGACAATGCAGAGGAGAGAATTTCCGGGGCTGAAGATAATTTAGGTATTATAAAGAACAGAAAATGAGTCAATCCAAATCTAGGAAATATGAGAGAGCGCTTCAGGAGGTCCAAGATACAATTAGGAAGCCTAATTTAAGGCTAGTTGGTATTGAAGAGGGCGTGGAGAAAGAGGTCAATGGTATTGGAAATATACTTCAGGGAATCTTCTCAGAGAATTTCCCAAATATCCAGAAGGGCAGGCCCATCCACATACGAGAAGCTTTTAGAACCCCAAACAGACCTGACCAGAAAAGAACATCCCACCGCCACATTGTGATCCGAACTGGATCAATAGAAACGAAAGGAAAGATCCTAAAGGCAGCCAGGGAAAAGGGATCAGTAACCTATAAAGGCAAACCAATCAGAATAACCCCAGATTTCTCAGCAGAGACCATGCAAGCACGAAGTGACTGGAAGCATATATGTCATGCCCTTAAATCAAATAACTACCAACCAAGAATACTGTAGCCAGCTAAGCTCTCATTCATAACTGAGGGAACTATAAAAACATTCCATTCCAGGGAAAAGCTGCAACAATATGTCGAAACAAAACCAACACTACAGAGAATTCTCAACGATGCTCTATACATAGAAAACCAAAATAAATGCAATATAGGGAAAGAAATGGCACCTAAACAGCATACCATCTAAGGACCACAAGAACTGTCAAGACACAGGCCCTACTAAAAGCTTTTAAAAATGGTAGGAACTAATAAATATCTCTCAATCCTATCTCTCAATATCAATGGACTTAACTCTCCAATTAAAAGGCATAGGCTGTCTAGTTGGATCCAAAAGCAAGAGCCATCGTTCTGCTGTCTTCAAGAGACACATCTTACCCAAAAACAATCATCTTTTGAAAGTGAGAGGTTGGAAAAAACTCTATCAAGCTAACTGCCACCATAAACAGGCTGGAGTTGCCATCCTCCTATCAGATACAATAGACTTCAAACTAAAATTAGTAAGGAAAGACAAAGAAGGTTACTACATACTACTAAAGGATCTTTTCTTCAGGAAGACATAACGATCCTAAATATTTAAACACCCAATCCCGGAGTTCCAACCTTCATCAAGCAAACTTTACTTACACTGAAACCATACATAGCTCGAAATACAGTGATTGTTGGTGAGTTTAACACACCACTCTCACCTATGGACACATCAACAAGGCAAAAACTCAACAGAAAAACTTTAGAACTGAACAACTATATAGACCAACTAGATCTAACAGACATCTGCAGAATAGTCCACACAGTAACAACACAATATACGTTTTTCTCAGTAGCACATGGAACATTTTCCAAAATAGACCACATCTTAGGCCATAAAACAAACCTGGACAGATTCAGAAACTCTGAAATTATTCAATGCACAATCTCAGACCATAAAGGCATGAAATTGGAACTGAACACACATCTCCACCAACGAAAACCCTGTAACTCATGGAGACTGAACAACACATTGTTGAATCAAAAACAATGGGTAATCGAAGATATCAGAACAGATATCCAACTGTTTATGAAATTTAACAATAAGGAGCACACAAATATCAACTCCTTAGGGACACAACAAAGGCAGTACTCAGAGGAAAATTTATAGCGCTGAGTACCTACAAGAGCAAGTTGGAAAAATGGCAAACCAACTAGTTAATGTCTAACCTTAACCTCCTGGAAAAAGAGCAACAAACCAAGCCTAAACCCATTAGGAGAAAGCAAGTTATTAAAATCAAAGCAGAATTAAATGATTTGGAATAAAAAAAAAACTGTAGAAAGAATCAACAAAACCAGGAGTTGGTTCTTTGAAAGAATTAACAAAATTGACAAACCCTCCGCAAATCTTACCAAAAAAAGAAGAGAGCATATCGAAATAAACAAAATCGCAGATGAAAATGGTAATATCACGACAGAAATTTCCAAGATCCAGAATATCATGTGTTTGGATCAGAAGCGATGTGTATGAGCATACATGTTGTAAAAGTACTGTAATCCTAGCTACTTAAGATAAGCTGAGAACTGAGGATTCCAGTTCAAAATCAGCCACGCAATAAATTCCAGAGGATTTTTACATCTAATTAACCAGCAAAAAACAGAGCGTTGAATTGTGCTTAAAATGCCACAGCCCTAAGTTTTGCATTAAAGTGCTAGGGTGTAGCATTCAGGATGCCCACTCCCTCCACTCCTTTTTAACATAGTACTAGAATTCCTAGGCAGGGCAATAAGGCAAGAAGCAAGCATAAAGGGGATCCAAGTAGGGAAAGAGGAAATAAAACTATCCCTCTTTGCCGATGACATGATTCTGTATTTAAAGAATCCTATAGACTCTACTCCCAAGCTCCTTGAGCTGATTCAAAGATTTGGAAGGGTAGCAGGCCATAAAATCAACCCTCACAAATCAACTGCCTTACTTTACGCCAACACTGAGAGGAACGAGGCAATAATCAGGAAAGAAAATCCTTTCACAATAGCCTCAAAAAAATAAAGTACCTAGAAATTAGCCTAACTAAGAATGTAAAGGACGGTTTAGATGAAAACTTTAAAACCCTAAAAAAGGAAATTAAAGCAGAACTAAGGAAATGGAAAACCTCCCATGCTCCTGGACTGGAAGAATCAACATTGTGAAAATGACAATCTTGCCAAGAGCTATCTACAAATTCAATGCAATATTCATCAATATCCCAATGTCATTCTTTAAAGAAACAGAAAAGGAAATCCAAAATTTCACTTGGAATAATAAAAGACCCCTTATAGTCTGTCTTCTGGCATGATACATAATGTTTAATCTCACCTTCTCCACCAAAATCTCACCTTTCTCATTGAGACATAGGTGGCCATGTTTACTAGCAGCAAAGGCTCAAACTATTTATAAATAGTCATCATCATCATATCAAAATATCCTTTCTCCTACAAAGAATGAACACTTATCTATGTCTGTAAGACTTTTTTTATGTCACCAATGCTTCTGTGATTTTCCCACTTGCATTTTTACAGATGACAGCACAGATATTCATCAGGAAGAAAAATAGATTAGGATACAGAAACCTAACAACGTCCTAGTAGATTGAAGTGAAAAATATGTGCAAGATGGCCTGGGTCTTTCATCTATTTGTAGAGTGCTTGGCTACCACACAAAAAGAGTCCGGTTTGATTCTGCAGTACCATATACATAGAAAACGCTGGAAGTGGTGCTGTGGCTTGGTGGGACAGCTATAGCCTAAAGAACGCCTAAGAACAATGGTCAGGCTCTGAGGTCAAGTCCCAGGACTAGCAAAAAAAAATGTGCAAGAGGCAAAATGCAAGCTGAGAAGGCACTGTGAAGCAAAATGTCTTGTGAAGGGTAAGGGGAATAGTGACAGTTAAGTTTGGATCTTACCTAAGAAAGGCTCCTTGAGCCTGAGACCAGGCTAGCACTTACGCCTAGTTAATGACTTGGGATTTGAACAAAAAGGTGTGCTGTTTACTACATCCATATGTGAGGTGGGAAGGGAGATTCAGCCTCCAGTATGTCTTTGGGGAGGTGTTCTGTGAGCAAGGAGCTTTGGTCATTGGGCCTTGAAAGGTGACCCTACCTCCCTCACAATGGAACAGAATATGGAACCCTGGTAACCAAGCCACTGTATGTGACAACCAGCTCAAGTGAGCTCCCTTGGCCTGTGGCTCAGGAGGAAGAAAGATGTTGCTGTGCTGTTGCCAAAGGTCAGGAGGCTCGGATCTCAGGCATGAGAGATATGGATGTCTCACTTGAAGAAGTAGATGCTGAATCAGGGCCAAGACAAAATTCCAGTATATCAGGCATTTCTCTAGGAAGAAAGCCAGGAAACTCCAGGGAAACTCAGATGAGGTATATTGAGAGGAAACCTATTTGAACCCATCATCCTGCCCACAAACTACAACCTTCTTGTGTGCTTTCAAGTGACTATACTGAGATTAGAGTGTGTCATTTCCAATCTACTCTATACCAATTCCTCAGTGTGAAGTGTGGTCCCATTCCTACGTTTGAAATATCCACTGTTTTGTCAATACAGTGTGATGGTAAGTCAGCTCAGACTCAGAATGAGCCTTGTAACCTATGGATCCTGGAGGAAGGCCTGTTGGAGATGCTGCTAACAAAGCTGATCCCTGCCTACCAGAAAGGTGATCTCTTTTATGTGGGAAACTTCCTGCACAATTTCAAATAGTGGAGGACGATGTAGTAGTTGCTGGAAATTCTCTTGAAAAAGTGAGTGTTCCCCCTCCAAACCCAGGTTTGCTCACCCCTCCTGGCCAAGTCTTGGAATACTTGGCTCCTCTCTGAGCCTGTTTGTTTCACTGGGGTGTTCACAGGGGAGCTAAGCATGATACAAGTGCACAAACTACTTCATTATGACTGGGACACCATGCCATTTCATTTCCCTCACAAGCTACTGGAGTCTCAACAGTGTGCTTACTGAGAAGTTGGATTTCAGGCATGAGTAAGTGGCTCCCAGCTGCAGCCCTCACCTAGGTGACATCCTAGGAAATCCCATTTCCCAGTAAGAAATGAGGTGTCAGTACTAATGGCGGAGGCCTGTGAAATACTGGAGTCAGAGGAAAAGCTGGGGGCTGAATCACTTTTGAGCCATCACGGAGGGATTGGGATAGCTTTGCCTGTTAGAACCTGAAACATTTACATTTTGGTGTGTGGTCCAGTGCTGCCACTTGAACCTGAACCCAGGTCTAAATGCCATCCCTTTGGTGTTCAAAAATTAGCACTGTACCATTTGAGTCATAGGTCAAGTTCTGGCTTTTTGCTGCCTAATTGAAGACAAGTGCCTTTAGACTTTTACTGACTAGACTGGCTTTCCACTGTGATCTTCAGAGCTCAGCCTGCTGGGTGGCTAAGATTAGAGGAATGAGCATTTAGTTCTTTATTTAGAGCATTCACTTATTGATTTATTTAGAGCATTTACTTAGTTAATTTAAGGTGCGTTTACTTTGGACAGATGCATAGAGGCCTCTCTCAGGAGCTTCTGGAAGTGGGGTGTAAAAGTCATCCTGTTCTCGAGTGTCTCTTACCCCCCTCCCAGCACATAAGTGCACATCTCTGCAGGACAGCCACAGCATTAGAGTCCTGCAAGAAAGGGGCTTTTTTAGAAGGCTCAGGATGGAGAGAGAAGGCTCTCACTTTCCTTGTACCGAATGTGCCCACAGCATCATGTGTTCCATCTATACGATGTGAATGGACTTCTACCCCAGTGATTTCTACGAGTTCAAGAACTGCCACACCCTGACACAACTCAAGCTCTATATGAGGCTCCACATGCCGGCTTTGGACCTGCTCTTCTAAACACATACTTTTTGACCAGCTGGAGGAATATGCGACCAGTAAGACCAAGAAAAATTAGAAGTCCTGGTGTGGGTGCCTCAGAACCTGTGAGTAGGAAGCCCATGTGGTCTAGATATTGGTTGGCCCTTACTTCTACAGGGCTTGGCAAAATGCCCTTTATGGGTGGTGTCAGCCAGGTAATGTCTGTCCTCTGAAAGGACTCGGGAATATGCACTCATTAGAAAGACCCTACACCTCCTCAGTGTTCAGTCCAAACTCCAGTTCTACAGGTTCCTCCATTAGATCCTCATGGAAGTTGAGTGACACTTCAACTTGCAGAGTCCACTCTGTCCACTCTGTACCTATTTCCATTCTTAGGTTTGGGTCATCGTGGAAGAGCTTATCCTGAACTCCGGATGAAAAACCCACCAATGGAGCTGGTGACTGATGGAGACTGAGAATCATCACTGCACTCCAGAAAGCATGGGCCTTCTGTAGAAATTACCAAACAGGTTTAGAGTCCTGTGGATATACCTTTTGCTCTGAACCCCATGTGTGACACAGTTGAACCTGCAGATACTATGGAGGAAGAAAAAGAGCAGCCAGATTTCCTTCCGTTTCCTTTCACACTCCACCCGGAGTCAGTCCATCTGAGTCAGAGTAACACTCCACTTATTGTGCAAGCTGAAGGGGCACACGCTGGGCTCATGGAAAATGTCCCCATGGGAAGCAGCAAGTGTACTCTCAATACTGGATTCATTGGAGGAAAATGAATCCATCCTCACAGAATATCCAGACCCATCCATCTCACTAAAAGAGACTCAATCTCCATTCGACAAACCAGAATCCATCCCCCTCTTAACTCAGGAAGGACATTCTGTTTCTCATGAGGAAGGAGACCCTTCTGAGGACTCTGAAGGAGAATTACTGTCTCAAGGCAACTTGGAGGCCAGTCTGGATTTTGAGCTTCCCTGTCCCCTTCCTAAAAAGACGTCTCTTTATCTTGCTCTCATGATTCTTGTCAAGTATTCATTGTATTTACTTTGCTAACTATTAAACTCTCATTGTTAATATTATGGTGTGCAGTTCTTCAGTGCTTATTATACTGTGTTTTATTTTCCACTTATAATGTGAGACCTCAGACACATAGGTCCTGGGTGGGCCAAAAACCAGACAGGTCTGGTCCCATAGAAGACAACCTTATTGGATATACAGGGAACTATGAAATGCATGGAATCACCAGGAATCCAGGCCAGGCCTCCATGGAAACACAAGTCAGCTACCAAAGCTTAAGGACAGAGCAGATGCCTGGAAATGTGTTTTGTCAATCGGGAGAAGTGCCAGAGTAACTGTAATATTATGTGGGACTCTGTTCTGTGCGTTCAAGTCTGTTTATATATCCATTGTGCTTTGTACAAATATTTAAGAAAATTAAAACTCCACAATAGCATCAAAAATCTACTTTGGCTTTGAATGTGGCCTAGTTGTAGAGTGCTCGCCTAGTATACAAGAAGACCTTGATTCAATTCCTCGACACTGCAAACACAGAAAAAGCAGATGGGGCACTGTTGCTCAGGTGTAAGAGTGCCCCCCTTGAACAAATGTGGCCAAGGACAGTTCCTGGTCCCTCATTTCAAGCCGCAGGACTAGCCAAACAAGAAATCATACCATTTTCCACACATTTGGAAATAAATCTGTTTTATCTAACCCTACTTCTTTTTTGCCAGTCCAGGGTGTGTGCCACCAAGCCAAACTACTGGCCCCCAACCTTACTATTTTTAATCATTTAATTTTTTTACATAATCATATTTCATGCTGTCTGTATTAATACCATAAACAGTATGCTTAGTGTAATAATGTTAAAGGTAAAACATAAGAAATTAATAACTAAAGTTCCTTTTTTATTAGTTTTATAGCATTACTACAATTTTATGAGAAAAATTACTTAGAATGTTTATTTTATAGTTCAAGTAATCCATTTTGATAAATATATCAACCTACATCATTTATTTGAACACATTTTAAACTATTTTTTTCAGGAATGAAAATATATATATATTTGTTGTAAATGAAATTTATGACTTGGGGGGAAGGGAAAGAGAAAACGGGGGAGGGGGTAACAGTGTTTACAAGAAATGTACTCATTACATATGTAACAGCAATCTCTTTGTATATCACCTTGACAACAAATTTTTTGAAAAGTACAATAAGTTTAAATGTCTATTTTGGGTAGAATTTTTTTTTGCCAGTACTGGGCTTAGACTCAGGACCTGAGCACGATCCTTGTTTTTGTTTTTGTTTATTCTTAAGGCGCAAGTTCTATCACATGTGCCACAGCACCACTTTTATCTTTTTTTATCAATGTTGTGCTGAGGAATTGAACTTCGGTCTTCATTCATGCTCGGCAAGAACGCTTCCACTAGGCTTAACTTATGGCCCCAGTGGGAAGGAAGTTTTCCATAAAATATGTAGGAAATATGTACACTAAGGAAAAGCCATCAAAAATAGAAGAAAAATTATATACTTAGATAACAACATGCCAGTATTATGGCAGATCTCTTTAATTCTAGCTTCAAGAGTGGCCTATTTGGACCGGGAGTTGGCTGGCTGAAGTAAAGTGCTATCCTTGAGCAAGCCCTAGGAGAGTGCTCTGGCCATGAGTTGAAGCCATAGGACATGCAAAAAATAATAATTTAATGCCCGTGACTGGTGGCTCACCCTGGTAATCCTAGCTACCCTGGAGGATCGAGGTTCAAAGACGGCCCAGGCATAAAAATCTGTGAGAATCTTATTTCCAAATCATCCAGAAAATTCAAAATGACAATGTGCCTCAAGTGGTAGAGCTCTTGCCTTGAGCTGAAGAGCTTAAGGTAAACATCCAGGCCCAGAGTTCAAGCCCCATGAGTGAAAAAAAGAAAAAGAAAAAGAAAGCCCTTATCTAAGGCTGGAGTGCACACTAGTGGTAGTTTGCTTGCCTAGTATACACAAAGCCCTGTGTTCAATTACTCTGTACCACTTGCACCAAAAAAAAGCTGGAAATGATCTCAGAAGTTTGGGTTCTGAGGATCACAGTTCAAAGCCAGGCCAGACACTAAAGTCCATGAAACTGTTACTTCCACTTAAGCACCAGAAAACCAGAAGTGACACTGTGGCTCAAGGTGTTTAAGGTTGTAGCCTTGAGCTGAAGAGCCCAGGGACAATGCCCAGGTGCACAATTAAAGTCTTACAACCAAGAGAGACAGAGAGAGAGAGACAGAGAGAGAGAGAGAGAGAGAGAGAGAGAGAGAGAGAGAGAGAGAGAGAGAGAGAGAGAGAGAGGGAGGAAGGAGACAGAGAGACAGAGAGAGACAGAGAGACAGAGAGAGAGAGACAGACAGAGAGAGAGAGAGAGGCAGACCGACAGAGACAGACAGAGACAGAGAGACAGAGACAGAGACATCAAACAGTCAGGCACTGCTGGCTGAAGCGTGTAATACTACCTACTATGGAGGCTGAGATTGGAGGATCTTGGTTCAAAGCCCAAAGCCAGCCTGGACACATATGTTTGTGAGACTTACATCACCAATTTACTACCAGAAACCAAAAATGGAGCTGTAGAGGAAGAGCGCTAGCCATGAGCTGAAGAGGTCAGGGACAGTCCAGGCCCAAAGTCCAAGCACCATGACGAATCAAAAAAAAGGAGAAGATAGCTAATAGTAATGATGAATAATTTTGGGCTGGGAGTTTGGCCTAGTGGTAGAGTGCTTGCCTAGCATGCACGAAGACCTGGGTTCAATTCCTCAGTATCACATACATAGAAAAATGCTGGAAGTGGTGCTGAGGCTGAAGTGGTAGAGCCCTAGCCTTGAGAAAATATAAGGACAGTGCTCAGTCCCTGAGTTCAAGCCCAGGACTGGCCAAATCAAAAGTAGTAGAGCACTGGCATTGAACTGAAGATCTGAGGAACAGCCCAGGCACAGAGTTCAAGCACCACAAACAACAACAACAAAATCTATGAAATGGCAGTGGTGGTTTTAAGCTAAGCAAAAATAGAGTAGAAACTGGTAAAATACATATTTGTGTGTAAGCAAAATAGCCAGACTTATGCATTAGAACAGGATAGCAACTTGAAAAAAAATTTTGTTTTCCATCTCACTAGGTCCTGTCTCTTAATTTATTCAAGTAAGTAAAATGCTGGGTTTTATAATCGTTGCTCTGAATATTAGAAAATCATAATATCTCTCATTAACCAACAAAGACCAGGAACTGGGGCTTCGTTCAAATGGCAGAGTACCAGGCAAGAGAAGAAAAAATTGAAGTAAGAACTTGAAGTTCTTGATCCAGAACCTGCATAGTAACAGAGCAGCAGCCTGGTGATGGTACCTCACACCTATAATCTTAGCTACCTGGAGGCTAAGATCTGAGAATCAAAGTTTAAAGCCAGCCAAAGTACCCAGTTAACTGCCAGAAAAACCAGAAGTGGCACTGTGGCTCACAGATTAAAGCACTAGCCTTGAGCTGAAGAGCTCAGGGATAGTGCCCAGGCCCAGAGTTCAAGCCCCACAATTGACAAAAATCAAACAAGCAAACAAAACTCACAAAGAAGCCTGCAGACCACAGTGGTTCTGCTGAGTCTCTTCTCTATGGGGATCAGGAAACATTTCACTTTTTCTGTCTCTTCCCATCTCAACATTCATACTAAAATAAGACTGTGTTGAAAGTTTCAATTTATAAAAATGTTTTTCATGAAGCACCCTGAAATATTCATCGCTTATATCTCAATTGAAGATAGTTGATTTGGGGCTGCATTGGTAGAGTACTAGCCTTGAGCAGAAAAGGTCAGGGATAGAGCTGAAGCACTCAGTTGAAGACCCAGTGCCAACACACAAAAGAAATTATGCACTTTATACATATTTTCTAATTTCTTAATGAATTTTTCAGTCTGTATAAATATAGGGTACATTCCTTGTTACTTAAGTAAGATTGCTCTTTTTTTTCTTTTTGCCAGTGCTAGGGCTTGGACTCAGGGACTAGACATTTTCATTGGACTCGCTTGCCCAAGGTGAGTGCTCTGCCTCTTGAAACACAGCGCCACTTCTAGCTTTTTTCTGAATATGCGGTACCGGTGAATAGAACCTAGGTCTTCATGCATTCTAGGTGAGCACTCTACCATTAGGCTACATTCCCAGGCAGTGAGATTCCTCTTACAGTCATTGTATGTTCACAGAGTTTGATCTCACACACTGTAGGGCCCTGGTTGGCTTTGACCTGTGATCCTAAACCCTGAGCCTCCTAAGTAGCTGAAATTAAGTTGTGAGCCAGCATGATGGCTTCCATTCTTTTTTCTACAAAAATATATGTAGTTATCTAAAATATATCTATAGCTGAAAAAAATGAATCTCTCCCAAACAAATCTTCAAAGAAATAACCATCCTATTAAAAGGTGGGCTAAAGACTTAAAAGAGTATTCTCTGAAGAAAAAATTAAAATGGGCTTTAGACACATGAAGAAATGCTCCATATCTCTAGCAATAAGGGAAATGAAAATCAAAACAACTTTGAGATTCCACCTGACTCCAGTCAGAATGGCCATTATCAAAAAATCTAATAAGAGATACTGGTGGGGAAGTGACCAGGGGGGACCACACCTACACTGTTGGTGTGAGTGTAAACTCGTTCAACCACTAGGGAAAGCAGTGTGGTGGTTCCTCAAAAGACTGAACATAGAGCTCCTCTATGATCCAGCAAATGCACTACTTGGCATCTACCCAATTGTCCAGAAAAAAGGACATACTAAAGCCACTACCACAATGATGCTCATTGCAGCACTATTTACCATAGCAAAGCTATGAAACCAACCCAGATGCCACTCAGGAGATGACTGAATCAAGAAGATGTGGTACTTATACATAATGGAATGCTATGCTGCCATCAGAAGGAAAGACATCGCCACATTTGTAAGGAAATGGAAAGACTTGGAAAAATTCATATTAAGTGAAGCAGCCAGACCCAAAGAAACATAAGCTCAATGTTTTCCCTCATTTGCAATAATTAGTTCACATCTAGGACTTTCCGAGCAGAGGATTACAATAACTCAAAAACCTAGGTATATAAGGTCATATAGGATGAGACTAAATGAAAGGATCTCTAGGATATGGGAACAAGAGCTATATCTTGTGTCATCGTTGCTCTTAATCTTGTGTGATTTTTGTCCTTAATCTACTATGTTATTTCTCATCTCTTATTTTGCCCTTTGGTTAATGTCAGATTGTTACTGTATCTGATTTTTCCCTGGCATATTGTATATATGTTTATATGTTTATGTCAAATAGGAAAGGGAAGGGGGGAAACAAGATGATTGGGAATGGGAGGGGAGAGGGAACTGGGGACAAAAACATGTGGAGTGGAATAAATGTGTGAGAAGTAATGCAGTCCACTACCTGTAAATGTAATTGTAACCCCTCTATACATTACCCTGAAAATAAAAAGAGACTATAAAAATATCTGTAGAAAATGAGGCTGGATGATGGAAACAACCAGATGCCCTACTACAAAAAATGTGACACACGCACGCACATACACACACACACACACACACACACACACACACAAACGCACACACACACAATGGAATGATACATAGCCAACCGACAAGATAAAATAATGGCATTCTCGGGGAAGTGGATGAAAATGAAAAAAATCATATTAAGTGAAGTAAGCCAAACTCAAAGGAACATAGGCCCAAGAGTCTCCCTCATTTGTCAAATTCAGTAGAAACCTTGGGCTCTGCTACCAGAGATTTACAATAGAACAAAATCTAGAGACATCGTGACAAATAGTATGGCACTAAATGTAAGGACCTCCAAGATAAAGAAACAAAACTCATATAATGAGTGATTGTTGTCCTTAATGAACTATGTGATCTCTTATCTCTTTTGCTATCCCTTGGTTATATCCTATTGTTACAATATTTCACCTTGTTTTCTGATGTATTTCATATGTGCCTAATTGGTTATTTGAAATTGGATAGGGAAGGGGGGAAATGAACATGAATGGGGGTAGGGGAAGGGAAATGGGGACCATATCATTACATGGGGTATCAAAGTTTGAGAAGTAATGCACCTTCTATCTGGTGAATATAATGTAACCATTCTATAAATTACAATAAATATAAATACATAAAAAGAAGATCTGCACAGAAAAAAATAATAATGGCATTTTTGGGGTAGTGGATGAAATTAGAGTGAATCCTGTTGAGTGAGATAAGTCAAGACCAAGGAACAAAAGGTACATGGTATCCTTAATATATGGATATTAGTTTCAAACAGTAGTAGAGCGATGATTGAATAGTTGATACCCAAAGTTCTGGACATAATTTTGGAGATATAAACATAACTACATAGACATAAAAATCTAGGATAGACTATACACTCTATAGACATGTGTTTTATTATAGATTAATCTGTATCTATGACATACAATGACTCAGCTTAATTTTTACTATATTCTAAAATCTATGTGCCAGTGATTGTATAGCGATTCCCTTCTTGAATACTTGTTGGTTAAACATGACATTTGAAATATGATGTAAAATTCAATGTTAATAAATTTTTTAAAAAAGAGGCTAGAGGTCAATACCACTAATGTACTTGCTCTAAGTGGTACAGAAATTTTCTTAATGAATCAAGGGGTTTTATTACATCTTTATGCAATTATTTTAGTTCTGAGTGTTCTACACTCAATGATACTTCTGGAAAGATGATATAGCTGACTGTGTAGATGGTATGAAGACATACTGGCCTAAACGTAGAATAAAGCATTGTTAAGTGGCTGTTAGCTGTCCAGATTCTACTGGACTATGTGGAATGAATTTATTAAGCACAATGCAGGCTCTTAGTCAGATCAGGATCAAGATTATGTGGTTCCATCAGATGAATGAGGAAAGATCAGAAAAATCTACTAAGATATCCAGATATACTTTTTAAACTAAGGTATCTGGACTCCTTTTTTTTTTCTTTCTTGGTGGGGAGGTTGAACTTTGGACCTGGGCAAGGTCTCTTAGTTCTTTTTCCTCAAGGCTAATGCTGTACCAGTTTTAGCCACAACTCCACTTAGTTTTTGGGTGGCTAAGTGGAGAGTAGTATCTTACAGTTTTTTTTGTTTTCATTTTTTTGCTTGCAAAGGCTTTGAATCACCTTCTCCCTGGCTAGTAGAATGACAATTATGACCCTCCAGCGCCTGGCTAGTGATTTTTTGAAAACTGGACTTTATTCCAAATCACATAACTGGTTCCTAGCAAAGTTTTGAAGCCTGACTTAAATGTGACAGATTTTTGTCACTTGGAGACACTCTGTGCTGAACGTTAGAAATCTACCAGCTGAGTCACAGTGGCACTTCTAGTTTTTTGTTTATGTGGTGCTGAGGAATGGAATCCAGGGTTTCATACATGCTAGGCAAGCTTCATTTTCAGCCCAAGGTTTTATGTTTTGTTTTTTCAGTGTTGTTGATTCTAAGGTACTGTATGATGTTCTTTCATTTTCTTTGCTTTTTACCTCTTTTCTTCTTTTTCCCTTTAGTTTTATTCTCTGTAGTCACTGTGTTGAATTCGGGTACCCTGTGTCTTGTACAAAGGTTTATGTGATTTGGGGAATGGAGAGAGTATAATAAAATGGTAAAAAAAAAAAACAAAGGAAAAAGGGTGAACCAATTGAACAGTGATACTTGGAAGACACTAAACGGAAATGAACTGAACAATCTGGGTGGAGAGGGGGCTGAGGGTAGGAAAACAGAGAAAAATGAGGGAGGGGATAACAATTTTCTTAAGAAATATGTTCATTACTTATGTAACCGTATGCCAACTATATATTGACTTAACAAAATAAATTAACTTAAAAAGTAATTTAGCCGGGTATGGTGGCTCACACTTGTAAATGTAGCTACTCAAGAGGCTGGGATCCAAGGATAGCAGTTCAAAGTCAGCCTGGGCACTGAAGTCCATGTGACTCTTATCTCCAATTAACCACCAGAAACCCAGAAGTGGCCCTATGGCTCAAGGGATAGGGCAGTAGTCTTGAGCTGAAAAGCTCAGTGACAAGACCCAGGTGCAGAATTGCAGTCCCATCACTTGAATGATGAATGATACTAGCCAGGCTCTGTGTGCTCACACTTGGAATCCTATCTACACAGAATCAGGTTTGAATCCAGACCAAACAAATTGCATGATATTCTGATTTACAGTTCATTACCAAAAATTTGGAAGTGGAGCTGTGGATAAAGTGGTAGAACACTAGCCTGAAGCAAAAAAAACATTTAAGGACAGTTCCCAGGCCCTGGGTTCAAGTCCCAGGACTTGCATAAAACAACAAAATGTGACGCTGAGTCCTCCATCATTTGGTGTTATAGTTCAATATTCTTGATATGCGTCTTTGAAATTAAGTCCCTAGAAAATACTCTCCCCTGAAATTCTGCTTCATAGCTGATTCATAGAATTTCAGCATCATTACTATCACCTTCCCATTAGCATAGCAGTCTACTACTGAAAATTTGAAGAAAACTTTTGAGTAATCCTAATAAATCTGTGTATCATCTGCACACACATCAAATCAGCAGGAGCTATGTTCTACTATTATATAAATGTATTTAATCCCTTCTTGACTTAATGAGCCTTAAAGAGTAAAACATATGAAATAGTTATGAAACTAACAGTCACCATTCTTCTACCTAATATTCTAATATAAGTTTATAAATGCAAGGACTATTCTGAAGTGTGCAGAAGATAGCTTCTAATTATAATATTCTCATGAAGTATAGTTTTTAAGAAACATGTTGCTTGCTTTGGGAAAGCAAAGGCAAGGAAAAATGATATAAGTAAGTTCCCTATTTATCAGAAGGAAAATACTATTGGGTTTAGATCAACTTCATTCATTCCGTGCTGATGAAACAAATATTTGCAACTCCTGAGGCCAATCACTTCATTGTGATGCACAATCAGCCAGCTTAGATCAATCTTCCAAAAAAGGAAAGGAACAAATGAGAAGCAATTAAGGTTTCCAAAATGAACCAGGTGATGGTGGCAGCTCACACTTGTAATTCTATCTACTCAAGGCCTGAAATCCAAGGATCTGGATTAAGTCTGTCTGGGATGAAAATATTACTGTCTGTAACATCATCTCTGTTATGAGACCCAGCTGATACACTCTGACCAACAGGTTCCAAACACCAAAGTCCATCTCCTATCTGAAATAATATCAAACGTACTCACATATTATTTCCTCTTTGGGAGATAGTTGAAACATGTACCAGAAACATTTCCCTGGCTTCAGAGTGGAAGTGGAAATATATACTCACTAGAATCCCCTCTAGTAAATTACAGTCAATCATCGTTCCTCGCATCTTGTTAGTTAAATTGAACAATGAGTGTTTGGATCAGAAGCAATGTGTATGAGCATACATGTTGTAAAAGTACTGTAATCCTAGCTACTCAAGATAAGCTGAGAACTGAGGATTCCAGTTCAAAATCAGCCACGCAATAAATTCCAGAAGATTTTTACCTCTAATTAACCAGCAAAAAACAGAGCGTTGAATTGTGTTTAAAATGCCACAGCCCTAAGCTTTGCATTAAAGTGCTAGTGGGTAGCATTCAGGATGCCCACTCCCTCCACTCCCTTTTTACATCCTACTAGAATTCCTAGCCAGTGCAATAAGGCAAGAAGCAAGCATAAAGGGGATCCAAGTAGGGAAAGAGGAAATAAAACTATCCGTCTTTGCCGATGATATGATTCTGTATTTAAAGAATACAAATCAAGAAACAACATCCCCCACCCAATGTAAATAGACAATGGAACAGTCACTGGCAAACCTAGAGGAGAGTCTTCCAAGTGCTACACAAATGCAATTGATAAACATCATTAATGGAAAATGTGAAAATATAAAGAAAGAGACAATGGAGGAAACCATAGCTGAACAAGAGGAAAGCAAAAACAAGGTGATAAGTGAAAAAGAATAAGCCAAAAAGGAGGCCATAATAAAGGTTTTTCAAAGAAAGATGGATTAATTCATAGGATCCACAAATAAAAACCGGACCAAACTCCAGGAAATGTCCGAAGAAAATAAAGCTACTGAGCTAACCACTCAAAAGGAAATCAAGGAGATAAAGAAATCCATACATGATCTAAAACAAGAGACGCAAGGCATCAAAAGTGAGCAATTAGAAGCAAGGGAGATGAAAAATAAAGTAGATAGCTTTGATAGCAGGTTAGACAATGCAGAGGAGAGAATTTCCGTGGCTGAAGATAATTTAGGTATTATAAAGAACAGAAAATGAGTCAATCCAAATCTAGGAAATATGAGAGAGTGCTTCAGGAGGTCCAAGATACAATTATGAAGCCTAATTTAAGGCTAGTTGGTATTGAGGAAGGCGTGGAGAAAGAGGTCAATGGTATTGGAAATATACTTCAGGGAATCATCTCAGAGAATTTCCCAAATATCCAGAAGGGCAGGCCCATCCACATACGAGAAGCTTTTAGAACCCCAAACAGACCTGACCAGAAAAGAACATCCCACCGCCACATTGTGATCCGAACTGGATCAATAGAAACGAAAGGAAAGATCCTAAAGGCAGCAAGGGAAAAGGGATCAGTAACCTATAAAGGCAAACCAATCAGAATAACCCCAGATTTCTCAGCAGAGACCATGGAAGCACAAAGTGACTGGAAGCATATATGTCATGCCCTTAAATCAAATGACTACCAACCAAGAATACTGTATCCAGCTAAGCTCTCATTCAAACTGAGGGAACAATAAAACATTCCATTCCAGGGAAAAGCTGCAACAATATGTCGAAACAAAACCAACACTACAGAGAATTCCCAACGATGCTCTACACATACAAAACCAAAATAAATGCAATATAGGGAAAGAAATGGAACCTAAACAGCATACCATCTAAGGACCACAAGAACTGTCAAGACACAGGCCCTACTAAAAGCTTTTAAAAATGGTAGGAACTAATAAATATCTCTCAATCCTAACTCTCAATATCAATGGACTTAACTCTCCAATTAAAAGGCATAGGCTGTCTAGTTGGATCAAAAAGCAAGAGCCATCCTTCTGCTGTCTTCAAGAGACACATCTTACCCAAAAACAATCATCTTTTGAAAGTGAGAGGTTGGAATAAACTCAATCAAGCTAACTGCCCCCATAAAGAGGCTGGAGTTGCCATCCTCATATCAGATAAAATAGACTTCAAACTAAAAATAGTAAGAAAAGACAAAGAAGGGTACAACATACTACTAAAGGGATCTTTCCTCCAGGAAGACATAACGATCCTAAATATTTACACACCCAATCCCGGAGCTCCAAACTTCATCAAGCAAACTTTACTTACACTGAAACCATACATAGATCGAAATACAGTGATTGTTGGTGAGTTTAACACACCACTCTCACCTATGGACAGATCAACAAGGCAAAAACTCAAAGGAGAAACCATAGAACTGAACAACTATATAGACCGACTAGATGTAACAGACATCTGCAGAATATTCCACCCAGTAACACCACAATATACGTTTTTCTCAGCAGCACATGTAACATTTTCCAAAACAGACCACATCTTAGGCCATAAAGCAAACCTGGACAGATTCAGAAACACTGAAATTATTCCATGCACACTCTCAGACCATAAAGGCATCAAATTGGAGCTCAACACACATCTCCACCAAAGAAAACCCTGTAACTCATGGAGACTGAACAACGCATTGTTGAATCAAAAACAATGGGTAATCGAAGAGATCAGAACAGATATCCAACTGGTAATGAAATTTAACAATAAGGAGCACACAAATATCAACTCCTTAGGGACACAACAAAGGCAGTACTCAGAGGAAAATTTATAGCGCTGAGTGCCTACAACAGCAAGTTGGAAAAATGGCAAACCAACTAGTAAATGTCTCACCTTAACCTCCTGGAAAAAGAGCAACAAACCAACCCTAAACCCATTAGGAGAAAGCAAATTATTAAAATCAAAGCAGAATTAAATGATTTGGAATAAAAAAACTATAGAAAGAATCAACAAAACAAGGAGTTCGTTCTTGAAAGAATTAATAAAATTGACAAGCCCTTAGCAAATCTTACAAAAAAAGAAGAGAGCATATCGAAATAAACAAAATCGCAGATGAAAATGGTAATATCACGAAAGAAATTACCAAGATCCAGAATATCATGAGGGAATACTTCTCAAACCTTACGCCAACAAATTTGAGAATCTAGAAGAAATGGATGAATTCCTAGACAATATTAACATACCCACACTGAACCAAGAAGAGCTAACCCAACTCAACAGGCCTATTTCAAGCTCTGAAATAGAAATGGAAATGAGACAACTTCCACTTAAAAAAAGCCCAGGGCCAGATGGATTCACAGCTGCATTCTATAAGGTCTTCAAAGCAGAGCTCACACCAATACTCCTCAAGCTCTTCAACGAAATTGAAAATGAAGGTTCTTTACTAAACTGATTCTGTGAAGCCAGCATATCCCTCATCCCCAAACCAGACAGAGATTCATCAAAGAAAGAGATCTATAGACCCATTTCTTTGATGAACATCGATGCAAAACTTCTCAACAAAATACTGGCCAACCGTCTACCACAACTCATCAAAAAAAATATGCAGTATGATCAAACTGGATTCATCACAGGGAGGCAAAGCTGGTTCAACATACACAAATCAATTAATATAATTCAACACATCAACAGGAGCAGGAATAAAATCACATGATTGTCTCAATAGATGCGGAAAAGGCATTTGACAAGATCCAAAACCCCTTTATGTAAAAAGATGTGGAGAAACTAGGAATCCATGGAACATTTCTCAATGTAATAAAGGCTGTGTATGAGAAACCCACTGCTAGTATTATACTTAATGGTGAAAATCTAAAGCCATTCCCTCTAAAATCAGGAACGAGACAAGGATGCCCACTCTCTCCACTCCTTTTTAACATATTACTAGAATTCCTAGGCAGTGCAATAAGACAAGAAGTAAGCATAAAGGGGATCCAAGTAGGGAAAGAGGAAATAAAACTATCCCTCTTTGCAGATGACATGATTCTGTATTTAAAGAATCCTATAGACTCTACTACCAAGCTCCTTGAGCTGATTCAAAGCTTTGGAAGGGTAGCAGGCCATAAATTCAACCCTCACAAATCAACTGCCTTACTTTACGCCAACACTGAGAGAAACGAGGCAATAATCAGGAAAGAAAATACTTTCACAATAGCCTCAAAGAAAATAAAGTACCTAGCAATTAGCTTAACTAAGAATGTAAAGGACCGTTTAGATGAAAACTTTAAAACCCTAAAAAAGGAAATTAAAGCAGAACTAAGGAAATGGAAAAACCTCCCATGCTCCTGGATTGGAAGAATCAACATTGTGAAAATGACAATCTTGCCAAGGGCTACTTACAAATTCAATGTAATACCCATCAACATCCCAATGTCATTCTTTAAAGACATAGAAGAGGCAATTCAAAATTTCATAGGGAATAATAAAAGACCCCGTATAGCAAAAACACTTCTTAGCAGAAAGAACAGCGCTGGAGGAATTTCAATTCCAAACTTAAGGCTCTATTACAGAGCTATAATTCTCAAAAGAGCTTGGTACTGGCACAAGAACAGGCCTGAAGTCCAATGGAGTAGAACTGCGGACCCAGATATTAAACCACAGACCTATGGCCACCTAATCTTTGACCAGGGAGACAAAAAAATAGAATGGAAGAAAGACAGCCTCTTCAACAAGTTGTGCTGGCAGAACTGGTTAAACACCTGCAGAAAACTAAAGTTGGATCCTTCTTTGTCACCTTGCACTAGAATTAACTCCAAATGGATCAAAGACCTGGAGGTAAAAGCTGACACACTGAAAAGTTTACAGGAAGGAATAGGAGATACACTAGGCCTCCTTGGCACAGGTCGAAACTTTCTTAATAAGGACCAAGAATCACAACAAATCAGAGAAAGGCTGGATAAGTGGGACTGCATTAAACTACAGAGCTTTTGTATGGCAACGGATATAGCTAGTAAACTAATCAGGAAGCCTACAGAGTGGGAGAAGATCTTCACCAACCAAACAACGGACCAAGGCCTCATATCTAAAATATATCAACAACTCAAAAAATTGAATCACTCCAAACTAACCTCCAAAGTAACACCCATCCCATTACAAAATGGGCCAAAGACTTAAAGAGAGTCTTCTCTGAAGAAGAAACAAAAATGGCCTATAGACACATGAAGAAATGCTCAACATCTCTGGTCATAAAAGAAATGCAAATCAAAACAAGTCTAAGATTCCACCTAACTCCAGTTAGAATGGCCAGGATCGGGAAAACGAATGACAACAGATGCTGGAGGGGATGTGGTCAGGAGGGATCACTACTACACTGTTGGTGGGAGTGCAAACTCATTCAACCACTATGGAAAGCAGGGCGGCAGTGCCTCAAAACGCTAAACATACAACTCCCCTATGACCCAGCAATTCCAGTACTTGGCATTTACCCAACAATCCAGAAACAAGGGCATACTAAACCCACTAGCACAACAATGTTCATTGCAGCACTATTCACCATAGCAAAGATATGGAACAAACCCAGATGTCCCTCAGTGGATGAGTGGATCAACAAGTTGTGGTATTTGTACACAATGGAATTCTATGCTGCTGTCAGAAAGAATGACATCGCCCCATTTGTTAGGAAATGGAAAGACTTAGAACAAATCATATTAAGTGAAGTAAGCCAGACTCAAAGGAACTTAGGCTCAGTGGTTTCCCTCATTCGTCATAATCAGTAGAAACCTTGGGCACTACTAGCAGAGATTGTCAATAGAGCAAAAGGCCATATATAAGGCCATATAATGTGAAGCTAATTGAAAGGACCTCCAGGATATTGACACAAAAGCCATATAATGAATGATTGTTGTCCTTAATGTACCATGTTGTCTCTCATCTCGTATGCTGTCCCTTGGTTATCCCATATTGGTATAGTATCTCACTTTGTTATCTGATATATTGAATTTATTTGTATTTGGATATTTGAAATTTGATAGGGAAAGGGGGAAAACCAAGACGGGTGGGGGGTGTGGGGTTGGAGGGAAATGGGTACCAAGACATGTGAAAGGGTATCAATGTATGTGAATTCATGCACCTTCTATCTGGCAAATATCATCTAACCCTGTTACTAATTATAATAAAAAAATGAAAAAAAAGAAAGTTGTAGTGTATGGGGAGGATGATGGGGTCAAATACATTTCTTCTTAGAAATTTACCTCATCTGGTTGCCCTGGATTTTCCTGGCCTTCTTCTTAGAGAACGTTCTGTTATACTGGATTTGTGGCTTGGCAATGATCTAGCATGTACATCTTCGAGTAAGACATCCACAACTTCCAAACTTGAGACTCGAGTTTCCTGACCTTTGGCAACAGCACAGCAACATCTTTCTTCCTCCTGAGCCACAGGCCAGGTGAGCTGGCTTAAGTTGGTTGTTAGTTACAGTGGCTTGGTTACCAGGGTTCCATATTCTGTTCCATTGTGAGGGAGGCAGGGTCACCTTTCAGGGCCCAGTGACCAAAGATCCTTGCTCACAAAAGACCTCACCAAAGACATACTGGAGGCTGAATCTCTCCTCCAATCTCACAATATACATGTGGATGTAGTATACAGCACACCTTATTTGTCCAATCCCAATGTCTTCCACTAGGCCCAACAACCAGTCTGGTCTCAGGCTCAAGGGACCTTTCTAAAGTAAGATCCAAACTTAAGGGTCAATATTGCCCTCATCCTTTACAAAACATTTGCTTCACAGTGCCTTCTCTGCCTGCATTTTTCCCCTTGTCGATTTTTTTGTTTTTGCTAGTCTTGGGACTTGATCTCAGAGTGTGAACATTGTTCTTGGGCTTTCTTTAGGCTTCAGCTGTCCCACTGAGCCACAGCACCACTTGCAGCGTTTTCTATGTATGTGGTAATGAGGAATCAAACCTGAGGCTTACTGCTTGGTAGCCAAGGACTCTCCCACTAGGTCAAACACACAGGGCATCTTGCACATATTTTTGACGTCAATCTACTAGGATATTATTAGGTTTCTGTATCGTAATCAATTTTTTCCTGATGATTAACTTTGCTGTCATGTGTAAATAATGCAAGACGGAAAAAAAAAGAATTAGTGAAATTAAAAAAAAGCATTAGACACAGTTAAGTGTTCTTTCTTTGTAGGAGAAAGGATATTTGGATATGATGATGATGATGATGACTAAAGTCATCATAGTAATTATAGTAATTATAAATAATTACTATGTCAGGGTTGAGAGTTTGGCATAGAGGTAGAGTGCTTGCCTAGCATCCATGAAGATCTGGGTTTGATTGCTCAGTATCACATAGATAGAAAATCTAGATGTGGCACTGTGGCTCAAGTGGCAGAGAGCTAGACATGAGAAAACCCGAGGACAGTGCTCAGGCCCTGAATTCAAGCCCCAAGACTGGCAGAAAGATAAAAGAAAATAAAAATGCTTTTTGCGAGCTAATTCACTCACAGCATTTGCTTCTGAAATCTTCGCTTCTGCATCTTGTGAAATACCCCTTTCCCTCAACGTAGACAAGAAAAACAGATCCATCCCATGGTCCACTGTGAGGCCACTGGTTGGGCTAAGAGCTAGTCGTGCAGCAACACATAAGTTTTATTCTAATACTTTCCAAACTTTGTACTCAAATATGCTACCTACTTACCAACTTAGGTCAGTTATCCTTATGCTATAACTTTTCTTCATTACTATAATATTCTTACACTCCTACGTTAAGCCTCTTGCACCTCTCCTGACCTCTCTCATTCATTTTTTCTATCTCTGGACCTCTGCTCGTCTTTCAACCCTTCTACTGCACGGATCTACACTTGATGGCTGTTGAGCAATATTGTATATGTAGGTGGTTAATTATTCTCTAGGCACAGAGGGACTTAAAGACAATAGAGATTGGATTGAGAGGCTTATTGTTTTGGGTATAAATCGCTTATCAGTGGTTGTATTAGGCTGGTCTGTAAGTGCACAAAAAGAAAGAGTGATAATACCAATCAAAACTTGTGAATATCTAGTGTCTGCCAGCTACAGAGGTCTAGGTTGGTTATATCTGAGAAACTATAATCATATTTAGTAGTAATCTTGCTCCCATTGTCAAATGGGCAGAACAAGAAACTCAATAAAAATGTCAAATCAAGAAACAACATCCCCCACCCAATGTAAGCAGACAATGGAACAGTCACTGGCAAAACTAGAGGAGAGTTCTTGGGCTTTCTTTAGGCTTTAGCTGTCCCACCGAGCCACAGCACCACTTGCAGCGTTTTCTATGTATGTGGGAATGAGGAATCAAACCTGATTCTTTTTGCGTGGTAGCCAAGGACTCTACCACTAGGTCAAACACACAGGGCATGTTGCACATATTTTTGACGTCAATATACTAGGATATTATTAGGTTTCTGTATCCTAATCAATTTTTTCCTGATGATTAGCTTTGCTGTCATGTGTAAAAAATGCAAGAGGGAAAAACACAGAAGAATTAGTGAAATTTAAAAAAAAGCATTACACACATAGATAAGTATTCATTCTTTGTAGGGGAAAGGATATTTTGATATGATGATGATGACTTTATAATTACTATGTCAGGTTTGAGAGTTTGGCATAGTGGTAGAGTGCTTGCCTAGCATCCAGGAAGATCTGGGTTTGATTGCTCAGTATCACATAGATAGAAGATCTAGATGTGGCACTGTGGCTCAAGTGGCAGAGGGCTAGACATGAGAAAACCTGAGGACAGTGCTTAGGCCCTGAATTCAAGCACGAGGACTGGCAGAAAGATAAAAGAAAATAAAAATGCTTTTTACGAGCTAATTCCCTCACAGCATTTGCTTCTGAAATCTTCGCTTCTGCATCTTGTGAAATACCCATTTCCCTCAACGTAGACAAGAAAAACAGATCCATCCCATGGTCCACTGTGAGGCCACTGGTTGGGTTAAGAGCTAGTCGTGCAGCAACACATAAGTTTTATTCTAATACTTTCCAAACTTTGTACTCAAATATGCTACCTACTTACCAACTTAGGTCAGTTATCCTTATGCTATACCTTTTCTTCATTACTACAATATTCTTACACTCCTACGTTAATTCTCTTGCACCTCCCCTGACCTCTCTCATTTTTTTCTATCTCTGGACCTCTGCTCGTCTTTCAACCCTTCTACTGCACGGATCTACACTTGATGGCTGTTGAGCAATATTGTATATGCAGGTGGTTAATTATTCTCTAGGCTCAGAGGGACTTAAAGACAATAGAGATTGGATTGAGAGTCTTATTGTTTTGGGTATAAATCGCTTATCAGTGGTTGTATTACACTGGTCTGTAAGTGCACAAAAAGGAAGAGTGATAATACCAATCAAAACTTGTGAACATCTAGTGTCTGCCAGCTACAGAGGTCTAGGTTGGTTATATCTGAAAAACTATAATCGTATTTAGTAGCCATATTGCTCCAATTTTCAAATGGGCAGAACAAGAAACTCAAGAAAAATGTCAAATCAAGAAACAACATCCCCCACCCAATGTAAACAGACAATGGAACAGTCACTGGAATACCTATTGTAGAGTCTTCCAAGTGCTACACAAATGCAATTGATAAACATCATTAATGAAAAATGGAAAATATAAAGAAAGAGATAATGGAGGAAGCCATAGCTGAATAAGAGGAAAGCATAAACAAGGTGATAAGTGAAAAAGAAGAAGCCATAAAGGAGGCCATAATAAAGGTTTTTCAAAGAAATATGGATGAATTCATAGAATTCACAAATAAAAACGTGACCAAACTCCAGCAAATGTCCAAAGAAAATAAAGCTACTGAGCTAACCACTCAAAAGGAAATCAAGGAGATGAAGAAATAAATACATGATCTAAAACAGGAGATGCAAGGCATCAAAAGTGAGCAATTAGAAGCAAGGGAGATGAAAAATAAAGTAGATAGCTTTGATAGCAGGTTAGACAATGCAGAGGAGAGAATTTCCGGGGCTGAAGATAATTAATTATTATAGAGAAAGAACAGAAAATGAGTCAATCCAAATCTAGGAAATATGAGAGAGCGCTTCAGGAGGTCCAAGATGCAATTAGGAAGCCTAATTTAAGGCTAGTTGGTATTGAGGAGGGCATGGAGAAAGAGGTCAATGGTATTGGAAATATACTTCAGGGAATCATCTCAGAGAATTTCCCAAATATCCAGAAGGGCAGGCCCATCCAGATACGAGAACCTTTTAGAACCCCAAACAGACCTGACCAGAAAAGAACATCCCAGCGCCACATTGTGATCTGAACTGGATCAATAGAAATGAAAGAAAAGATCATAAAGGCAGCCAGGGAAAAGGGATCAGTAACCTATAAAGGCAAACCAATCAGAATAACCCCAGATTTCTCAGCAGAGACCATGCAAGCACAAAGTGACTGGAAGCATATATGTCATGCCCTTAAATCAAATAACTACCAACCAAGAATACTGTAGCCAGCTAAGCTCTCATTCATAACTGAGGGAACAATAAAAACATTCCATTCCAGGGAAAAGCTGCAACAATATGTCGAAACAAAACCAACACTACAGAGAATTCTCAAAGATGCTCTATACATAGAAAACCAAAATAAATGCAATATAGGGAAAGAAAGGGCACCTAAACAGCATACCATCTAAGGACCACAAGAACTGTCAAGACACAGGCCCTACTAAAAGCTTTTAAAAATGGTAGGAGCTAATAAATATCTCTCAATCCTATCTCTCAATATCAATGGAATTAACTCTCCAATTAAACGGCATAGGCTGTCTAGTTGGATCAAAAAGCAAGAGCCATCGTTCTGCTGTCTTCAAGAGACACATCTTACCCCCAAACAATCATCTTTTGAAAGTGAGAGGTTGGAATAAACTCTATCAAGGTAACTGCCCCCATAAACAGGCTGGAGTTGCCATCCTCATATCAGATAAAATAGACTTCAAACTAAAAATAGTAAGAAAAGACAAAGAAGGTTACTACATGCTAATAAAGGGATCTTTCCTCCAGGAATACATAACGATCCTAAATATTTACACACCCTTTTGAAGATTCTCAAAAGATTGAAGGTTCTGCCAGTGTAAGTTAGATACCGGCATTGATATTAAATAATGCAATGAGTAGGGATTTATATTTGAAATATCACTGTTGACAAAATCTAACACACATTTGCTTAGTATTTGCTTTTGATTTCCCAAGAAGTACAGTACAAGCTAACACTTGTGGCATATATCGCCTGGGAGAAATGATTCAGAATATGTGACTCATTTGAACAGGAGTCAGTGAAAGATACAGAAGCAGGATACCCATATTGTGATAATTTGTATCTTTTGCATATTTTGTGTTTGTTGGTAATTCAATTTGTAGTGTACATTTCTAGGTAAAAACTTTTTTCCAAACAATTTGTTATTTCAACCGTAAAAAAAGACATTTATATGCCTGATAAAATTCAGAGAATCCAATTTTTTCATCTTATTTTTTGTTTTTTGTTTTTTTTTGGTGGGTCATAGATCTTGAACTCAGCCTGGGCACTATCCCTGAGCTCTTCAGCTCCAGGCTACCACCTTACCCTGGAGCCAAGCCCCACTTCCCATTTTCTAAAAGTAAATTGGAGATAAGTGTCTCAGGTCTTTTTGTGCCAGGATGGCTTTAAACCTTGATCCTCAGATCTCAGCCTCCTGAGTAGCTAGGATTATAGAAGTGAGCCACCACCCCATCATGCTCAGCTTTCTGGTCTTTTTTTAAACTCGGTTTGAGCAGTGTCCGTCAGCTTTCCTCAAGCCTAGTGATCTTCTACTTGAGCCACAGCACTACTTCTGGTTTTTTCTGTGTATGTGGTACTGCGGAATTGAACCTTCGTCTTCATACAAGCACTCTACAACAATGCCAAACTCCCAGCCCCTCCACATTAGTTTTTATGATAGATCTTTCCATGCATCCAGGATGGCTAGAAATCCTTCTTGATTTTCCCAACATCAGGGAGTATAGGTTTGTCCCATCCTGTGTGGCTACATAACCATTGTTTAGGGTACAGTTCTCTCTTCATTCTACCCATCTAGAGCAATTTTCATCTTCCATGTATAATCATTAAACATTCAGCTCCTGTTCCTCTCTACTCCATTCTCTGGAACCATCGTGCTTTTTGGCTCTAAGGGTTTGTTGATCCTTGGAAGCTCTGGAAGGGAAAACATACCCTAGCTCTTCCTTTATGACTGCTGTATTTTTAGTTTACTGTAATCAAGAATCATCTGTAAAATATAGTAAAATATTCTTCCTTTTCAATGCATTGTTTTGCATATTTCTACCTTTTGATTATTATTAATAGTTGTGAATGGATTCTCCACATATTTGTTCTAGTCTCTGCTTTCTCTTCCGTTAGGTACAAATCTAGAAATAGAAGTGTTGGAACATATTTCTATGTAATTCTATATTTAGTCTTTTTTAGCACTCTCCACGCAATTTTTGATTGTTTTATATTCCTTGCAGAACTATTCCAAAGTTCTACTTCTTCTCACTACCTTCCCAGTAATAGTTAGACTTTGAAAGTTGTTTTTTTGTATGCGTGTGTGTGTGTGTGTTTGTGTGTGTGTATGTGGATCTTTTTGTTTAAAACTATATTTATATTAACATATTTAAAGTAATGATTTCATTGTAATTTCCACAAATGTGGAAAGTGTTTGACCTGGAAGGCATACTTCTGTGTTCATCACAAACCTGATCCCCATAGAAGAAAAGAAAACTAATGAATACAACAAATGTGCAATGACTTTTAATCAGAAGTCAGTCTTCAGTACATTTCAGAACATACACAATAGAGAAATTCTGAGTAATGAAAAGCATTTAGCTATATATAGAATCTCTGTATATGGGAGCATTAGGGTAAGTCTTCTAAACAAAGTCAACCTTCAGCAAGCATTAAGAGCACTCACAGAAGAAATAATAGCATGTAGGAAAACCTTTGTCAGAAACCTCTAAAAGCTGACTGTGTGGCTTAGTGGTTGAGTGCTAACCTATCAAGGATGAAGGCCTGGGTTAGATTCCTCAATACTACGTGAAAAGAGCAAGCCAGAAGCAGCACTGTGGTTCAAATGGTAGAGTGCTAACCTTGAGCAAAAGTAGCTCAGGCCCTGAGTTCAAGCCTAAGGATGAGAGAGAGAGAGAGAGAGAGAGAGAGAGAGAGAGAGAGAGAGAGAGAGAGAGAGAGAGAGAGAGAGAGAGAGGAGACAGAAAGAGAAACAGGAACTTCTAAATTTTACAGAGATAGAGAAGGAGAGAGAGAAGGAGACAGAAACTAATTTCTAAACTTTACAATCTTTCTATTTCCTTACAAATTCGTCTATGTCATTCTTTCTGACAGAAGTACAGAATTCCATTGTGTAAAAATACCATATTTGATCTACTCATCAACTGACGGGCATCTAGGTTGGTTCCATACCTTTGCTATAGTAAATAGTGCGGTGATAAATGTTATTGTGAATTATAGTGAATTTAGTATGTCCTATCTGGACGATTGGCAAGTAGTGAAATTTCTGGATCACAGGGGAGCTCTATGTTTAGTCTTTGTGGGATACTGCCATAGTGCTTTCCATAGTGGTTGAACGAGTTTGCAATCCCACCAGCAGTGTAGCAGTGATCTCTCCTGGCCTCATCCCCTCCAGCATACGTTATTAGATTTCTGGATCTTGGCCATTCTAACTGGAGTGAGGAGGAAAAGGGAAAGAGGAACTGAAACTTCCTCTCCTTACAGGTGACATGATTCTGTATTTAAAGAACCCTATAGACTCTACTCCAAAGCTGCTTGAGCTGATATAAAACTTTGGTAAGGTAGCAGGGTATAAAATTAACCCTCAATGTCAACTGCCTTCCTATGTGCCAACAAATGAGAGGAATGAGGCAAGAATCAGGATAGCAACTCATTTTGCTATCAAAGAAAATAAAATACCTAGGAATTAACTTAGAATGTAAACCACCTTTTTGATGGAACTATAAACCCTGGAGAAGGAAATTAACGCAGAACTGAGGAAATGCAAAAACCTATGCTCCTGGTTTGGAAGAAGTAATATTGTAAAAATGGCAATCTTGATAAGGACTATCTACAAATTCAGTGCAATATTCATCAATATCCCAATGTCATTCTTTAAAGAAACAGAAGAGGAAATCCAAAATTTCACTTGGAATAATAAAAGACCCCTTATAGTCTGTCTTCTTGCATGATACATAATGTTTAATCTCACCTTCTCCACCAAAATCTCACCTTTCTCATTGAGACATAGGTGGCCCTGTTTACTAGCAGCAAAGGCTCAAACGCGCAGTTTCAGGTGTCACCACTGCCTCTGTTACTGGGTAGATCCAACTCTGTCATCGATTCTGAGGTCTGCTCTGGGAGTCTTGGTCACAAGTTGTTCTGTGGCATCTGCTGCCAGCCTGTGCCTATTTGCTTCCTTTTCCTCCAGCAGCCTACAACAGGGAATGAAGTTCAGGCGCTGATGCTCTCCTTCATATGCAGGGCAGGATGAGCCCAACCCTCCCTCATCTTCCTCTTCCAATTTTTGGGAAAAAATGTGCTGGCAGAAGTCCTCAGGTGTGGTGCATGGCTGATCCACACGTTAATCCAGGCTGGTCAGGAGGCTGAGATCTGAGTATGGAAGTTCCAAGTCACCTAGAACAGGAAAGTCTGATAGATTCTTACTACAGAAAATAAAAACAGCTGGGAATGGAGTTTGGGCTCAAGTGGTAAAGGGCTAGTTTTGAGTACAAATGCTTAGTGCCCAGGCCCTGAGTTCAGGCTCCAGCACTGACAACAACCTCACTTTAGTGAGATTTTAGCTTTATCCATGTAGGCACATCTCACTGGAATCTTTGCTGGTAGACATAGTCTTCATAATTTTGTCTCAATATAAAGGTCCTCCTGGGGTAGTACACAAAAGGTGTCATGGAGAGAGGAGCCCCACTTGCTCCAGGTTTGAAGATGGCATAGGTCAAGCCAGCATGGAGTTGGCACATCAGTCTTTTTCTTAGCACCACCTACCAGTGAATGTCAAATGACATTGATTGTTGTGGGATTGTGTGATTGAAGTGCCCCATTAAGGGCAGTGTTAGCACATCCAAACTTGGATACCAGGAATGCTGAAATCTCAAAGCTAAGATTTCTGTTGCCTACAGAAATGCTGGTGTGTCTGTGATTCACTAAAAGTTCAGGTGCAAAGATTCTGAAGCTTGATGCCATGTGTTTATTCCATTTAGTAAAATTATTTTAATGCACTGTATAAGTTAAAACATTTGATAAGAGTCAGGAGTAGTGAAAACATTGTTCTTGAATTCAGGTGTCTGGCAGGGTAATGGGGGGGTGTTGGTGGCTGGGACTATGAAGCTGGAGCTGCTATCAAACCATGGATCATGTTCCTTTTGTCTGGGAGAAATGACTCCAAAGATGAAATTTGAATGGTGAGGAAAACATGATGATGTACTCAGGAAATTTCTCCTAATCAAATGCTCATGTGGAAGTGGGATGGGGGCTGGGCATATCTGAGGCAGAGCTTAAGGGGGCTTCTCATGGCGTTGAGAACGTTCCTTGCGACTTCAGGCATGCAGCAGGGTGTTTTAGATGACCATTGTGAGATGGATGGAATAAGACTGGAGACAAGATGAATGCTGGGATCCTGCAATGCTCTTGCATGAGTGGCTGGTGGCTCACCTGAAAGAACTAATTATTTCTAAAAAAGAAATCAAGAATTTGTTTTGATTAGATAATACCTGTAATCCGAGGCATATTCAGGATCCTGATCTTAGTATTGTGGTTTAAAACTAACCCAGCAAAGGGAAAAATGCATGAGACTCTTACTCCCAGTTTAGAGCAAGAACAAAGATTGAAGTAGAGCTGTGACTCAAGAGCTAGACTGCTACCTTGAGCAAAGAAAAGCTAAGAAAAAGCTCCAGGTCTTGACTTCAAGGCCAGCAATGGAAGAAGGAAGGTAAAAAAGGGAAGTATGTGAGGAAGGGAAATATATAAATGAAAGACAGAAGGAACTAGAAATTTAAAACTAGAGAATATTTAAAAGTCATCAGTCCTTCTAAGAAAAGTGTTGGAATATGGGTTCTATATGTGGTGAACTGGAAGCCTAGCAGTGATTTGTTAACCAAAGAGTCACCATGATGAGCAAAGGATAGAAATCTGCATGAGCCTCTTAGCAGATGGAGTCACAGAAGAGAACCTCAGCTCCCATCCCATAGTTAGAAGTATATAGAGATGGGGAAGTTGGCATCACCTTGATGTCATTGTGTCCATGGAGACTGGAAGGATGGCTCTGTTAAAGCACAATGTTCTGGTTACTGAGCTGGGAGGCTGAGGAGAGCCAAGTCCTGGCCATGAAGAAATCAGGGTGGCAGCAGAGCAACTCTGCTGCAGTATGTGAGTGCTTGGCGGTTCTTATTCTGTGGTGGATCAGGCCGGAGCGGGTGATAGTAACTGTTTTGTGGTCACAAGCCCTTCACCAAGAGCTTCCTCTGGGATCCTCATAAGCTACAGGGTGGCTGGTGGTGGGATGTGTGTGGGGTGGAAGTGACAGAGGGATGGACGCATGGCAAGGTGGGTGAAGAGATGAGAGGAATGATGAGAGCCCAGTTCATTGGTTTCCAAGGTTAATGGGTGGGAGGTAGAGAGGCATGATGGAGGAATGATGGAGGCAGGGGAAGGCGGTGACAGATTGAGGCCATCTGTAGTGCCAGCCTGGCCATCATCTGAAGCCCATAGGCAGCTTCCTGATCCTTCACTTAGTCCTGCTCCTTGTGGAGGGAATGTCACGTGTACCCAGAGCTAGGGGTGGGGCAATATTAGTAGCACCTGGAGAAACATTGGCCTCTACCTGGGTGAGGGGTGGTTATGGCTCCCATGCTGGGTGGCCTGATAGCTATGGAACAGATCTCTCCTTAGCTACCACAGTCAGTGGCTGCTCTCCATCTAGGGTTAGGGCACCTGCTCAGCCATCAGGACACCCCATGCCAGGACAGAGGCCTACAATTCAGATGGCAGCACAGGGGTGAAGATGATCTCACCGTAGCCCTAGTTACATGGCTGTCCCTGCATGCAGGACAGGATGAGCTGGGGGAAGATGTTCTCTGTGTTTTTCCACAGCCTATCCCGGCCTCTTCTTGTGTCTGATTAGACCAAGAGAGTACCAGGTTCCCTCTCATAGTCCTGGTTCTTTTTCTTTTACAGTCATGAGGCTTGAACTCAGGTCCTGGGTACTGTCCCTGAGCTCTTTTGCTCAAGGTTGATGCTCTACCATTTGAACCATAGTGCCATTTCCAGCTTTTCCTTTTCATGTGGATCTCTGATATGTCCAGTGCTGTGCCTGCAGGGAGGCACTCACCCCACAGACAGAGCCACCTCTGCCGTGACTGTGACTGCCCACAACCCTCACACCCACTCCTTGCACACCCCTCGACTCCAGTTTTAGCTCCTCTTGGACTGGGTGTCCAGCCTACCACTTCCTACACTCACAAAGGATCTACAATTGTCTTCCCAGGGTCCTTTCTTCTGCCAGCCAGTGTACAGACTTTGCACATCTTGACGATCACAGAGCTCAAAGCCAAAGGCTGAGATGCAGAAGGGGGTGACCCAGTAGCTGCACAGGGCCCATGGATCATCCTGTGCATCCCCAGCCTGTGACTTCCTCCACCCCTTGGCAGGAAAGCTCCATGCCCACATCCTGATCCCTGGTCCCCTCCAATTCCATTCTCCCTTGGATTTTGCAGACTGTCTACCATCAGAATCTAAAATTCTATTCATCACTTTACGTCTTTATCATTGATTTGCTACTTTGGCAGGATCTCCCCGTGGCTGGAGAGTTGGCATGTCATATACTCTTTATGGAGAAGTTGCCCCAGGAGAAGAAATATGCACTTCATGTGAGTGTTGGACAGGGCAGGAGGGCTCCCTAGGATCAGAAGCCACAGGAGGGGTGCAGATGGGGGAATGCTAGGGGCCCCAGGGGACAGTGGGAGTTAGGGCACAGTTGGTTCCTTCTGCAGGGTTGACACCACTTCACAAACCCAACAGAATGAGGTTCACATTACAGATGTCAGAGACAGTGCAGATTGCCAATGGGCGCAGGGCGCAGGGGTCACTGTCACCCCCAGATGCTGGCTGCATGCCGGGATGCACACAGATATGTTTTCAAGATCAGATAATGAGGATGATACAGGGTGTAACCATTCTTTTCAGATGGCTCTCTAGCTCTCTTGAGCTTCATCTCTATCTTTGGCTTTTTCTTGGCGGTTAACTGGAAATGAGAGTTTCATGGACTTTCCTTTCTGGACTGGCTTCAAACAGAAGCTATGAACAGTTTTCAAACCATACCCTTCTGAAGAAGGGAAGCTTGATCTGGTGCTTAACTGGGTTGCACTTTGGCTCCATTTGCTATGCCTCACGGGAGGGGGCTCATCATTTGTAGACTAAGATCTCATGACCTTCAAAGCCAAATGCTACCTGAAAATTCAGGGTCCCAGCCTATGTGTTGGGCCGGGGTGAATACATTCTCTGTTATGCTGGGTCATCAACTCATGTTTTAAGCTGGAAGTAGGCAGTGCCACATTTGATGAGAACGTCTGCCAGAGATTGTCACCTCATGAAAGCAGATTCTAAATTTGTATTCCATTTCCTGTGGTGGAGAAATCCCCTCCAAGTTAGACAGGCTCACATCCACCTGCAGGTCACACTCCTAATGCACCCTTGAGTGTCTTCATGGTATTGGGATCTAAGTTTGTAGGGAATGCTGGTTTAGTCGATGAATTACCTGGACAAGTGATAACAAACGTGTTGTGGATTAATATGAGAACAATTTAAGAAGCCCTGGAGGAGCATCAACCTGACCCTCTGTGGTGCTATAAATCTGATAGGATGTTCCAGACTGAGAAACAATCACATGGCTTTGTGTTTGGCATCCAGACAAGTGAGTGCATGTCTTAGCTGTCAGCCAATACAGAGGAGGACATGAATAAGTGGGTGGAAAGCATCTGTCAGACTCCTGTCTGGGGGCAGGTGGAGAGAACATAGGAAGGTAGATACCATGGCTGTGGTGGGGCCAAAAAAAGGGTAAAAGAGGCAAAGGAACCAGGTACTGGTAGCTCAAGACTGTCATCCTAGCTACTCAGGAGTTTGAGATCTGAGGATCACAATTCAAAGCCAGCCCAGGACAGAAACACCATGAGACACTTATCTGCAATAAACTACTGAATGTAAGAAGCTCAAGCTCAGTGACAGCATCCAGGCCTAGCGTTCAAAACCCAGGACTGCCAGAAAAAAGTATCAAAGGACAAGAAGCTGGCCAAAAGTTAGAGGGACTCTATCTTGACAAACAATACAATGGTAAGTTGCACTCAGAAGACTTGCACAAAATCTGGAAATGCCTGAGACCTATCTATGTATGTTTCCTGTTTGTCTAAATACATATGTTTATGCATTTATATATTAGTATAGAGAGACAGATCAATACATATGACTATACATATATACATAGCCAGACACTTATGGGTGGGTGGTATACTGTGTGAGAGTTTGTGTTTGTGTTTTGTGGATGGCTATCTCTGTTTAAGAAAGATAGAAAATATGTAAATATCTTTAAAAAAACTTGAAAAAAATATAGAGAGACATAAGCTCTTGAGGGAATCTGAAATGACAAGATTATTCACAGGCACGTTTATCCTTATGGATTCCTCAGCAAGTTTTAATTTTTTTCATTATTTTCTTTCTTTTTTTGAACCAGTGCTAAGGATTTCTCTCAGGGACCAGGTGCTGCCAATTACTAATTTTCTCATGGCTGGTACAAGAGGAACTGAGCCACAGTTCCACTTTTGCCTTATTTATTCGTGCTTAACTGAAGATAAAGATTTCTATCAGTGACTTTCTTTCAGGGGCTGGATTCTAACGAGGATCCCCAGACCTCAGCCTTCTCTATAGCTACAATTAACAATATGAGAACCCAGCACTGGGTTCCAATGAACAGGGCAAGAAATTGAGTGAATCTCTCAACTCCAATTAGCTATAAGAGCATATCGAAATAAACATAATCGCAGATGAAAATGGTAATATCACGACAGAAATTACCAAGATCCAGAATATCATGAGGGAATACTTCTCAAACCTTTACGCCAACAAATTTGAGAATCTAGAAGAAATGGATGAATTCCTAGACAATATTAACATACCCACACTGAACACAGAAGAGCTAACCCAACTCAACAGGCCTATTTCAAGCTCTGAAATAGAAATGGAAATTAGACAACTTCCACTTAAAAAGAGCCCAGGGCCAGATGGATTCACAGCAGAATTCTATAAGGTCTTCAAAGCAGAGCTCACACCAATACTCCTCAAGCTCTTCAATGAAATTGAAAATGAAGGTTCTTTACCAAACTCATTCTGTGAAGCCAGTATATCCCTCATCCCCAAACCAGACAGAGATTCATCAAAGAAAGAGATCTATAGACCCATTTCTTTGATGAACATCGATGCAAAACTTCTCAACAAAATACTGGCCAACCGTCTACAACAACTCACTAAAAAAATTGTACACTATGATCAAACTGGATTCATCACAGGGAGGCAAAGCTGGTTCAACATACACAAATCAATTAATATAATTCAACACATCAACAGGAGCAAGGACAAAAATCACATGTTTGTCTCAATAGATGCGGAAAAGGCATTTGAGAAGATCAAAAACCCCTTTATGTTAAAAGATGTGGAGAAACTAGGAATCCATGGAACATTTCTAAATGTAATAAAGGCTGTGTATGAGAAACCCACTTCCAGTATTATAGTTAATGGTGAAAATCTAAAGCCATTCCCTCTAAAATCTGGAACGAGACAAGGATGCCCATTCTCTCCACTCCGTTTTAACATAGTAATAGAATTCCTAGGCAGTGCAATAAGGCAAGATCAAGCATAAAGGGGATCCAAGTAAGGAAAGAGGAAATAAAACTATCCCACTTTGCAGATGACATGATTGTGTATTTAAAGAATCCTATAGACTCTACTCCCAAGCTCCTTGAGCTGAATCCAAGATTTGGAAATGTAGCAGGCCATAAAATCAACCCTCACAAATCAACTGCCTTACTTTACGCCAACACTGAGAGGAACGAGGCAATAATCAGGAAAGAAACTCCTTTCACAATAGCCTCAAAGAAAATATAGTACCAAGGAATTAGCTTAAATAAGAATGTAAAAGACCGTTTAGATATAAACTTTAAAACCCTAAAAAGGAAATTAAAGCAGAACTAAGGAAATGGAAAAACCTCCCATGCTCCTGGATTGGAAGAATCAACATTGTGAAAATGACAATCTTGCCAAGGGCTATCTACAAATTCAATGCAATACCCATCAACATCCCAATGTCATTCTTTAAAGAAATAAAAGAGGCAATTCAAAATTTCATATGGAATAATAAAAGACCCCTTATAGCAAAAACACTTTTTAGCAGAAAGAACAGCGCTGGAGGATTTCAATTCCAAACTTTAGATACTATTACAGAGCTATGATTCTCATAACAGCTTGGTACTGGCACAAGAACAGGCCTGAAGTCCAATGGAATAGAACCGCGGACCCAGATATTAAACCACAGACCTATGGCCACCTAATCTTTGACAAGGGAGCCAAAAAAATAGAATGGAAGAAAGATAGCCTCTTCAAGAAGTTGTGCTGGCAGAACTGGTTAAACACCTGCAGAAAATTAAAGTTGCATCCTTCTTTGTCACCTTGCACTAGAATTAACTCCAAATGGATCAAAGATCTGGAGGTAAAAGCAGACACACTGAAAAGTTTACAGGAAGGAATAGGAGATACACTAGGTATCCTTGGCATAGGTCGAGACTTTCTTAATAAGGACCCACAAATCAGAGAAAGGCTGGATAAGTGGGACTGCAGAGCTTTTGTATTTCAATGGATATAGCTAGTAAACTAATCAGGAAGCCTACAGAGTAGGAGAAGATCTTCCCCAACCAAACAACGGACAAAGGCCTCATATCTAAAATATATCAACAACTCAAAAAATTGAATCACTCCAAAACTAACCTCCAAAGTAACGCCCATCCACTACAAAATGGGCCAAAGACTTAAAGAGAGTCTTCTCTGAAGAAGAAACAAAAATGGCCTATAGACACATGAAGAAATGCTCCACATCTCTGGTCATAAAAGAAATGCAAATCAAAACAACTCTAAGATTCCAACTCACTCCAGTTAGAGTGGCCAGGATCAGGAAAACGAATGACAACAGATGGTGGAGGGGAAGTGGCCAGGAGGGATCAATACTACACTGTTGGTGGGAGTGCAAACTCGTTCAACCACTATGGAAAGCAGTGTGTCAGTGCCTCAAAAGGCTAAACATAGAACTCCCCTATGACCCAGCAATTCGACTACTTGGCATTTACCCAACAATCCGGAAACCAGGCCATACTAAACCCACTAGCACAACAATGTTCATTGCAGCGCTATTCACCAGAGCAAAGATATGGAACCAACCCAGATGTCCCTCAGTTGATGAGTGGATCAACAAGTTGTGGTATTTGTACACAATGGAATTCTATGCTGCTGTCAGAAAAATGACATCGCCTCATTTGTTAGGAAATGGAAATACTTAGAACAAATCATATTAAGTGAAGTAAGCCAGACTAAAAGGAACTTAGGCTCAGTGGTTTTCCTCATTCGTCATAATCAGTAGAAACCTTGGGCTCTACTAGCAGAGATTTGCAATAGAGCAAAATGCCATGTATAAGTCCATATAATGTGGAGCTAATTGAAAGGACCTCCAGGATATTGACACAAAAGCCATATAATGAATGATTGTTGTAATTAATGTACTATGTTGTCTCTCATCTCGTTTGCTGTCCCTTGGTTATCCCATATTGGTGTAGTATCTCACTTTGATATCTGATATATTGAATTTATTTGTATTTGGATATTTGAAATTTGATAGGGAAAGGGGGAAAACCAAGACGGGTGGGGGGTGTGGGGTTGGAGGGAAATGGGTACCTAGACATGTGAAAGGGTATCAATGTATGTGAATTAATGCACCTTCTATCTGGCAAATATCATCTAACCCTTTTACTAATTACAATAAAAAAATGAAAAAAAGGAAGTTGTAGTGTGTGGGGAGGATGATGGGGTCAAATACATTTCTTCTTAGAAATTTACCTCATCTGGTTGCCCTGGATTTTCCTGGCCTTCTTCTTAGAGAAAGGCCTGTTATACTGGATTTGTGGCTTGGCAATGATCTAGCATGTACATCTTTGAGTAAGACATCCACAACTTCCATGCCTGAGACTCGAGTTTCCTGAACTTGGGCAACAGCACAGCAACATCTTTCTTCCTCCTGAGCCACAGGCCAAGTGAGCTGGCTTGAGTTGGCTGTTAGTTACAGTGGCTTGGTTACCAGGGTTCCATATTCTGTTCCATTGTGAGGGAGGCAGGGTCACCTTTCAGGGCCCAATGACCAAAGATCCTAGCTCACAGAAGACCTCACCAAAGACATACTGGAGGCTGAATCTCTCCTCCAATCTCACAATATACATGTGGATGTAGTAAACAGCACACCTTATTTGTCCAATCCCAATGTCTTCCACTAGGCCCAACTACCAGTCTGGTCTCAGGCTCAAGGAGCCTTTCTTAGGTAAGATCCAAACTTAAGGGTCAATATAGCCCTCATCCTTTACAAAACATTTGCTTCACAGTGCCTTCTCTGCCTGCATTTTGCCCTTGTCGAATTTGTTTTTGCTTTTGCTAGTGTTGGGACGTGACCTCAGAGTGCGAACATTGTTCTTGGGCTTTCCTTGGGCTTTAGCTGTCCCACCAAGCCATGGCACCACTTGCAGCGTTTTCTATGTATGTGGTAATGAGGAATCACACGCGAGTCTTTTTGCGTGGTAGCCAAGGACTCTACCACTAGGTCAAATACACAGGGCATCTTGCACATATTTTTGACGTCAGTCTACTAGGATATTATTAGGTTTCTGTATCCTAATCAATTTTTTCCTGATGATTAGCTTTGCTGTCATGTGTAAAAAATGCAAGAGGGAAAAACACAGAAGAATTAGTGAAATTAAAAAAAAAGCATTACACACATAGAATAGTGTTCATTCTTTGTAGGAGAAAGGATATTTGGATATGATGATGATGACTTTATAATTACTATGTCAGGGTTGAGAGTTTGGCATAGTGGTAGAGTGCTTGCCTAGCATCCATGAAGATCTGGCTTTGATTGCTCAGTATCACATAGATAGAAAATCTAGATGTGGCACTGTGGCTCAAGTGGCAGAAGGCTAGACTTGAGAAAACCCGAGGACAGTTCTCATTCCCTGAATTCAAGCCCCAAGACTGGAGAAAGATAAAAGAATATAAAAATGCTTTTTACAAGCTAATTCACTCACAGCATTTGCTTCTGAAATGTTCGCTTCTACATCTTGTGAAATAGCCCTTTCCCTCAACGTAGACAAGAAAAACAGATCCATCCCATGGTCCACTGTGAGGCCACAGGTTGGGCTAAGAGCTAGTCGTGCACCAACACATAAGTTTTATTCTAATACTTTCCAAACTTTGTACTCAAATATGCTACCTACTTACCAACTTAGGTCAGTTATCCTTATGCTATACCTTTTCTTCATTACTACAATATTCTTACACTCCTACGTTAAGCCTCTTGCACCTCTCCTGACCTCTCTCCTTCTTTTTTTTCTATCTCTGGACCTCTGCTCGTCTTTCAACCCTTATACCGTACGGATCTACACTTGATGGCTATTGAGCAATATTGTATATGTAGGTGGTTAATTATTCTCTAGGCTCAGAGGGACTTAAAGACAATAGAGATTGGATTGAGAGGCTTATTGTTTTGGGTATAAATCGCTTATCAGTGGTTGTATTAGACTGGTCTGTAAGTGCACAAAAAGAAAGAGTGATAATACCAATCAAAACTTGTGAACATCTAGTGTCTGCCAGCTACAGAGGTCTAGGTTGGTTATATCTGAAAAACTATAATCGTATTTAGTAGTAATCTTGCTCCCATTGTCAAATGGGCAGAACAAAAAACTCAAGAAAAATGTCAAATCAAGAAACAACATCCCCCACCCAATGTAAACAGACAATGGAACAGTCACTGGCAAACCTAGAGCAGAGTCTTCCAAGTGCTACACAAATGCAATTGATAAACATCATTAATGAAAAATGTGAAAATATAAAGAAAGAGATAATGGAGGAAGACATACCTGAACAAGAGGAAAGCAAAAACAAGGTGATAAGTGAAAAAGAAGAAGCCATAAAGGAGGCCATAATAAAGGTTTTTCAAAGAAAGATGGATGAATTCATAATCCACAAATAAAAACGTGACCAAACTCCAGCAAATGTCCAAAGAAAATAAAGCTACTGAGTGAACCACTCAAAAGGAAATCAAGGAGATAAAGAAATCCATACATGATCTAAAACAAGAGATGCAAGGCATCAAAAGTGAGCAATTAGAAGCAAGGGAGATGAAAAATAAAGTAGATAGCTTTGATAGCAGGTTAGACATTGCAGAGGAGAGAATTTCCGTGGCTGAAGATAATTTAGGTATTATAAAGAACAGAAAATGAGACAATCCAAATCTAGGAAATATGAGAGAGTGCTTCAGGAGGTCCAAGATACAATTAGGAAGCCTAATTTAAGGCTAGTTGGTATTGAGGAGGGCGTGGAGAAAGAGGTCAATGGTATTGGAAATATACTTCAGGGAATCATCTCAGAGAATTTCCCAAATATCCAGAGGGGCAAGCCCATCCAGATACGAGAAGCTTTTAGAACTCCAAACAGACCTGACCAGAAAAAATATCCCACCGCCACATTGTGATCCGAACTGGATCAATAGAAACGAAAGAAAAGATCCTAAAGGCAGCCAGGGAAAAGGGATCAGTAACCTACAAAGGCAAACCAATCGGAATAACCCCAGATTTCTCAGCAGAGACCATGCCAGCACGAAGTGACTGGAAGCATATATGTCATGCCCTTAAATCAAATAACTACCAACCAAGAATACTGTAGCCACCTTAGCTCTCACTCATAACTGAGGGAACAAGAAAAACATTCCATTCCAGGGAAAAGCTGCAACAATATGTCGAAACAAAACCAACATTACAGAGAATTCTCAAAGATGCTCTATACATAGAAAACCAAAATAAATGCAATATAGGGAAAGAAAAGGCACTTAACAGCATACCATCTAAGGACCACAAGAACTGTCAAGACACAGGCCCTACTAAAAGCTTTTAAAAATGGTAGGAACTAATAAATATCTCTCAATCCTAACTCTCAATATCAATGGACTTAACTCTCCAATTAAACGGCATAGGCTGTCTAGTTGGATCAAAAAGCAAGAGCCATCGTTCTGCTGTCTTCAATAGACACATCTCACCCAAAAACAATCATCTTTTGAAAGGGAGAGGTTGGAATAAACTCTATCAAGCTAACTGCCCCCATAAACAGGCTGGAGTTGCCATCCTCATATCAGATACAATAGACTTCAAACTAAAATTAGTAAGAAAAGACAAAGAAGGTTACTACATACTAATAAAGGGATCTTTCCTCCCGGAAGACATAACGATCCTAAATATTTACACACCCAATCCCGGAGCTCCAAACTTCAAGCAAACTTTACTTACACTGAAACCATACATAGATCGAAATACAGTGGTTGCTGGTGAGTTTAACACACCACTCTCACCTATGGACAGATCAACAAGGCAAAAACTCAAAAGAGAAACCTTAGAACTGAACAACTATATAGACCAACTAGATCTAACAGACATCTGCAGAATATTCCACCCAGTAACACCACAATATACGTTTTTCTCAGCAGCACATGGAACATTTTCCAAAATAGACCACATCTTAGGCCATAAAGCAAACCTGGACAGATTCAGAAACACTGAAATTATTCCATGCACACTCTCAGACCATAAAGGCATCAAATTGGAGCTGAACACAAATCTCCACCAAAGAAAACCCTGTAACTCATGGAGACTGAACAACACATTGTTGAATCAAAATCAATGGGTAATCGAAGAGATCAGAACAGATATCCAACTGTTTATGATATTTAACAATAAGGAGCACACAAATATCAACTCCTTAGGGACACAACAAAGGCAGTACTCAGAGGAAAATTTATAGCGATGAGTGCCTACAACAGCAAGTTGGAAAAATGGCAAACCAACTAGTTAATGTCTCACCTTAACCTCATGGAAAAAGAGCAACAAACCAACCCTAAACCCATTAGGAGAAAGCAAATTATTAAAATCAAAGCAGAATTAAATGATTTGGAATAAAAAAAATCTATAGAAAGAATCAACAAAACAAGGAGTTTGTTCTTTGAAAGAATTAACAAAATTGACAAGCCCTTAGCAAATCTTACCAAAAAAAGAAGAGAGCATATCGAAATAAACACAATCGCAGTTGAAAATGGTAATATCACGACAGAAATTACCAAGATCCAGAATATCATGAGGGAATACTTCTCAAACCTTTACGCCAACAAATTTGAGAATCTAGAAGAAATGGATGAATTCCTAGACAATATTAACATACCCACACTGAACACAGAAGAGCTAACCCAACTCAACAGGCCTATTTCAAGCTCTGAAATAGAAATGGAAATTAGACAACTTCCACTTAAAAAGAGCCCAGGGACAGATGGATTCACAGCTGAATTCTATAAGGTCTTCAAAGCAGAGCTCACACCAATACTCCTCAAGCTCTTCTACGAAATTGAAAATGAAGGTCCTTTACCAAACTCATTCTGTGAAGCCAGCATATCCCTCATCCCCAAACCAGACAGAGATTCATCAAAGAAAGAGATCTATAGACCCATTTCTTTGATGAACATCGATGCAAAACTTCTCAACAAAATACTGGCCAACCGTCTACAACAACTCATCAAAAAAATTATACACTATGATCAAACTGGATTCATCACAGGGAGGCAAAGCTGGTTCAACATACACAAATCAATTAATATAATTCAACACATCAACAGGAGCAGGGATAAAATCACATGATTGTCTCAATAGATGCGGAAAAGGCATTTGAGAAGATCCAAACCCCTTTATGTTAAAAGATGTGGAGAAACTAGGAATCCATGGAACATTTCTCAATGTAATAAAGGCTGTGTATGAGAAACCCACTGCTAGTATTATAATTAATGGTGAAAATCTAAAGCCATTCCCTCTAAAATCAGGAACCGGACAAGGATGCCCACTCTCTCCACTCCTTTTTAACATAGTACTAGAATTCCTAGGCAGTGCAATAAGGCAAGAAGCAAGGATAAAGTGGATACAAGTAGGGAAAGAGGAAATAACACTATCCCTCTTTGCAGATGACATGATTCTGTATTTAAAGAATCCTATAGACTCTACTCCCAAGCTCCTTGAGCTGATTCAAAGCTTTGGAAGGGTAGCAGGCCATAAAATCAACCCTCACAAATCAGCTGCCTTACTTTACGCCAACACTGAGAGGAACGAGGCAATAATCAGGAAAGAAAATACTTTCACAATAGCCTCAAAGAAAATAAAGTACCTAGCAATTAGCTTAACTAAGAATGTAAAGGACCGTTTAGATGAAAACTTTAAAACCCTAAAAATGGAAATTAAAGCAGAACTAAGGAAATGGAAAAACCTCCCATGCTCCTAGATTGGAAGAATCAACATTGTGAAAATGACAATCTTGCCAAGGGCTATCTACAAATTCAATGTAATACCCATCAACATCCCAATGTCATTCTTTAAAGACATAGAAGAGGCAATTCAAAATTTCATAGGGAATAATAAAAGACCCCGTATAGCAAAAACACTTCTTAGCAGAAAGAACAGCGCTGGAGGAATTTCAATTCCAAACTTAAGACTCTATTACAGAGCTAAAATTCTCAAAACAGCTTGGTACTGGCACAAGAACAGGCCTGAAGTCCAATGGAGTAGAACTGCGGACCCAGATATTAAAACACAGACCTATGGCCACCTAATCTTTGACAAAGGAGCCAAAAAAATAGAATGGAAGAAAGATAGCCTCTTCAAAAAGTTGTGCTGGGAGAACTGGTTAAACACTTGCAGAAAACTAAACTTGGATCCTTCTTTGTCACCTTGCACTAAAATTAACTCCAAATGGATCAAAGACCTGGAGGTAAAAGCTGACACACTGAAAAGTTTACAGGAAGGAATAGGAGATACACTAGGCCTCCTTGGCACAGGTCGAAACTTTCTTAATAAGGACCAAGAATCACAACAAATCAGAGAAAGGCTGGATAAGTGGGACTGCATTAAACTGCAGAGCTTTTGTATGGCAACGGATATAGCTAGTAAACTAATGAGGAAGCCTACAGAGTGGGAGAAGATCTTCACCAACCTAACAACGGACCAAGGCCTCATATCTAAAATATATCAACAACCCAAAAAATTGAATCACTCCAAAACTAACCTCCAAAGTAACGCCCATCCACTACAAAATGGGCCAAAGACTTAAAGAGAGTCTTCTCTGAAGAAGAAACAAAAATGGCCTATAGACACATGAAGAAATGCTCCACATCTCTGGTCATAAAAGAAATGCAAATCAAAACAACTCTAAGATTCCAACTCACTCCAGTTAGAGTGGCCAGGATCAGGAAAACGAATGACAGCAGATGGTGGAGGGGAAGTGGCCAGGAGGGATCACTACTACACTGTTGGTGGGAGTGCAAACTCGTTCAACCGCTATGGAAAGCAGTGTGTCAGTGCCTCAAAAGGCTAAACATAGAACTCCCCTATGACCCAGCAATTCGACTACTTGGCATTTACCCAACAATCCAGAAAAAAGGGCATACTAAACCCACTAGCACAACAATGTTCATTGCAGCGCTATTCACCAGAGCAAAGATATGGAACCAACCCAGATGTCCCTCAGTTGCTGAGTGGATCAACAAGTTGTGGTATTTGTACACAATGGAATTCTATGCTGCTGTCAGAAAAATGACATCGCCCCATTTGTTAGGAAATGGAAATACTTAGAACAAATCATATTAAGTGAAATAAGCCAGACTAAAAGGAACTTAGGCTCAGTGGTTTTCCTCACTTGTCATAATCAGTAGAAACCTTGGGCTCTACTAGCAGAGATTTGCAATAGAGCAAAATGCCATGTATAAGTCCATATAATGTGAAGCTAATTGAAAGGACCTCCAGGATATTGAAACAAAAGCCATATAATGAATGATTTTTGTCCTTAATGTACTATGTTGTCTCTCATCTCGTTTGCTGTCCCTTGGTTATTCCATATTGGTATAGTATCTCACTTTGTTATCTGATATATTGAATTTATTTGTATTTGGATATTTAAAATTTGATAGGGAAGGGGGGAAAACCAAGATTGGTGGGGGGTGTGCGGTTATAGGGAAATGGGTACCAAGACATGTGAAAGGGTATCAATGTATGTGAATTAATGCACCTTCTATCTGGCAAATATCATCTAACCCTTTTACTAATTACAATAAAAAAATGAAAAAAAAGAAAGTTGTAGTGTGTGGGGAGGATTATGGGGTCAAATACATTTTTTAGAAATATACCTCACCTGGTTGCCCTGGATTTTCCTGGCCTTCTTCTTAGAGAAAGTTCTGTTATACTGCATTTGTGGCTTGGCAATGATCTAGCATGTACATCTTCGAGTAAAACATCCACAACTTCCATGCCGGAGACTCGAGTTTCCTGACCTTGGGCAACAGCACAGCAACATCTTTCTTCCTCCTGAGCCACAGGCCAAGTGAGCTGGCTTGAGTTGGTTATTAGTTACAGTGGCTTGGTTACCAGGGTTCCAAATTCTGTTCCATTCTGAGGTTGGCAGGGTCACCTTTCAGGGCCCAATGACCAAAGATCCTTGCTCACAGAAGACCTCACCAAAGACATACTGGAGGCTGAATCTCTCCTCCAATCTCACAATATACATGTGGATGTAGTAAACAGCACACCTTATTTGTCCAATCCCAATGTCTTCCACTAGGCCCAACTACTAGTCTGGTCTCAGGATCACGCAGCCTTTCTTAGGTAAGATCCAAACTTAAGGGTCAATATTGCCCTCATCCTTTACAAAACATTTGCTTCACGGTGCCTTCTCTGCCTGCAATTTGCCCCTTGTCGAATTTTTTTTTGTTTTTGCTAGACTTGGGACTTGACCTCAGAGTGTGAACATTGTTCTTGGGCTTTCTTTAGGCTGTTGCTGTCCCACCGAACCACAGCACCAGTTGCAGTGTTTTCTATGTATGTGGTAATGAGGAATCAAATCTGTGTCTTTTTGCGTGGTAGCCAAGGACTCTACCACTAGGTCAAACACACAGGGCATCTTGCACATATTTTTGACATCAATATACTAGGATATTATTAGGTTTCTGTGTCCTAATCAATTTTTTCCTAATGATTAGCTTTGCTGTCATGTGTAAAAAATACAAGAGGGAAAAACACAGAAGAATTAGGGAAATTAAAAAAAAGCATTACACACATAGATAAGTGTTCATTCTTTGTAGGAGGAAGGATATTTTGATATGATGATGATGAGTTTACAATTGCTATGTCAGGGTTTATAGTTTGGCATAGTGGTAGAGTGCTTGCCTAGCATCCATGAAGATCTGGGTTTGATTGTTCAGTATCACATAGATAGAAAATCTAGATGTGGCACTGTGGCTCAAGTGGCAGAGGGCTAGACTTGAGAAAACCCCAGGACTGTGCTCAGGCCCTGAATTCAAGTCCCAAGACTGGCAGAAAAATAAAAGAAAATAAAAATGCTATTTACGAGCTAATTCACTCACAGCATTTGCTTCTGAAATCTTCGCTTCTGCATCTTGTGAAATACCCCTTTCCCTCAACGTAGACAAGAAAAACAGATCCATCCCATGGTCCACTGTGAGGCCACTGGTTGGGCTAAGAGCTAGTCGTGCAGCAACACATAAGTTTTATTCTAATACTTTGCAAACTTTGTACTCAAATATGCTACCTACATACCAACTTAGGTCAGTTATCCTTATGCTATACCTTTTCTTCATTACTACAATATTCTTACACTCCTACGTTAATCCTCTTGCACCTCCCCTGACCTCTCTCATTTTTTTTCTATCTCTGGACCTCTGCTCGTCTTTCAACCCTTCTACTGCACGGATCTACACTTGATGGCTGTTGAGCAATATTGTATATGTAGGTGGTTAATTATTCTCTAGGCTCTGAGGGACTTAAAGACAATAGAGATTGAATTGAGAGGCTTATTGTTTTGGGTATAAATCACTTATCAGTGGTTGTATTAGACTGGTATGTAAGTGCACAAAAAGAAAGAGTGATAATACCAATCAAAACTTGTGAACATCTAGAGTCTGCCAGCTACAGAGGTCTAGGTTGGTTATATCTGAAAAACTGTAATCGTATTTAGTAGTAATCTTGATCCCATTTTCAAATGGGCAGAACAAGAAACTCAAGAAAAATGTCAAATCGAGAAACAACATCCCCCACCCAATGTAAACAGACAATGGAACAGTCACTGGCAGACCTAGAGGAGAGTCTTCCTAGTGCTACACAAATGCAATTGATAAATATCATTAATGAAAAATGTGAAAATATAAAGAAAGAGATAATGGAGGAAGCCATAGCTGAACAAGAGGAAAGCAAAAACAAGGTGATAAATGAAAAAGAAGAAGCCATAAAGGAGGCCATAATAAAGGTTTTTCAAAGAAAGATGGATGAATTCATAGAATCCACAAATAAAAACGTGACCAAACTCCAGCAAATGTCCAAAGAAAATAAAGCCACTGAGCTAACCACTCAAAAGGAAATCAAGGAGATAAAGAAATCCATACATGATCTAAAACAAGAGATGCAAGGCATCAAAAGTGAGCAATTAGAAGCAAGGGAGATGAAAAATAAAGTAGATAGCTTTGATAGCAGGTTAGACATTGCAGAGGAGAGAATTTCCGTGGCTGAAGATAATTTAGGTATTATAAAGGACAGAAAATGAGTCAATCCAAACGTAGGAAATATGAGAGAGCGCTTCAGGAGGTCCAAGATACAATTAGGTAGCCTAATTTAAGGCTAGTTGGTATTGAGGAGGGCGTGGAGAAAGAGGTCAATGGTATTGGAAATATACTTCAGGGTATCATCTCAGAGAATTTCCCAAATATCCAGAAGGGCAGGCCATCCAGATACGAGAAGCTTTTAGAACCTCAAACAGACCTATCCAGAAAAGAACATCCCACCGCCACATTGTGATCCGAACTGGATCAATAGAAACGAAAGGAAAGGTCCTAAAGGCAGCCAGGGAAAAGGTATCAGTAACCTACAAAGGCAAACCAATCAGAATAACCCCAGATTTCTCAGCAGAGACCATGCAAGCACAAAGTGACTGGAAGCATATATGTCATGCCCTTAAATCAAACCAAGAATACTGTAGCCAGCTAAGCTCTCATTCATAAATGAGGGAACAATAAAATCATTTCATTCCAGGGAAAAGCTGCAACAATATGTCGAAACAAAACCAACACTACAGAGAATTCTCAAAGATGCTCTATACATAGAAAACCAAAATAAATGCAATATAGGGAAAGAAATGGCACCTAAAGAGTATACCATCTAAGGACCACAGAACTGTCAAGACACAGGCCCTACGAAAACTTTTAAAAGTGGTAGGAACTAATAAATATCTCTCAATCGTAACTCTCAATATCAATGGACTGAACTCTCCAATTAAACGGCATAAGCTGTCTAGTTGGATCAAAAAGCCAGAGGCATCGTTCTGCTGTCTTCGAGAGACACATCTTACCCAAAACAGTCAGCTTTTGAAAGGGAGAGTTTGGAATAAACTCTATCAAGCTAACTGCCCCCATAAACAGGCTAGAGTTGCCATCCTCATATCAGATACAATAGACTTCAAACTAAAATTAGTAAGAAAAGACAAAGAAGGTTACTACATACTACTAAAGGGATCTTTCCTCCAGGAAGACATAACGATCCTAAATATTTACACACCCAATCCCGGAGCTCCAAACTTCATCAAGCAAACTTTACTTACACTGAAACCATACATAGATCAAAATACAGTGATTGTTGGTGAGTTTAACACACCACTCTCAGCTGTGGACAGATCAACAAGGCAAAATCTCAAAAGAGAAACCTTAGAACTGAACAACTATATAGACCAATTAGATCTAACAGACATTTGCAGAATATTCCACCCAGTAACACCACAATATACGTTTTTCTCAGCAGCACATGGAACATTTTCCAAAATAGACCACATCTTAGGCCATAAAGCAAACCTGGACAGATTCAGAAACACTGAAATTATTCCATGCACACTCTCAGACCATAAAGGCATCAAATTGGAGCTGAACACACATCTCCACCAAAGAAAACCCTGTAACTCATGGAGACTGAACAACACATTGTTGAATCAAAAACAATGGGTAATCGAAGAGATCAGAACAGATATCCAACTGTTTATGAAATTTAACAATAAGGAGCACACAAATATCAACTCCTTAGGGACACAACAAAGGCAGTACTCAGAGGAAAATTTATAGCGCTGAGTGCCTACAACAGCAAGTTGGAAAAATGGCAAACCAACTAGTTAATGTCTCACCTTAACCTCATGGAAAAAGAGCAACAAACCAACCCTAAACCCATTAGCAGAAAGCAAATTATTAAAATCAAAGCAGAATTAAATGATTTGGAATAAAAAAAATCTATAGAAAGAATCAACAAAACAAGGAGTTGGTTCTTTGAAAGAATTAACAAAATTGACAAGCCCTTAGCAAATCTTACCAAAAAAGAAGAGAGCATATGGAAATAAACAAAATCGCAGTTGAAAATGGTAATATCACGACAGAAATTACCAAGATCCAGAATATCATGAGGTAATACTTCTTTGAGAAGTAGAATTTAGAAGAAATGTATGAATTCCTAGACAATATTAACATACACACACTGAACCAAGAAGAGGTAACGCAACTCAACAGGCCTATTTCAAGCTCTGAAATAGAAATGGAAATTAGACAACTTCCACTTAAAAAGAGTCCAGGCCCAGATGGATTCACAGCTGAATTGTATAAGGTCTTCAAAGCAGAGCTCACACCAATACTCCTCAAGCTCTTCAACGAAATTGAAAATGAAGGTTCTTTACCAAACTCATTCTGTGAAGCCAGTATATCCCTCATCTCCAAACCAAACAGAGATTCATCAAAGAAAGAGAACTATAGACCCATTTCATTGATGAACATCGAAGCAAAACTTCTCAACAAAATACTGGCCAACCGTCTACAACAACTCATCAAAGAAATTATACATTATGATCAAAATGGATTCATCACAGGGAGGCAAAGCTGGTTCAACATACACAAATCAATTAATATAATTCAACACATCAACAGGAGCAAGGACAAAAATCACATGATTGTCTCAATAGATGCGGAAAAGACATTTGACAAGATCCAAAACCCCTTTATGTTAAAAGATGTGGAGAAACTAGGAATTCATGGAACATTTCTCAATGTAATAAAGGCTGTGTATGAGAAACCCACTGCTAGTATTATACTTAATGGTGAAAATCTAAAGCCATTCTCTCTAAAATCAGGAACATGACAAGGATGCCCACTCTCTCCACTCCTTTTTAACATCCTACTAGAATTCCTAGGCAGTGCAATGAGGCAAGAAGCAAGCATAAAGGGGATCCAAGTAGGGAAAGAGGAAATAAAACTATCCCTCTTTGCAGATGACATGATTCTGTATTTAAAGAATCCTATAGACTCTACTCCCAAGCTCCTTGAGCTGATTCAAAGCTTTGGAAGGGTAGCAGGCCATAAAATCAACCCTCACAAATCAACTGCCTTACTTTACGCCAACACTGAGAGGAACGAGGCAATAATCAGGAAAGAAACTCCTTTCACAATAGCCTCAAAGAAAATAAAGTACCTAGCAATTAGCTTAACTAAGAATGTAAAGGACCGTTTAGATGAAAACTTTAAAACCCTAAAAAAGGAAATTAAAGCAGAACTAAGGAAATGGAAAAACCTCCCATGCTCCTGGATTGAAAGAATCAACATTGTGAAAATGACAATCTTGCCAAGGGCTATCTATAAATTCAATGCAATACCCATCAACATCCCAATGTCATTCTTTAAAGAAATAGAAGAGGCAATTCGAAATTTCATATGGAATAATAAAAGACCCTTATATTAATACACTTCTTAGCAGTAAGGACAGCGCTGGAGGAGTTTCAATTCCAAACTTAAGGCTCTATTACAGAGTTATAATTCTCAAAACAGCTTGGTACTGGCACAAGAACAGGCCTGAAGCCCAAAGGAATAGAACTGCGGACCCAGATATTAAACCACAGACCTAGGGCCACCTAATCTTTGACAAGGGAGCCAAAAAAATAGAATGGAAGAAAGATAGCCTCTTCAAAAAGTTGTGCTGGCAGAACTGGTTAAACATCTGCAGAAAATTAAGTTGGAACCTTCTTTGTCACCATGCACTAGAATTAACTCCAAATGGATCAAAGACCTGGAGGTAAAAGCTGACAAATTGAAAAGTTTACAGGAAGGAATAGGAGATACACTAGGCCTCCTTGGCACAGGTGGAAACTTTCTTAATAAGGACCAAGAATCACAACAAATCAGAGAAAGGCTGGATAAGTGGGACTGCATTAAACTGCAGAGCTTTTGTATGGCAACGGATGTATCTAGTAAACTAATCAGGAAGCCAACAGAGTTTGAGAAGATCTTCACCAACCAAACAAAGGACAAAGGCCTCATATCTAAAATATATCAACAACTCAAAAAATTGAATCACTCCAAACTAACCTCCAAAGTAACACCCATCCCATTACAAAATGGGCCAAAGACTTAAAGAGAGTCTTCTCTGAAGAAGAAACCAAAATGGTCTACAGACACATGAAGAAATGCTCAACATCTCTGAACATAAAAGAAATGCAAATTAAAACAACTCTAAGATTCCACCTCACTCCAGTTAGAATGGCCAGGATCAGGAAAACGAATGACAACAGATGCTGGAGGGGATGTGGCCAGGAGGGATCACTAATACACTGTTGATGGGAGTGCAAACTCCTTCAACCACTATGGAAAGCAGTGTGGCAGTGCCTCAAAAGGCTAAACATAGAACTCCCCTATGACCCAGCAATTCCACTACTTGGCATTTACCCACAATCCAGAAACAAGGGCATACTAAACCCACTAGCACAACAATGTTCATTGCAGCACTATTCACCATAGCAAAGATATGGAACCAACCCAGATGTCCCTCAGTTGATGAGTGGATCAACAAGTTGTGGTATTTGTACACAATGGAATTCTAAAGAATGACATCGCCCCATTTGTTAGGAAATGGAAAGACTTAGAACAAATCATATTAAGTGAAGTAAGCCAGACTCAAAGGAACTTAGGCTCAGTGGTTTCCCTCATTCGTCATAATCAGTAGAAACCTTGGGCTCTACTAGCAGAGATTTGCAATAGAGCAAAAGGCCATATATAAGTCCATATAATGTGAAGCTAATTGAAAGGACCTCCAGGATATTGAAACAAAAGCCACATAATGAATGATTGTTGTCCTTAATGTACTATGTTGTCTCTCATCTCCTTTGCTGTCCCTTGGTTATCCCATATTGGTATAGTATCTCACTTTGTTATCTGATATATTGAATTTATTTGTATTTGGATATTTGAAATTAGATAGGGAAGGGGGGAAAACCAAGACGGGTGGGGTTGTGGGGTTGGAAGGAAATGGGTACCAAGACATGTGAAAGGGTATCAATGTATGTGAATTAATGCACTTTCTATCTGGCAAATATCATGTAAGCCTTTTACTAATTACAATAAGAAAATTAAAAAAAAGAAAGTTGTAGTGTGTGGGGAGGATTATGGGGTCAAATACATTTTTTAGAAATATACCTCATCTGGTTGCCCTGGATTTTCCTGGGCTTCTCCTTAGATAAAGGCCTGTTATATTGGATTTGTGGCTTGGCAATGATCTAGCATGTACATCTTCGAGTAAAACATCCACAACTTCCATGCCGGAGACTCGAGTTTCCTGATCTTTGGCAACAGCACAGCAACATCTTTCTTCCTCCTGAGCCACAGGCCAAGTGAGCTGGCTTGAGTTGGTTATTAGTTACAGTGGCTTGGTTATCAGGTTTCCAAATTCTGTTCCATTGTGAGGGAGGCAGGGTCACCTTTCAGGGCCCAATGACCAAAGATCCTTGCTCACAGAAGATCTCACCAAAGACATAGTGGAGGCTGAATCTCTCCTCCAATCTCACAATATACATGTGGATGTAGTAAACAGCACACCTTATTTGTCCAATCCCAATGTCTTCCACTAGGCCCAACTACTAGTCTGGTCTCAGGATCACGGATCCTTTCTTAGGTAAGATCCAAACTTAAGGGTCAATATTGCCCTCATCCTTTACAAAACATTTGCTTCACAGTGCCTTCTCTGCCTGCATTTTGCCCCTTGTCGAATTTTTTTTTGTTTTTGCTAGTCTTGGGACTTGACCTCAGAGTGTGAACATTGTTCTTGGGCTTTCTTTAGGCTTTTGCTGTCCCACCGAACCACAGCACCAGTTGCAGTGTTTTCTATGTATGTGGTAATGAGGAATCAAACCTGTGTCTTTTTGCGTGGTAGCCAAGGACTCTACCACTAGGTCAAACACAAGGGCATCTTGCACATATTTTTGACGTCAATATACTAGGATATTATTAGGTTTCTGTGTCCTAATCAATTTTTTCCTGATAATTAGCTTTGCTGTCATGTGTAAAAAATACAAGAGGGAAAAACACAGAAGAATTAGGGAAATTAAAAAAAAGCATTACACACATAGATAAGTGTTCATTCTTTGTAGGAGGAAGGATATTTTGATATGATGATGATGAGTTTACAATTGCTATGTCAGGGTTGAGAGTTTGGCATAGTGGTAGAGTGCTTGCCTAGCATCCATGAAGATCTGGGTTTGATTGCTCAGTATCACATAGATAGAAAATCTAGATGTGGCACTGTGGCTCAAGTGGCAGAGGGCTAGACTTGACAAAACCCCAGGACAGTGCTCAGGCCCTGAATTCAAGTCCCAAGACTGGCAGAAAGATAAAAGAAAATAAAAGTGCTATTTACGAGCTAATTCACTCACAGCATTTGCTTCTGAAATCTTCGCTTCTGCATCTTGTGAAATACCCCTTTCCCTCAATGTAGACAAGAAAAACAGATCCATCCCATGGTCCACTGTGAGGCCACTGGTTGGGCTAAGAGCTAGTCGTGCAGCAACACATAAGTTTTATTCTAATACTTTGCAAACTTTGTACTCAAATATGCTACCTACATACCAACTTAGGTCAGTTATCCTTATGCTATACCTTTTCTTCATTACTACAATATTCTTACACTCCTACGTTAATCCTCTTGCACCTCCCCTGACCTCTCTCATTTTTTTTTCTATCTCTGGACCTCTGCTCGTCTTTCAACCCTTCTACTGCACGGATCTACACTTGATGGCTGTTGAGCAATATTGTATATGTAGGTGGTTAATTATTCTCTAGGCTCTGAGGGACTTAAAGACAATAGAGATTGGATTGAGAGGCTTATTGTTTTGGGTATAAATCGCTTATCAGTGGTTGTATTAGGCTGGTCTGTAAGTGCACAAAAAGAAAGAGTGATAATACCAATCAAAACTTGTGAACATCTAGTGTCTGCCAGCTACAGAGGTCTAGGTTGGTTATATCAGAAAAACTATAATCGTATTTAGTAGTAATCTTGCTCCAATTTTCAAATGGGCAGAACAAGAAACTCAAGAAAAATGTCAAATCAAGAAACAACATCCCCCACCCAATGTAAACAGACAAAGGAACAGTCAGTGGCAAACCTAGAGGAGAGTCTTCCTAGTGCTACACAAATGCAATTGATAAATATCATTAATGAAAAATGTGAAAATACAAAGAAAGAGATAATGGAGGAAGCCATACCTGAACAAGAGGAAAGCAAAAACAAAGTGATAAATGAAAAAGAAGAAGCAATAAAGGAGGCCATAATAAAGGTTTTTCAAAGAAAGATGGATGAATTCATAGAATGCACAAATAAAAACGTGACCAAACTCCGGCAAATGTCCAAAGAAAATAAAGCTACTGAGCTAACCACTCAAAAGGAAATCAAGGAGATAAATAAATCCATACATGATCTAAAACAAGAGATGCAAGGCATCAAAAGTGAGGAATTAGAAGCAAGAGAGATGAAAAATAAAGTAGATAGGTTTGATAGCAGGTTAGACATTGCAGAGGAGAGAATTTCCGTGGCTGAAGATAATTTAGGTATTATAAAGAACAGAAAATGAGTCAATCCAAATCTAGGAAATATGAGAGAGCGCATCAGGAGGTCCAAGATACAATTAGGAAGCCTAATTCCAGGCTAGTTGGTATTGACGAGGGCGTGGAGAAAGAGGTCAATGGTATTGGAAATATACTTCAGGGAATCATCTCAGAGAATTTCCCAAATATCCAGAAGGGCAGGCCATCCAGATACGAGAAGCTTTTAGAACCTCAAACAGACCTGACCAGAAAAGAACATCCCACCGCCACATTGTGATCCGAACTGCATCAATAGAAACAAAAGGAAAGATCCTAAAGGCAGCCAGGGAAAAGGGACCAGTAACCTACAAAGGCAAACCAATCAGAATAACCCCAGATTTCTCAGCAGAGACCATGCAAGCACAAAGTGACTGGAAGCATATATGTCATGCCCTTAAATCAAACCAAGAATACTGTAGCCAGCTAAGCTCTCATTCATAACTGAGGGAACAATAAAAACATTCCATTCCAGGGAAAAGCTGCAACAATATGTCGAAACAAAACCAACACTACAGAGAATTCTCAAAGATGCTCTATACATAGAAAAGCAAAATAAATGCAATTCAAAATTTCATATGGAATAATAAAAGGCCCCGCATAGCAAAAACACTTCTTAGCAGAAAGAACAGCGCTGGAGGAATTTCAATTCCATACTTTAGACTCGATTACAGAGCAATAATTCTCAAAACAGCTTGGTACTGGCACAAGAACAGGCCTGAAGGCCAATGGAATAGAACTGCGGACCCAGATATTAAACCACAGACCTAGGGCCACCAAATCTTTGACAAGGGAGCCAAAAAAATAGAATGGAAGAAAGATAGCCTCTTCAACAAGTTGTGCTGGCAGAACTGGTTAAGCACCTGCAGAAAACTAAATTTGGATCCTTCTTTGTCACCTTGCACTAGAATTAACTCCAAATGGATCAAAGACCTGGAGGTAAAAGCTGACACACTAAAAAGTTTACAGGAAGGAATAGGAGGTACACTAGGCCTCCTTGGCACAGGTCGAAACTTTCTTCATAAGGACCAAGAATCACAACAAATCAGAGAAAGGCTGGATAAGTGGGACTGCATTAAACTGCAGAGCTTTTGTATGGCAACGGATATAGCTAGTAAACTAATCAAGAAGCCTACAGAGTGGGAGAAGATCTTCACCAACCAAACAACGGACAAAGGCCTCATATCTAAAATATATCAACAACTCAAAAAATTGAATCACTCCAAAACTAACCTCCAAAGTATCACCCATCCCATTAATAAATGGGCCAAAGTCTTACAGAGAGTCTTCTCTGAAGAAGAAACAAAAATAGCCTATAGGCACATGAAGAAATGCTCCACATCTCTGGTCATAAAAGAAATGCAAATCAAAACAACTCTAAGATTCCACCTCATTCCAGTTAGAATGGCCAGGATCAGGAAACGAATGAAAACAAACGCTGGAGGGGATGTGGCCAGGAGGGATCACTACTACACTGTTGGTGGGAGTGCAAACTCCTTCAACCACTATGGAAAGCAGTGTGGAAGTGCCTCAAAAGGCTAAACATAGAACTCCCCTATCACCCAGCAATTCCACTACTTGGCATTTACCCAACAATCCAGAAACAAGGGAATACTAAACCCACTAGCACAACAATGTTCACTGCAGCACTATTCACCATAGCAAAGATATGGAACCAACCCAGATGTCCCTCAGTTGATGAGTGGATCAACAAGTTGTAGTATTTGTACACAATGGAATTCTATGCTGCTGTCAGAAAGAATGACAGCGCCCCTCGTTAGGAAATGGAAAGACTTAGAACAAATCATATTAAGTGAAGTAAGCCAGACTCAAAGGAACTTAGGTTCAGTGGTTTCCCTCATTCGTCATAATCAGTAGAAACCTTGGGCTCTACTAGCAGAGATTTGCAATAGAGCAAAAGGCCATATATAAGGCCATATAATGTGAAGCTAATTGAAAGGACCTCCAGGATATGGAAACAAAAGCCACATAATGAATGATTGTTGTCCTTAATGTACTATGTTGTCTCTCATCTCCTTTGCTGTCCCTTGGTTATCCCACATTGGTATAGTATCTCACTTTATGTTATATATTGAATTTATTTGTATTTGGATATTTGAAATTTGATAGGGAACGGGGGAAAACCAAGACGGGTGGGGGATGTGGGGTTGGAGGGAAATGGGTACCAAGACATGTGAAAGGGTATCAATGTATGTGAATTAATGCACCTTCTATCTGCAAACCCTTTTACTAATTACAATAAAAAAATGAAAAAAAAAGAAAGTTGTAGTGTGTGGGGAGGATGATGGGGTCATATACATTTCTTCTTAGAAATTTACCTCATCTGGTTGCCCTGGATTTTCCTGGCCTTCTTCTTAGAGAAAGTTCTGTTATACTGGATTTGTGGCTTGGCAATGATCTAGCATGTACATCTTCGAGTAAGACATCCACAACTTCCATGCCTGAGACTCGAGTTTCCTGACCTTGGGCAACAGCACAGCAACATCTTTCTTCCTCCTGAGCCACAGGCCAAGTGAGCTGGCTTGAGCTGGTTGTTAGTTACAGTGGCTTGGTTACCAGGGTTCCATATTCTGTTCCATTGTGAGGGAGGCAGGGTCACCTTTCAGGGCCCAATGACCAAAGATCCTTGCTCACAGAAGACCTCACCAAAGACATACTGGAGGCTGAATCTCTCCTCCAATCTCACAATATACATGTGGATGTAGTATACAGCACACCTTATTTGTCCAATCCCAATGTCTTCCACTAGGCCCAACTACCAGTCTGGTCTCAGGCTCAAGTAGCCTTTCTTAGGTAAGATCCAAACTTAAGGGTCAATATTGCCCTCATCCTTTACAAAATATTTGCTTCACAGTGCCTTCTCTGCCTGCATTTTGCCCCTTGTCGAATTTTTTTTTGTTTTTGCTAGTCTTGGGACTTGACCTCAGAGTGTGAACATTGTTCTTGGGCTTTCTTTAGGCTTTAGCTGTCCCACCGAGCCACAGCACCACTTGCAGCGTTTTCTATGTATGTGGTAATGAGGAATCAAACCTGAGGCTTACTGCTTGGTAGCCAAGTACTCTACTACTAGGTCAAACACACAGGCATTCTTGCACATATTTTTGACGTCAATCTACTAGGATATTATTAGGTTTCTGTATCCTAATCAATTTTTTCCTGATGATTAGCTTTGCTGTCATGTGTAAAATATGCAAGAGGGAAAAACACAGAAGAATTAGTGAAATTTAAAAAAAAAGCATTAGACACAGTTAAGTGTTCATTCTTTGTAGGAGAAACGGTATTTGGTTAAGATGATGATGATGATGACTTTGTAATTACTATGTCAGGGTTGAGAGTTTGGCATAGTGGTAGAGTGCTTGCCTAGCATCCATGAAGATCTGGGTTTGATTGCTCAGTATCACATAGATAGAAAATCTAGATGTGGCACTGTGGCTCAAGTGGCAGAGGGCTAGACTTGACAAAACCCGAGGAGAGTGCTCAGGCCCTGAATTCAAGCCCCAAGACTGGCAGAAAGTTAAAAGAAAATAAAAATGCTTTTTACGAGCTAATTCACTCACAGCATTTGCTTCTGAAATCTTCGTTTCTGCATCTTGTGAAATAGCCCTTTCCCTCAACGTAGACAAGGAAAACAGATCCATCCCATGGTCCACTGTGAGGCCACTGGTTGGGCTAAGAGCTAGTCGTGCAGCAACACATAAGTTTTATTCTAATACTTTCCAAACTTTGTACTCAAATATGCTACCTACTTACAAACTTAGGTCAGTTATCCTTATGCTATACCTTTTCTTCATGACTACAATATTCTTACACTCCTACGTTAATCCTTTTGTAACTCCCCTGACCTCTCTCATTCTTTTTTTCTATCTCTGGACCTCTGCTCGTCTTTCCACCCTTCTACTGCACGGATCTACACTTGATGGCTGTTGAGCAATATTGTATATGTAGGTGGTTAATTATTCTCTAGGCTCAGAGGGACTTAAAGACAATAGAGATTGGATTGAGAGGCTTATTGTTTTGGGTTTAAATCGCTTATCAGTGGTTGTATTAGACTGGTCTGTAAGTGCACAAAAAGAAAGAGTGATAATACCAATCAAAACTTGTGAACATCTAGTGTCTGCCAGCTACAGAGGTCTAGGTTGGTTATATCAGAAAAACTATAATCGTATTTAGTAGTAATCTTGCTCCCATTTTCAAATGGGCAGAAGAAGAAACTCAAGAAAAATGTGAAATCAAGAAACAACATCCCCCACCCAGTGTAAACAGACAATGGAACAGTCACTGGCAAACCTAGAGGAGAGTCTTTCAAGTGCTACACCAATGCAATTGATAAACATCATTAATGGAAAATGTGAAAATATAAAGAAAGAGATAATGGAGGAAGCCATAGCTGAACAAGAGGAAAGCATAAACAAGGTGATAAGTGAAAAAGAAGAAGCCATAAAGGAGGCCATAATAAAGGTTTTTCAAAGAAATAAGGATGAATTCATAGAATCCACAAATAAAAACGCGACCAAACTCCAGCAAATGTCCAAAGAAAATAAAGCTACTGAGCTAACCACTCAAAAGGAAATCAAGGAGATAAAGAAATCCATACATGATCTAAAACAAGAGATGCAAGGCATCAAAAATTAGCAATTAGAAGCAAGGGAGATGAAAAATAAAGTAGATAGCTGTGATAGCAGGTTAGACAATGCAGAGGAGAGAATTTCCGGGGCTGAAGATAATTTAGTTATCATAGAAAAAGAACAGAAAATGAGTCAATCCAAATCTAGGAAATATGAGAGAGCAATTCAGGAGGTCCAAGATACAATTAGGAAGCCTAATATAAGGCTAGTTGGTATTGAGGAGGGCGTGGAGAAAGAGGTCAATGGTATTGGAAATATACTTCAGGGAATCATCTCAGAGAATTTCCCAAATATCCAGAAGGGCAGGCCCATCCAGATACGAGAAGCTTTTAGAACCCCAAAGAGATCTGACCAGAAAAGAACATCGCACTGCCACATTGTGATCCGAACTGGATCAATAGAAACGAAAGGAAAGATCCTAAAGGCAGCCAGGGAAAAGGGATCAGTAACCTATAAAGGCAAACCAATCAGAATAACCCCAGATTTCTCAGCAGAGACCATGCAAGCACAAAGTGACTGGAAGCATATATGTCATGCCCTTAAATCAAACGAAGAATACTGTAGCCAGCTAAGCTCTCATTCATAACTGAGGGAACAATAAAAACATTCCATTCCAGGGAAAAGCTGCAACAATATGTCGAAACAAAACCAACATTACAGAGAATTCTCAAAGATGCTCTATACATAGAAAACCAAAATAAATGCAATATAGGGAAAGAAATGGCACCTAAACAGCATACCATCTAAGGACCACAAGAACTGTCAAGACACAGGCCCTACTAAAAGCTTTTAAAAATGGTAGGAACTAATAAATATCTCTCAATCCTAACTCTCAATATCAATGGACTTAACTCTCCAATTAAACGGCATAGGCTGTCTAGTTGGATCAAAAAGCAAGAGCCATCGTTCTGCTGTCTTCAAGAGACACATCTTACCCCAAAACAATCATCTTTTGAAAGTGAGAGGTTGGAATAAACTCTATCAAGCTAATTGCCCCCATAAACAGGCTGTAGTTGCCATCCTCATATCAGATACAATAGTCTTCAAACTAAAATTAGTAAGAAAAGACAAAGAAGGTTACTACATACCACTAAAGGGATCTTTTCTCCAGGAAGACATAACGATCATAATATTTACACACCCTTTTGAAGATTCTCAAAAGATTGAAGATACTGCCAGTGTAAGTTAGATTCCGGCATTCATATTAAATAATGCAATGAGTAGGGATTTATATTTGAAATATCACTGTTGACAAAATCTAACACAAATTTGCTTAGTATTTGCTTTTGATTTCCCAAGAAGTTCATACAAGCTAATATGTGTGGCATATATCGACTGGGAGAAATGATTCAGAATATGTGACTCATTTGAACAGGAGTCAGTGAAAGATACAGAAGCAGGATACCCATATTGTGATAATTTGTATCTTTTGCATATTTTGTGTTTGTTATTAATTCCATTTGTAGTGTACATTTCTAGGTAAAAACTTTTAAAATATTTCCAAACAATTTGTTATTTCAACAGCAAAAAAACATTTATGTGCCTGATAAAATTCACAGAATCCAAATTTTTCCATATTAATTTTTGTTTTTTGGGGTTTTTTTTGGTGAGTCATAGATCTTGAACTCAGCCTGGGTACTATCCCTGAGCTCTTCAGCTCCAGGCTACCACCTTACTCTGGAGCCAAGGCCCACTTCCCATTTTCTAAAGGTGAATTTGAGATAAGAGTCTCAGGTCTTTTTGTGCCAGGATGGCTTTCAACCTTGATCCTCAGATCTCAGCCTCCTGAGTAGCTAGGATTATAGAAGTGAGCCACCACCACCCCATCATGCTCAGCTTTCTGGTTTTTTTTAAAACAAGCCCTTTGGCTGAAACTCGGTCTGAGCACTGTCCTTCAGCTTTCCTCAAGCCTAGTGATCTTCTACTTGAGCCACAGCACTAGTTCTGTTTTTTTCTGTGTATGTGGTACTGCGGAATTGAACCTTCGTCTTCATACAAGCACTCTACAACTATGCCAAACTCCCAGCCCCTCCACATTAGTTTTTATGATAGATCTTTCCATGCATCCAGGATGGCTAGAAATCCTTCTTGAGTTTCCCAAGATCAGGGAGTATAGGTGTGTCCCATCCTGTGTGGCTACATAACCATTGCTTAGGGTACAGTTCTCTCTTCATTCTACCCATCTAGAGCAATTTTCATCTTCCATGTATAATCATTAAACATTCAGCTCCTGTTCCTCTCTACTCCATTCTCTGGAACCATCGTGCTTTTTTGGCTCTAAGGGTTTGTTGATCCTTGGAAGCTCTGGAAGGGAAAACATACCCTAGCTCTTCCTTTATGACTGCTGTATTTTTAGTTTACTGTAAGCAAGATTCATCTGTAAAATATAATAACATATTCTTCCTTTTCAATGCATTGTTTTGCATATTTCTACCTTTTGATTATTATTAATAGTTGTGAATGGATTATCCACATATTTGTTCTAGTCTCTGCTTTCTCTTCCGTTAGGTACAAATCTAGAAATAGAAGTGTTGGAACATATTTCTATGTAATTTTATATTTAGTACTTTTTTAGCACTCTCCATGCAATTTTTGATTGTTTCATATTCCTTGCAGAACTATTCCAAAGTTCTACTTCTTCTCACTACCTTCCCAGTAATAGTTAGACTTTGAAAGTTGTTTTTTTGTATGCGTGTGTGTGTGTGTGTTTGTGTGTGTGTATGTGGATCTTTTTGTTTAGAACTATATTTATATTAATATATTTAAAGTAATGATTTCATTGTTAATATTGAACTTCTTTCTACATTTTGAACTATTTTTCTATATATTCTTTTTAGAAAATCCTCTCCAATCTCCAATTTTTTTCCCTTTTTTTCTGGGGTAGTGGGGAAAGTCATGTGGCTTGGACCTTGGGCAGTGCGCACTTTAGTTTAAGGCTATTGTCCTACCCTGAGTATTGCCCCTCAGTTCTTCTGCTCACAGCTCCCTACCCCTCTTCCCATTACATACAGAACAAAGGTCATCCTCAGTCTTTTTGAAAAAGTAAAACATACAGTAAATTTGTATTATACAACAGCAAGAAATAAATTTCTTGCCAGGTGCAGTGACTTCTACCTGTAATCCTAGCTACTCAGATATCAGGCTGATATCTAAAGATTTGGTTCAAAGCCAGCCTGGGCATTAGAAAATCTATGAGACTGTCATCTACAGTTAACCACTAGAATATGGGAAACGGCACTGTGGCTTCTTAGGTAGGGTGATAGCCTTGAGTTGAAGAGCTCAGAAACAGTGCCCAGGCCCAGAGTTCAAGCCTTACAAATCCCCCAGCCAAAAAAAAGAAAAAAAGTTTCTTCCCCAAGTGATTATTATGCCAGCCATAGAACATTAACATTCTGGGTGTACTTCACAGTATTATTACTTGATACCCTAAGATTTTGCAATATTCTCACAGTACCAGCATATGTCATCATATAATGTAGTTCCTTTTCAATGGAATAATTCCATTTATAACCTAAATCTACTCCCCCGACTTATTTTTGTCGATACCACAATTGCTCTACCATGATATGCCACAAGCCATTAAACATTTTATGGTGGGTAATTGGAAAGGCGTCTCATGGAATTTTGTGCTAGGCTGGCTTTGAACCATGGTCCTCAGATCTCAGTCTCCTGAGTAGCTAGGATGACAGGCGTGAGCCACCAACACCTGGCTTGCCTTGTTATTATTTTTGTGGGTCTTGGGACTTGAACTCTGGGCCTAGGCACCATCCCTAAGCTTTTCAGGTCAATATTTCATGTAAGTCTAAACATTAAATAAAGGAATACAATTCCAACAAAAAAAAGAATAAAATTCCAGACATGGTGTTTATAACTCAGTGCTAATTACTTGATGAAAATGTGCCATTCCAGAAGCTGGTGTCATTTGATGATGTAGCTGTGGATTTCAGCTGGGAGGAGTGGCAGCATCTGGACAATGCTCAGAGGACCCTGTACAGAGATGTAATGCTGGAGACCTACAGCAACCTGGTGTCCTTAGGTGAGCAAAAGTCAAATTCACTTGCAAGGCCAAGTGCCTTGTTATTTTGCAGATACGTGAATGTTTATCAAACTTTCAATACTATTTAAATGAAAGATTCCAGGCCCTGAGAAGTATCATTACTTTTTAAAGAAAACCTAAGGTAATTTTGTACTCATTCTTCAGGATACCTTCAGAATACTTTGACAACAGTTCTAAATTATGTTTCCTCTAATGGAGATGACATTCCAACTTACACAGTAATTGTAAGTGGATAAACCACCCAGAATACAATATATATCATTATTGGAAATAGGATCTACAAATCACTAAACAGTGAGTTTATACTGGAAACCTGGCACTAGGTGCAATGTTTCATGCCTTTAATCTTAAAATATTCAGGAGGAAGAAATCTAAGAATTCTAATTTGAAGCCAGCAATGGCATAAAAATTGCCATGAAACTCTATAACTCCAAGTAACCCCTCAAAAATGTTAGTGGAATATCAAGAGTTTGACTTTGTGATTGAGTGCTTGCCTAGCATGCATGAAGACCTATGCATGTAAGTGGAGCTGGGACGCAAACTGGTATTTTTCTAGCCTTGAGCAAGATAGCTAAGTTTATGCCATACAAAATGAATCCAGAGCTGGGGAAAAGTCAACCATGGAGCCAGTGAGAAATGAGAAAAAACATTTAATAGATAACTTGTGAGTAGGATGTCTGCGAACTTAAAGCAATGATGACACAGCATAAGCAATAATTCTCTACTGTTTCTAATTTACAGGGCCCTGTGTTCCCAAACCTGTATTAATTGACAAGCTAGAGCACTGTGCAGAACTCTGGATAGGAAATTCCTCTGACAAGAATATCACAGGTGAGTGAATGCATCTTCATATTGATGTTGGAGCCTGAGCCCCATTGGTACGTTCATGTTGTGATGTACTGAGCAATAATATTCTTAGTTACCCTAAATCCTGTGTGGAACCTATGGAATTCTTTGTGAATGAATCAAAAATCATTTCTTTTCCCAATCCTATGCCTGGTCTCAGGGCCTGAGCATGGTCCTTGGGTTTTCTCAAGGCTAGCTCTCTACTTCTTGAGTCATAGCACCACTTCTGGCTTTTTCTTTGTATGTAGTACCAAGGAACTGAACCAGGTCTTTGTGCATGCTAGCCCAAACCCCCGGCACCAAGAATCATAGGGTGATATGACGAATTCTATGTGGCAGTAGAGTTAAAGTTAGATTTCTCTGTAGAAATCACTGTGAAACAAAATAAAATGAGAAAGCCATGAGCCCGTGGCTCATGCCTGTAATCCTAGCTATTTGGAGGCTGAGATCTGAGGATCCAGGTTCAAAGACTGACCTATCACAAAAACACCTTAGACTCTTCTCTCCAATGAACCAATAAAAAATGAGAAGTGGGGTTGAGGCTAAAGACATAGGGCAGTAGCCTTGAGGTGAAGAGCTCAGGAAGAACAGCCAGGTCTAGAATTCAAGTCCCATGACTGCAAAACAAGAAAGAAAGAAAGAAAGAAAGAAAGAAAGAAAGAAAGAAAGAAAGAAAGAAGAAAAAGGGAAGAAAGAGGGAAGGAAGGAAAGGAAGGAAGGAAGGGAGAAAGAAAGAAAGAAAGAAAGAAAGAAAGAAAGAAAGAAAGAAAGATCATTCATTTCTTTAAAACTAAGACTATAAATGATTGAGCAAACAAGGAATAAGTCAGGGCATTATTGTCTGATAAGGATAATATCTTTTTGCTGGTCGGAAGAGACTGGTATTCAGAACCAGACCTTTCCACCAGAAATTGAGCCTAGTGGTAGAGTGCTTGCCTCGCATGCACAAAGCCACTGGTTTGATTCCTTATTACCACATACATAGAAAAAGCCAGAAGTAATGACTTCATTGATAGGGTCCTAGTCTTGAGAAAACCCAAAGACAGTGGTTAGGTCCTAAGTTTAAACCCAGGAATGGAAAAAAAAACAACAAAGTTTCAATCAACATAAGAAAATTAACTAGACAATGAGCTGGGGATTTTCTGGTCTTCCATGGTTCTGAGGGACAGGAGTGTTAGAAAAGGAATTTTTATAAGACTTCAAATGGAAAGAAACAAATTTCAAAATTCCCACAAATACCTAAATTGAGACTTTAGTGAGAAGTTGTAACTGAAGGGATATAGGTGTAAGTCCTTACTCTCAAGAATCGTTCTTGCTTGGATCAAAGGCAAACAGACATATAAACCAAACTTGTGGCCGCTGAATCTAGAAAAAATTCGTGTTCCTCACTTAATGGTTAATAAGCAAACAGCATTGAAACTGGCTAAGGTAATCTTATCTCCTACTTAGGACCTGAGACTCTTATCTGTAGTTAACTCTAGAAAACAGGAAGTGGGGCTGTATCTCAAGGATAGGGGTTATAGTCTTCTGCTGAAGTGTTCAGGGAGAGGGCCGAGGCCTATGAACTACAAAAAAAAAGAAAAGAAAAGAAAAAAAGTTTTAAAAAGATGCAAAACAGCACAGTATTTAGATTATTTCTCAAAAATAAAAGAAAGGCAGCTATTCCTCAATGTATAAACAAAACAGTATTTGAAAAAAAAACATCTTCAGGTATAGTATAGGTAGTACTCAGCTTAAAACTGTAGCAATACATAGTTGGATAATTTCAATAAATATTTCCTGTGATATAAAAAGAGAACTAAAACACAGAAAAACATTATTGGTCATTGTAAAATATCATTTTCTTAATATGATAGGGAGAAAAGCATATATTTCTCACAAATCAATTTCCACTTTTATGTTTTAAAATATCTAACACTTAGGATGGGAAAGTAAAATCATTACCTTTACAGTAAGGAATATTTGTATCTCATGTATGTTTGTGTCTTTTTTTCTATGACTCATTTTAGATGTCCAGGTAATGGAAAATGTGTTCAAGACCTGCCAGGAAAGTCCACATGAATGTCTTTGTGAAGTAGCAGTTGCAAGTAGTATCAAAGTGGAGGAAAACGAGAGATTAGCAACAACTTTAAATTTGAGCTCTACACACAATCCAGAGCTGATTAGGAATAACGGTAACAACTTAGGCGTGAGGACTGAGGAGTTCATTAAGTGTCAGAACATGCTTCTGTCTCCTAAGCCTGATGAGATGCATGCTGCATATAGATCTCGTATGTCTCCTGTTCTTAAAAAATCCATCGGATATTCAGAGCATTTTATTCATGATTGTGACAGTCCAAAAGATCTGCAGTATCATAATTCTGTTCTCCCTGCCCAAGAAATTCTTCAGGGAGGGAGGAAAACTGCTAAATGTACTGTGTGTTGAAAAATATTGTACTTAACACCGACCATCACTACACATCCGAAAATGTACACAGGAGAGATTCCTCATACATGTAGTGAATGTGAGAAATCTTTCAGTAATGAAATACGCCTTACAATACCTCAGAGCAAATATCCTGAGATATGTGATGCGTACATCAAGTGTGAAAATTAATTTCTGAGAAGTCAGACCTGACGCTCCAACCTCGATCTCCAAGAGAAAACAAACCTTATGAATATGAGGAACGTAATAAAATTTCTGCCCAGAATTCAGCTCTCAGCACACATCAGAGATCTCACACAGAAGAGAAATCTTTAATGGGATAGACGTGGGAAGACTTTTAGACTGAAATCATACCTCACTTTGCACCAGAGAAGACACACAGAAGAGAAACCTTATGAATGTAACAAATGTGAAAAGTCTTTCACCCAGAAGATACACCTTCGAGTAGATCAAATAACACACACAGGGGATTAATCTTATAAGTATAATGAATGTGGAAAGTCTTTCCAAGGGAAGGGAAAACTTCGTGTTCATCAGAGAATACACACAGGAGTGAAACCTTATGAATGTAACCAATGTGTAAAGTCTTTCAGACAGAAATCTTCCCTCAAATTGCATCAAAGAACACACACAGGAGAGAAACCTTATGTGTACAACAAATGTGGAAAGACCTTCAAGTGGAAGTCATATCTTGATGGGCATAATAGAACACACACAGGAGAGAAAACTTATGCATGTAGTGAATGCGGAAAGTCTTTCAAATGGAAGGTAAAACTCCATGTTCATCAGAGAATATACTCAGGAGAAACACCTTATGAGTGTAACATATGTGGAAAGTCCTTCACACAAGCCAAACCTCAACATGCATAAGACAATTCAAACAGGAGGAAAACCTTATGAACGTAACCGATGTGGAATGTCTTTCAAATGGAAGTCTTCCCTCAAATTGCATCAGAGAACACACACAGGAGAGAAACTGTACGAGTGCATCAAATGTGGTAAGACCTTCAGATGGAAGTCACATTACAGGAGGCATAACAGAATTCACACATATTAGAAACCTTAGGAATATAACCAAAGTTGAAAGTCTTTCGTGCAGTATTCACTCTTCAGGAAGCGTAAGAGAGTTCACACATATGAGAATCCTTAGCAATGTAATAAATAGGAAAGACTTTTTAGTCTGTGGAAGAAAACTCAGCTTGTGTCACAGAACCAACACAAGATAAAACCCTTAATGAATGTAGCAAATGTTCAGTCTTTTCCCCAGAAGGCACAAGTCAAGATTTATCACTAAACACCCACAGGATAGAATCCTATGAATAAAATGAAAGGGAAATTTTTTTGAAGAACTCATAGTTGAGTTTGCATGATACCACACAGACACAGGATAAAAATCGTATGAATATAAGAATATGAAAAATCCATCATGAACGCATGACTAAGTATAAAATGCACATAGGAGAGAAAAACCTTATGAATATTACAAATGTGGAAAGTGTTTGACCTGGAAGGCATACTTCTGTGTTCATCACAAACCTGATTCCCATAAAAGAAAAGAAAACTAATCAATAGAACAAATGTGCAAAGACTTTTAATCAGAAGTCAGTCTTCAGTACATTTCAGAACATACACAATAGAGAAATACTGAGTAATGAAAAACATTGAGCTATATACAGAATCTCTGTATATGGGAGCATTAGGGTAAGTCTTCTAAACAAAGTCAACCGTCAGCAAGCATTAAGAGCACTCACAGAAGAAATAATAGCATGTAGGAAAACCTTTGTCAGAAACCTCTAAAAGCTGACTCTGTGGCTTAGTGGTAGAGTGCTAACCTATCAAGGATGAAGGCCTGGGTTAGATTCCTCAATACTACTTGAAAAGAGCAAGCCAGAAGCAGCACTGTGGTTCAAATGGTAGAGTGCTAACCTTGAGCAAAAGTAGCTCAGGCCCTGAGTTCAAGCCTATGGACTGGAGAGAGAGAGAAAGAGAGAGAGAGAGAGAGAGAGAGAGAGAGAGAGAGAGAGAGAGAGAGAGAGAGAGAGAGAGAGAGAGAGAGAGAGAGAGATACAGAAAGAGAGAGAGAAAGACAGAAAAGAGAGAGAAACAGGAACTTCTAAATTTTACAGAGATAGAGAAGGAGAGAGAGAAGGAGACAGAAACTAATTTCTAAACTTTACAGTCTTTCTATTTCCTTACAAATTCTTCTATGTCATTCTTTCTGACAGAAGCACAGAATTCCATTGTGTAAAAATATCATATTTGATCTACTCATCAACTGACGGGCATCTGGGTTGATTCCATACCTTTGTTATAGTAAATAGTGCTGTGATAAATGTTATTGTTCTAGTGAATTTAGTGTGTCCTATCTGGACGATTGGCAAGTAGTGAAATTGCTGGATCACAGGGGACCTCTATGTTTAGTCTTTTTGGGATACTGCCATAGTGCTTTCCATAGTGGTTGAACGAGTTTGCAATCCCACCAGCAGTGTAGTAGTGATCCCTCCTGGCCACATCCCCTCCAGCATACGTTATTAGATTTCTGGATCTTGGCCATTCTAACTGGAGTGAGGAGGAAAAGGGAAAGAGGAACTGAGGAACTGAAACTTAGAATGTAAACCACGTTTTTGATGGAACTATAAACCCTGGACAAGGAAATTAACGCAGAACTGAGGAAATGCAAAAACCTATGCTCCTGGTTTGGAAGAAGTAATATTGTAAAAATGGCAATCTTGATAGGGACTATCTACAAATTCAGTGCAATATTCATCAATATCCCAATGTCATTCTTTAAAGAAACAGAAGAGGAAATCCAAAATTTCACTTGGAATAATAAAAGACCCCTTATAGTCTGTCTTCTTGCATGATACATAATGTTCAATCTCACCTTCTCCACCAAAATCTCACCTTTCTAATTGAGATATAGGTGGCCCTGTTTACTAGCAGCAAAGGCTCAAACGCGCAGTTTCAGGTGTCACCACTGCCTCTGTTACTGGGTAGATCCAACTCTGTCATCGATTCTGAGGTCTGCTCTGGGAGTCTTGGTCACAAGTTGTTCTGTGGCATCTGCTGCCAGCCTGTGCCTATTTGCTTCCTTTTCCTCCAGCAGCCTACAACAGGGAATGAAGTTCAGGCGCTGATGCTCTCCTTCATATGCAGGGCAGGATGAGCCCAACCCTCCCTCATCTTCCTCTTCCAATTTTTGTGAAAAAATGTGCTGGCTGAAGTCCTCAGGTGTGGCGCATGGCTGATCCACACTTTTTATCCAGACTGGTCAGGAGGCTGAGATCTGAATATGGAAGTTCCAAGTCACCTAGAACAGGAAAGTCTGATAGATTCTTACTACAGAAAATAAAAACAGCTGGGAATGGAGTTTGTGCTCCAGTGGTAAAGGGCTAGTCTTGAGTACAAATGCTTAGTGCCCAGGCCCTGAGTTCAGGCTCCAGCACTGCCAACAACCTCACTTTAGTGAGATTTTAGCTTTATCCATGTAGGCACATCTCACTGGAATCTTTGCTGGTAGAGATAGTCTTCATAATTTTGTCTCAAGGTAAAGGTCCTCCTGGGGTAGTACACAAAAGGTGTCATGGAGAGAGGAGCCCCACTTGCTTCAGGTTTGAAGATGGCATAGGTCAAGCCAGCATGGAGTTGGCACATCAGTCTTTTTCCTAGCACCACCTACCAGTGAATATCAAATGACATTGATTGTTGTGGGATTGTGTGATTGAAGTGCCCCATTAAGGGCAGTGTTAGCACATCGAAACTTGGATACCAGGGATGCTGAAATCTCAAAGCTAAGTTTTCTGTTGGCTACAGAAATGCTGGTGTGTCTGTTATTCACTAAAAGTTCAGGTGCAAAGATTCTGAAGCTTGATACCATGTGTTTATTCCATTTAGTAAAATTATTTTAATGCACTGTAGAAGTTAAAACATTTGATAAGAGTCAGGGGTAGTGAAAACATTGTTCTTGAATTCAGGTGTCTGGCAGGGTAATGGGGGGTGTTGGTGGCTGGGACTATGAAGCTGGAGCTGCTATCAAACCATGGATCATGTTCCTCTTTGTCTGGGAGAAATGACTCCAAAGATGAAATTTGAATGGTGAGGAAAACATGATTATGTACTCAGGGAATTTCTCCTAAACAAATGCTCATGTGGAAGTGGGATGGGGGCTGGGCATGTCTGAGGCAGAGCTTAAGGGAGCTTCTCATGGTGTTGAGAAGGTTCCTTGCGACTTCAGGCATGCAGCAGGGTGTTTTAGATGACCATTGTGAGATGGATGGAATAAGACTGGAGACAAGATGAATGCTGGGATCCTGCAATGCTCTTGCATGAGTGGCTGGTGGCTCACCTGAAAGAACTAATTATGTCTAAAGAAGAAATCAGGAATTTGTTTTGATTAGATAATACCTGTAATCCGAGGCATATTCAGGATCCTGATCTTAGTATTGTGGTATAAAACCAACCCAGCAAAGGGAAAAATGCATGAGACTTATACTCCCAGTTTAGAGCAAGAACAAAGATTGAAGTAGAGCTGTGGCTCAAGAGCTAGAGTGCTACCTTGAGCAAAGAAAAGCTAAGAAAAAGCTGCAGGTCTTGAGTTCAAGGCCAGGAATGAAAGAAGGAAGGTAAAAAAAGGGAAGTATGTGAGGAAGGGAAATATATAAATGCAAGAGAGAAGGAACTAGAAATTTAAAACTAGAGAATATTTAAAAGTCATCAGTCCTTCTAAGAAAAGTGTTGGAGTATGGGTTCTATATGTGGTGAACTGGAAGCCCAGCAGTGACTTGTTAACCAAAGAGTCACCATGATGAGCAAAGGATAGAAATCTGCATGAGCCTCTTAGCGGATTGAGTCACAGAAGGGAACCTCAGCTCCCATCCCATAGTTAGAAGTATATAGAGATGGGGAAGTTGGCATCACCTTGATGTCATTGTGTCCATGGGGACTGGAAGCCATGGCTCTGTGAAAGCACAATGTTCTGGTTACTGAGCTGGGAGGCTGAGGAGAGCCAAGTCCTGGCCATGAAGAAATCAGAGTGGCAGCAGAACAACTCTTCTGCGGTGTGTGCCTGCTTGGCTGTTCTTATTCTGTGGTGGATCAGGCCGGAGCGAGTGATAGTAACTGTTTTGTGGTCACAAGCCCTTCACCAAGAGCTTCCTCTGGGATCCTCATAAGCTACAGGGTGGCTGGTGGTGGGATGTGTGTGGGGTGGAAGTGACAGAGGGATGGACGCATGGCAAGGTGGGTGAAGAGATGAGAGGAATGATGAGAGCCCAGTTCATTGGTTTCCAAGGTTAATGGGTGGGAGGTAGAGAGGCATGATGGAGGAATGATGGAGGCAGGGGAAGGTGGTGACAGAGTGAGGCCATCTGTAGTGCCAGCCTGGCCATCATCTGAAGCCCATAGGCAGCTTCCTGATCCTTCACTTAGTCCTGCTCCTTGTGGAGGGAATGTCACTTGTACCCAGAGCTAGGGGTGGGGCAATGTTAGTAGCACCTGGAGAACCATTGGCCTCTACCTGGGTGAGGGGTGGTTATGGCTCCCATGCTGGGTGGCCTGATAGCTATGGAACAGATCTCTCCTTAGCTACCACAGTCAGTGGCTGCTCTCCATCTAGGGTTAGGGCACCTGCTCAGCCATCAGGACACCCCATGCCAGGACAGAGGCCTACAATTCAGATGGCAGCACAGGGGTGAAGATGATCTCACCGTAGCCCTAGTTACATGGCTGTCCCTGCATGCAGAACAGGATGAGCTGGGGGAAGATGTTCTCTGTGTTTTTCCACAGCCTATCCCGGCCTCTTCTTGTGTCTGATTAGACCAAGAGAGTACCAGGTTCCCTCTCATAGTCCTGGTTCTTTTTCTTTTACAGTCATGAGGCTTGAACTCAGGTCCTGGTACTGTCCCTGAGCTCTTTTGCTCAAGGTTGATGCTCTACCATTTGAACCATAGTGCCATTTCCAGCTTTTCCTTTTCATGTGGATCTCTGATATGTCCAGTGCTCTGCCTGCAGGGAGGCACTCACCCCACAGACAGAGCCACCTCTGCCGTGACTGTGACTGCCCACAACCCTCACACCCACTCCTTGCACATCCCTCGACTCCAGTTTTAGCTCCTCTTGGACTGGGTGTCCAGCCTACCCCTTCCTACACTCACAAAGGGTCTACAATTGTCTTCCCAGGGTCCTTTCTTCTGCCAGCCAGAGTACAGACTGTGCACATCTTGACGATCACAGAGCTCAAAGCCAAAGGCTGAGATGCAGAAGGGGGTGACCCAGTAGCTGCACAGGGCCCATGGATCATCCTGTGCATCCCCCAGCCTGTGACTTCCCCCACCCCCTTGGTAGGGAAGCTCCATGCCCACATCCTGATCCCTGGTCCCCTCCAATTCCATTCTCCCTTGGATTTTGCAGACTGTCTACCATCAGGATCTAAAATTCTATTCATCACTTTATGTCCTTATCACTGATTTGCTACTCTCTGTGGAGAAGTTGCCCCAGGAGAAGAAATATGCACTTCATGTGAGTGTTGGACAGGGCAGGAGGGCTCCCTAGGATCAGAAGCCACAGGAGGGGTGCAGATGGGGGAATGCTAGGGGCCCCAGGGGACAGTGGGAGTTAGGGCACAGTTGGTTCCTTCTGCAGGGTTGACACCGCTTCACAAAACCCAACAGAATGAGGTTCACATTACAGATGTCAGAGACAGTGCAGATGGCCAATGGGCGCAGGGTTCACTGTCACCCCCAGATGCTGGCTGCATGCTGGGATGCACGCAGAGATGTTTTCAAGATCAGATAATGAGGATGTTGCAGGGTGTAACCATTCTTTTCAGATGGCTCTCTAGCTCTCTTGAGCTTCATCTCTATCTTTTGGAAATGAGAGTTTCATGGACTTTCCTTTCTGGACTGGCTTCAAACAGAAGCTATGCACAGTTTTCAAACCATACCCTACTGTAGAAGGGAAGCTTGATCTGGTGCTTAACTGGGTTGCACTTTGGCTCCGTTTGCTATGCCTCACGGGAGGGGGCTCATCATTTGTAGACAAAGATCTCATGACCTTCAAAGCCAAATGCTACCTGAAAGTTCAGGGTCCCAGCCTATGTGTTGGGCCGGGGTGAATACATTCTCTGTTATGCTGGGTCATCAACCCATGTTTTAAGCTGGAAGTAGGCAGTGCCACATTTGATAAGAACATCTGCTAGAGATTGTCACCTCATGAAAGCAGATTCTAAATTTGTATTCCATTTCCTGTGGTGGAGAAATCCCCTCCAACTTAGACAGGCTCACATCCACCTGCAGGTCACACTCCTAATGCACCCTTGAGTGTCCTCATGGTATTGGGATCTAAGTTTGTAGGGAATGCTGCTTTAGTCCATGAATTAGCTGGACAAGTGATGACAAACGTGTTGTGGATTAATATGAGAACAATTTAAGAAGCCCTGGAGGAGCATCAACCTGACCCTCTGTGGTGCTATAAATCTGATAGGATGTTCCAGACTGAGAAACAATCACATGGCTTTGTGTTTGGCATCCAGACAAGTGAGTGCATGTCTTAGCTGTCAGCCAATACAGAGGAGGACATGAATAAGTGGGTGGAAAGCATCTGTCAGACCCCTGTCTGGGGGCAGGTGGAGAGAACATAGGAAGGTAGATACCATGGCTGTGGTGGAGCCAAAAAAAGGGTAAAAGAGGCAAAGGAACCAGGTACTGGTAGCTCAAGACTGTCATCCTAGCTACTCAGGATTTTGAGATCTGAGGATCACAATTCAAAGCCAGCCCAGGACAGAAACTCCATGAGAATCTTATCTGCAATAAACTACTGAATGCAAGAAGCTCAAGCTCAGTGACAGCATCCAGGCCTAGCGTTCAAAACCCCGGACTGGCAGAAAAAAGTATCAAAGGACAAGAAGTTGGCCAAAAGTTAGAGGGACTCTATCTTGACAAACAATACAATGGTAAGTTGCACTCAGAAGACTTGCACAAAATCTGGAAATGCCTGAGACCTATCTATGTATGTTTCCTGTTTGTCTAAATACATATGTTTATGCATTTATATATTAGTATAGAGAGACAGATCAATACATATGACTATACATATATACATAGCCAGACACTTATGGGTGGGTGGTATACTGTGTGAGAGTTTGTGTTTGTGTTTTGTGGATGGCTATCTCTGTTTAAGAAAGATAGAAAATATGTAAATATCTTTAAAAAAACTAGATAAAATATAGAGAGACATAAGCTCTTGAGGGAATCTGAAATGACAAGATTATTCACAGGCACGTTTATCCTTATGGATTCCTCAGCAAGTTTTAATTTTTTTCATTATTTTCTTTCTTTTTTTGAACCAGTGCTAAGGATTTCTCTCAGGGACCAGGTGCTGCCAATTACTAATTTTCTCATGGCTGCTACAAGAGGAACTGAGCCACAGTTCCACTTTTGCCTTATTTATTCGTGCTTAACTGAAGATAAAGATTTCTATCAGTGACTTTCTTTCAGGGGCTGGATTCTAACGAGGATCCCCAGACCTCAGGCTTCTCTATAGCTACAATTAACAATATGAGAACCCAGCACTGGGTTGCAATGCACAGGGCAAGAAATTGAGTGAATCTCTCAACTCCAATTAACTATAATAAGCTACAAGTGACAGACCAATACCTTTGAGGAAAAGATGCTGAGGGTTATCACACAGGCCCTATGAGTAAACCCTAAACCCTGTACACATGTGTGCATGCACACATTGGCAGATACACACACACATGCACACACACAATATTTCAGGCAATATTGTATTTTGAATTAATATCCAAAGATTGGACAACAGGATAGCAAGTAATAAAATCTGTTTTTCTTGTCTACATTGAGGGAAAGGGATAAGTCACAAGATGCAGAAGCGAAGAATTCAGAGGCAAATGCTGTGAGTGAATAACTTGTAAAAAGCACATTTCTTTTCTTTTTTTTTCTTTTGTTTTTCTGCCATTCCTGGGGCTTGAATTCAGGGCCTGAGCACTGCTCTTGGCTTTTCCAAGTCTAGCCCTCTGCCACTTGAGCCACATTGCCATATGGATTTTTATATCTGTGTGATATTAAGGACTCAAACCTAGATCTTCATGGATGTTAGGCAAGCACTCTATCACTGGGCCAAACTCTAAACCCCGATAAAGTATTTATAAATAGTCATCATCATCATATCAAAATATCCTTTCTCCTACAAAGAATGAACACTTATCTATGTCTGTAAGACTTTTTTTTATGTCACCAATGCTTCTGTGATTTTCCCACTTGCATTTTTACAGATGACAGCACAGATATTCATCAGGAAGAAAAATAGATTAGGATACAGAAACCTAACAACGTCCTAGTAGATTGAGGTGAAAAATATGTGCAAGATGGCCTGGGTGTTCATCTATTTGTAGAGTGCTTGGCTACCACACAAAAAGACTCCGGTTTGATTCTGCAGTACCATATACATAGAAAACGCTGGAAGTGGTGCTGTGGCTTGGTGGGACAGCTACAGCCTAAAGAAACCCTAAGAACAATGGTCAGGCTCTGAGTTCAAGTCCCAGGACCAGCAAAAAATGTGCAAGAGGCAAAATGCAAGCTGAGAAGGCACTGTGAAGCAAAATGTCTTGTGAAGTGTAAGGGGAATAGTGACAGTTAAGTTTGGATCTTACCTAAGAAAGGCTCCTTGAGCCTGAGACCAGGCTAGCACTTACGCCTAGTTAATGACTTGGGATTTGAACAAAAAGGTGTGCTGTTTACTACATCCATATGTGAGGTGGGAAGGGAGATTCAGCCTCCAGTATGTCTTTGGGGAGGTCTTCTGTGAGCAAGGAGCTTTGGTCATTGGGCCTTGAAAGGTGACCCTACCTCCCTCACAATGGAACAGAAAATGGAACCCTGGTAACCAAGACACTGTATTTGACAACCAGCTCAAGCCAGCTCCCTTGGCCTGTGGCTCAGGAACCAGAAAGATGTTGCTGTGCTGTTGCCAAAGGTCAGGAGGCTCAGATCTCAGGCATGAGAGATATGGATGTCTCACTTGAAGAAGTAGATGCTGGATCAGTGCCAAGCCAAAATTCCAGTATATCAGGCATTTCTCTAGGAAGAAAGCCAGGAAACTCCAGGGCAACTCAGATGAGGTATATTGAGAGGAAACCTATTTGAACCCATCATCCTGCCCACACACTACAACCTTCTTGTGTGCTTTCAAGTGACTTTACTGAGATTAGAGTGTGTCATTTCCAATCTACTCTATTCCAGTTCCGCAGTGTGAAGTGTGGTCCCATTTCTACGTTTGAAATATCCACTGTTTTGCCAACATAGTGTGATGGTAACTCAGCTCAGCCTCTGAATGAGCCTTGTAACCTATGGATCCTGGAGGAAGGCCTGTTGGAGATGCTGCTGACAAAGCTGATCCCTGCCTACCAGAAAGGTGATCTCTTTTATGTGGGAAACTTCCTGCACAATTTCAAATTGTGGAGGACAATGTAGTAGTTGCTGGAAATTCTCTTGAAAAAGTGAGTGTTCCCCCCCAAACCCAGGTTTGCTCACCCCTCCTGGCCAAGTCTTGGAATACTTTGCTCCTCTCTGAGCCTGTTTGTTTCACTGGGGTGTTCACAGGGGAGCTAAGCATGATACAAGTGCACAAACTACTTTATTATGACTGGGACACCATGCCATTTCATTTACCTCACAAGCTACTGGAGTCTCAACAGTGTGCTTACTGAGAAGTTGGATTTCAGGCATGAGTAAGTGGCTCCCAACTGCAGCCCTCACCTAGGTGACATCCTAGGAAATCCCATTTCCCAGTAAGAAATGAGGTGTCAGTACTAATGGCGGAGGCCTGTGAAATACTGGCGTCAGAAGAAAAGCTGGGGGCTGAATCACTTTTGAGCCATCCGGGAGGGATTGTGATAGCTTTGCCTGTTACAACCTGAAAGCATTTACATTTTGGTGTGTGGTCCAGTGCTGCCACTTGAACCTGAACCCAGGTCTAAATGCCATTCCTTTGGTGTTCAAAAATTAGCACTGTACCATTTGAGTCATAGGTCAAGTTCTGGCTTTTTGCTGCCTAATTGAAGACAAGTGCCTTTAGATTTTACTCACTAGACTGGCTTTCCACTGTGATCTTCAGAGCTCAGCCTGCTGGGTGGCTAAGATTAGAGGAATGAGCATTTAGTTCTTTATTTAGAGCATTCACTTATTGATTTATTTAGAGCATTTACTTAGTTAATTTAAGGTGCGTTTACTTTGGACAGATGCATAGAGGCCTCTCTCAGAAGCTTCTGGAAGTGGGGTGTAAAAGTCATCCTGTTCTTGAGTGTCTCTTACCCCCCTCCCAGCACATAAGTGCACATCTCTGCAGGACAGCCACAGCATTAGAGTCCTGCAAGAAAGGGGCTTTGGTAGAAGGCTCAGGATGGAGAGAGAAGGCTCTCACTTTCCTTGTACCGAATGTGCCCACAGCATCATGTGTTCCATCTATATGATGTGAATGGACTTCTACCCCAGTGATTTCTACAAGTTCAAGAACTGCCACACCCTGACAAAACTCAAGGTTTGGGTCATCGTGGAAGAGCTTATCCTGAACTCCGGATGAAAAACCCACCAATGGAGCTGGTGACTGATGAAGACTGAGAATCATCACTGCACTCCAGAAAGCATGGGCCTTCTGTAGAAATGACCAAACAGGTTTAGAGTCCTGTGGATATACCTTTTGCTCTGAACCCCATGTGTGACACAGTTGAACCTGCAGATACTATGGAGGAAGAAAAAGAGCAGCCAGATTTCCTTCCGTTTCCTTTCACACTCCACCCAGAGTCAGTCCATCTGAGTCAGAGTAACACTCCACTTATTGTGCAAGCTGAAGGGGCACACGCTGGGCTCATGGAAAATGTCCCCATGGGAAGCAGCTAGTGTACTCTCAATACTGGATTCATTGGAGGAAAATGAATCCATCCTCACAGAATATCCAGACCCATCCATCTCACTAAAAGAGACTCAATCTCCATTCGACAAACCAGAATCCATCCCCCTCTTAACTCAGGAAGGACATTCTGTTTCTCATGAGGAAGGAGACCCTTCTGAGGACTCTGAAGTAGAATTACTGTCTGAAGGCAACTTGGAGGCCAGTCTGGGTTTAGAGCTTCCTTGTCCCCTTCCTAAGATGACATCTCTTTATCTTGCTCTCATGATTCTTGTCAAGTATTCATTGTATTTACTTTGCTAACTATTAAACTCTCATTGTTAATATTATGGTGTGCAGTTCTTCAGTGCTTATTACACTGTGTTTTATTTTCCACTTATAATGTGAGACCTCAGACACATAGGTCCTGGGTGGGCCAAAAACCAGACAGGTCTGGTCCCATAGAAGACAACCTTACTGGATATACAGGGAACTATGAAATGCATGGAATCACCAGGAATCCAGGCCAGGCCTCCATGGAAAGACAAGTCAGCTACCAAAGCTTAAGGACAGAGAAGATGCCTGGAAATGTGTTTTGTCAATCGGGAGAAGTGCCAGAGTAACTGTAATATTATGTGGGACTCTGTTCTGTGAGTTCAAGTCTGTTTATATATCCATTGTGCTTTGCACAAATATTTAAGAAAATTAAAACTCCACAATAGCATCAAAAATCTACTTTGGCTTTGAATGTGGCCTAGTTGTAGAGTGCTCGCCTAGTATACAAGAAGACTTGATTCAATTCCTCGGTACTGCATACACAGAAAAATCAGATGAGGCACTGTTGCTCAGGTGTAAGAGTGCCACCCTTGAACAAATGTGGCCAAGGACAGTTCCTGGTCCCTCATTTCAAGCCGCAGGACTAGCCAAACAAGAAATCATACCATTTTCCACACATTTGGAAATAAATCTGTTTTATCTAACCCTACTTCTTTTTTGCCAGTCCAGGCTGTGTGCCACCAAGCCAAACTACTGGCCCCCAACCTTACTATTTTTAATCATTTAATTTTTTTTACATAATCATATTTCATGCTGTCTGTATTAATACCATAAACAGTATGCTTAGTGTAATAATGTTAAAGGTAAAACATAAGAAATTAATAACTAAAATTCCTTTTTTATTAGTTTTATAGCATTACTACAATTTTATGAGAAAAATTACCTAGAATGTTTATTTTAGAGTTCAAGTAATCCATTTTGATAAATATATCAACCTACATCATTTATTTGAACACATTTTAAACTATTTTTTTTCAGGAATGAAAATACATATATATTTGTTGTAAATGAAATTTATGACTTGGGGGGAAGGGAAAGAGAAAAGGGGGGAGAGGGTAACAGTGTTTACAAGAAATGTACTCATTACATATGTAACAGCAATCTCTTTGTATATCACCTTGACAACAAATTTTTTGAAAAGTACAATAAGTTTAAATGTCTACTTTGGGCAGAGTTTTTTTTTGGCAGTACTGGGCTTAGACTCAGGACCTGAGCACGATCCTTGTTTTTGTTTTTGTTTATTCTTAAGGCGCAAGTTCTATCACATGTGCCACAGCACCACTTTTATTTTTTTATCTATGTTGTGCTGAGGAATTGAACTTGGGTCTTCATTCATGCTCGGCAAGAACTCTTCCACTAGGCTTAACTTATGGCCCCAGTGGGAAGGAAGTTTTCCATAAAATATGTAGGAAATATGTACACTAAGGAAAAGCCATCAAAAATAGAAGAAAAATTATATACTTAGATAATGACATGCCAGTATTATGGCAGATCTCTGTAATTCTAGCTTCAAGAGTGGCCTATTTGGACCGGGAGTTGGCTGGCTGAAGTAAAGTGCTATCCTTGAGCAAGCCCTAGGACAGTGCTCTGGCCATGAGTTGAAGCCATAGGACATGCAAAAAATACTAATTTAATGCCCGTGACTGGTGGCTCACCCTGGTAATTCTAGCTACCCTGGAGGATCGAGGTTCAAAGACGGCCCAGGCATAAAAATCTGTGACAATCTTATTTCCAAATAAGCCAGAAAATTCAAAATGACAATGTGCCACAAGTGGTAGAGCACTTGCCTTGAGCTGAAGAGCTTAAGGTAAACATCCAGGCCCAGAGTTCAAGCCCCATGAGTGAAAAAAAGAAAAAGAAAAAGAAAGCCCTTATCTAAGCTGGAGTGCACACTAGTGATAGTTTGCTTGCCTAGTATGCACAAAGCCCTGTGTTCAATTACTCTGTACCACTTACACCAAAAAAAGCTGGAAATGATCTCATAAGGTTGGGTTCTGAGGATCACAGTTCAAAGCCAGGACAGACACTCAAGTCCATGAAACTGTTACTTCCACTTAAGCACCAGAAAACCAGAAGTGACACTGTGGCTCAAGGTGTTTAAGGTTGTAGCCTTGAGCTGAAGAGCCCAGGGACACTGCCCAGGTGCACAATTAAAGTCTTACAACCAAAAGAGAGAGAGAGAGACAGAGAGAGAGTGAGAGAGACAGAGAGAGAGAGAGAGAGAGAGAGAGACAGAGACAGAGACAGAGATAGAGAAACAGAGAGACAGAGAAAGAGACAGAGAGACAGAGAGACAGAGAGACAGAGAGACAGAGAGAGACAGAGAGAGAGAGACAGAGAGAGAGAGAGAGAAACAGGCAGACAGACAGAGACAGACAGAGACAAAGAGACAGAGACAGAGACATCAAAGAGTCAGGCACTGCTGGCTGAAGCGTGTAATTCTACCTACTATGGAGGCTGAGATTGGAGGATCTTGGTTCAAAGCCCAAAGCCAGCCTGCACACATATGTTTGTGAGACTTACATCACCAATTAACTACCAGAAACCAAAAATGGAGCTGTAGAGGAAGAGCGCTAGCCTTGAGCTGAAGAGGTCAGGGACAGTCCAGGCCCAAATTCCAAGCAACATGACGAATCAATAATAAAAAAAAGAAGATAGCTAATAGTAATGATGAATAATTTTGGGCTGGGAGTTTGGCCTAGTGGTAGAGTGCTTGCCTAGCATTCACAAAGACCTGGGTTCAATTCCTCAATACCACATACAAACAAAAATGCTGGAAGTGGAGCTGAGGCTGAAGTGGTAGAGCCCTAGCCTTGAGAACATATAAGGACAGTGCTCAGTCCCTGAGTTCAAGCCCAGGACTGGCCAAATCAAACGTAGTAGAGCACTGGCATTGAACTGAATATCTGAGGAACAGCCCAGGCACAGAGTTCAAGCACCGCAAACAGCAACAACAAAATCTATGAAATGGCAGTGGTGGTTTTAAGCTAAGCAAAAATAGAGTAGAAACTGGTAAAATATATATTTGTGTGTAAGCAAAATAGCCAGACTTATGCATTAGAACAGGATAGCAACTTGAAAAAAAATTTTGTTTTCCATCTCACTATGTCCTGTCTCTTAATTTATTCAAGTAAGTAAAATGCTGGGTTTTATAATCATTGCTCTGAATATTAGAAAATCATAATATCTCTCATTAACCAACAAAGACCAGGAACTGGGGCTTCGTTCAAATGGCAGAGTATCAGGCAAGAGAAGAAAAAATTGAAGTAAGAACTTGAAGTTCTTGATCCAGAACCTGCATAGTAACAGAGCAGCAGCCTGGTGATGGTACCTCACACCTATAATCTTAGCTACTCAGGAGGCTAAGATCTGAGAATCAAAGTTTAAAGCCAGCCAAAGTACCCAGTTAACTGCCAGAAAAACCAGAAGTGGCACTGTGGCTCACAGATTAAAGCACTAGCCTTGAGCTGAAGAGCTCAGGGACAGTGCCCAGGCCCAGAGTTCAAGCCCCACAATTGACAAAAATCAAACAAGCAAACAAAACTCACAAAGAAGCCTGCAGACCACAGTGGTTCTGCTGAGTCTCTTCTCTATGGGGATCAGGAAACATTTCACTTTTTCTGTCTCTTCCCATCTCAACATTCATACTAAAATAAGACTGTGTTGAAAGTTTCAATTTATAAAAATGTTTTTCATGAAGCACCCTGAAATATTCACCGCTTATAACTCAATTGAAGATAGTTGATTTGGGGCTGCATTGGTAGAGTGCTACCCTTGAGCAGAAAAGGTCAGGGATAGAGCTGAAGCACTCAGTTGAAGACCCAGTGCCAACACACAAAAGAAATTATGCACTTTATACATATTTTCTAATTTCTTAATGAATTTTTCTGTCTGTATAAATATAGGGTACATTCCTTGTTACTTAAGTAAGATTGCTCTTTTTTTTCTTTTTGCCAGTCCTAGGGCTTGGACTCAGGGCCTAGACATTTTCATTGGACTCGCTTGCCCAAGGTGAGTGCTCTGCCTCTTGAGACACAGCGCCACTTCTAGCTTTATTTTGAGTATGCGGTACCGGTGAATAGAACCTAGGTCTTCATGCATTCTAGGTGAGCACTCTACCATTAGGCTACATTCCCAGGCAGTGAGATTCCTCTTACAGTCATTGTATGTTCACAGAGTTTGATCTCACACACTGTAGGGCCCTGGTTGGCTTTGACCTGTGATCCTAAGCCCTGAGCCTCCTAAGTAGCTGAAATTAAGTTGTGATCCAGCATACTGGCTTCCATTATTTTTTCTACAAAAATATATGAAGTTATCTAAAATATATCTATAGCTGAAAAAAATGAATCTCTCCCAAACAAATCTTCAAAGAAACAACCATCCTATTAAAAGGTGGGCTAAAGACTTAAAAGATTATTCTCTGAAGAAAAAATTAAAATGGGCTTTAGACACATGAAGAAATGCTCCATATCTCTACCAATAAGGGAAATGAAAATCAAAACAACTTTGAGATTCCACCTGTCTCCAGTCAGAATGCCATTATCAAAAAATCTAATAAGAGATACTGGTGGGGAAGTGACCAGGGGGGATCACACCTACACTGTTGGTGTGAGTGTAAACTCGTTCAACCACCAGGGAAAGCAGTGTGGTGCTTCCTCAAAAGACTGAACATAGAGCTCCCCTATGATCCAGCAAATCCACTACTTGACATCTACCCAATTGTGCAGAAAAAAGGAACATACTAAAGCCACTAGCACAATGATGCTCATTGCAGCACTATTTACCATAGCAAAGCTATGAAACCAACCCAGATGCCACTCAGTAGATGACTGAATCAAGAAGATGTGGTACTTATACACAATGGAATGCTATGCTGCCATCAGAAGGAATGACATCGCCCCATTTGTAAGAAAATGGAAAGATTGGAAAAAATCCTATTAAGTGAAGCAAGCCAGACCCAAAGAAACATAAGCTCAATGGTTTCCCTCATTTGTAACAATTAGTTCACATCTAGGACTCTCCTAGCAGAGGATTACAATAACTCAAAAACCTAGGTATATAAGGTCATATAGGATGAGACTAAATGAAAGGATCTCTAGGATATGGGAACAAGAGCTATATCTTGTGTCATCGTTGCTCTTAATCTTGTGTGATTTTTGTCCTTGATCTACTATGTTATTTCTCATCTCTTATTTTGCCCTTTGGTTAATGTCAGATTGTTACTGTATCTGATTTTTTCCCCGGCATATGGTATATATGTTTATTTGTTTATGTCAAATAGGAAAGGGAAGGGGGGAAACAAGATGATTGGGAAGGGGAGGGGAGAGGGAACAGGGGACAAAAATATGTGGAGTAGAATAAAGGTGTGAGAAGTAATGCAGTCCACTACCTGTAAATGTAATCGTAACCCCTCTATACATTACCCTGAAAATAAAAAAGAGACTATAAAAATATCTGTAGAAAATGAGTTTGGATGATGGAAACAACCAGATGCCCTACTACAAAAAATGTGATACACGAACACACACACACAGACACACACACACACACACACACACACACACACACACAAACGCACGCACACACAATGGAATGATACATAGCTAACCGACAAGATAAAATAATGGCATTCTCGGGGAAGTGGATGAAAAGGAAAAAAAATCATATTAAGTGAAGTAAGCCAAACTCAAAGGAACATAGGCCCAAGAGTCTCCCTCATTTGTCAAATTCAGTAGAAACCTTGGGGTCTGCTACCAGAGATTTACAATAGAACAAAATCTAGAGACATCGTGACAAATAGTATGACACTAAATGTAAGGACCTCCAAGATAAAGAAACAAAACTCATATAATGAGTGATTGTTGTCCTTAATGAACTATGTGATCTCTTATCTCTTTTGCTATCCCTTGGTTATATCATATTGTTACAATATTTCACCTTGTTTTCTGATATATTTCATATGTGCCTAATTGGTTATTTGAAATTGGATAGGGAAGGGGGGAAATGAACATGAGTGGGGGTAGGGGAAGGGAAATGGGGACCATATCATTGCATGGGGTATCAAAGTTTGAGAAGTAATGCACCTTGTATCTGGTGAATATAATGTAACCCTTCTATAAATTACAATAAAAATAAATACATAAAAAGAAGATCTGCACAGAAAAAAATAATAATGGCATTTTTGGGGTAGTGGATGAAATTAGAGTGAATGCTGTTGAGTGAGATAAGTCAAGACCAAGGAACAAAAGGTACATGGTATCCTTAATATATGGATATTAGTTTCAAACAGTAGTAGAGCGATGATTGAATAGTTGATACCCAAAGTTCTGGACATAATTTTGGAGATATAAACATAACTACATAGACATAAAAATCTAGGATAGACTATACACTCTATAGACATGTGTTTTATTATAGATTAATCTGTATCTATGACATACAAAGACTCAGCTTAATTTTTACTATATTCTAAAATCTATGTGCCAGTGATTGTATAGCGATTCCCTTCTTGAATACTTGTTGGTTAAACATGACATTTGAAATATGATGTAAAATTCAATGTTTATAACTTTTTTAAAAAAAGAGGCTAGAGGTAAATACCACTAATGTACTTGCTCTAAGTGGTACAGAAATTTTCTTAATGAATCAAGGGGTTTTATTACATCTTTATGCAATTATTTTAGTTCTGAGTGTTCTACACTCAATGATACTTCTGGAAAGATGATATAGCTGACTGTGTAGATGGTATGAAGACATACTGGCCTAAACGTAGAATAAAGCATTGGTAAGTGGCTGTTAGCTGTCCAAATTCTACTGGAATATGTGGAATGAACTTATTAAGCAAAATGCAGGCTCTTACTCAGATCAGGATCAAGATTATGTGGTTCCATCAGATGAATGAGGAAAGATCAGAAAAATCTACTAAGATATCCAGATATATTTTTGAAACTAAGGTATCTGGACTCCTTTTTTTTTCTTTCTTGATGGGGAGCTTGAACTTTGGACCTGGGCAAGGTCTCTTAGTTCTTTTTCCTCAAGGCTAATGCTGTACCAGTTTTAGCCACAACTCCACTTAGTTTTTGGGTGGATAAGTGGAGAGAAGAATCTTACAGGTTTTTTTGTTTTCATTTTTTTGCTTGGAAAGGCTTTGAATCACCTTCTCCCTGGCTAGTAGAATGACAATTATGACCCTCCAGCGCCTGTCTAGTGATTTTTTGAAAATTGGACTTTCTTCCAAATCACGTAACTCGTTCCTAGCAAAGTTTTGAAGCCTGACTTAAATGTGACAGATTTTTGTCACTTGGAGACACTCTGTGCTGAACGTTATAAATCTACCAGCTGAGTCACAGTGGCACTTCCAGTTTTTATTTATGTGGTGCTGAGGAATGGAATCCAGGGTTTCATACATGCTAGGCAAGCTTCATTTTCAGCCCAAGGTTTTATGTTTTGTTTTTTCAGTGTTGTTTCTTCTAAGGTACTGTATGATGTTCTTTCATTTTCTTTGCTTTTTACCTCTTTTCTTCTTTTTCCCTTTAGTTTTATTCTCTGTAGTCACTGTGTTGAATTCGGGTACCCTGTGTCTTGTACATAGGTTTAGGTGATTTGGGTAATGGAGAAGGTATAATTAAATGGTAAAAAAAAAAACAAAGGAAAAAGGGTGAACTAATTGAACAGTGATACTTGGAAGACACTAAACGGAAATGAACTGAACAATCTGGGTGGAGAGGGGGCTGAGGGTAGGAAAACAGAGAAAAAGGAGGGAGGGGATAACAATTTTCTTAAGAAATGTGTTCATTACTTATGTAACCGTATGCCAACTATATATTGACTTAACAAAAAAATTAACTTAAAAAATAATTTAGCCGGGTATGGTGGCTCACACTTGTAAATGTAGCTACTCAAGAGGCTGGGATCCAAGGATAGCAGTTCAAAGTCAGCCTGGGCACTGAAGTCCATGTGACTCTTATCTCCAATTAACCACCAGAAACCCAGAAGTGGCCCTATGGCTCAAGGGATAGGGCAGTAGTCTTGAGCTGAAAAGCTCAGTGACAAGACCCAGGTGCAGAATTGCAGTCCCATGACTTGAATGATGAATGATACTAGCCAGGCTCTGTGCGCTCACACTTGGAATCCTATCTACAGAGAATCAGGTTTGAATCCAGCCCAAACAAATTGCATGATATTCTTATTTACAGTTCATTACCAAAAATCTGGAGGTGGAGCTGTGGATCAAGTGGTAGAACACTAGCCTGAAGCAAAAGAAAAAATTTAAGGACAGTTCCAAGGCCCTGGGTTCAAGTCCCCGGACTTGCATAAAACAAACAAAATGTGACGCTGAGTCCTCCATCATTTGGTGTTATAGTTCAATATTCTTGATATGCGTCTTAGAAATTAAGTCCCTAGCAAATACTCTCCCCTGAAATTCTGCTTCATAGCTGATTCATAGAATTTCAGCATCATTACTATCACCTTCCCATTAGCATAGCAGTCTACTACTGAAAATTTGAACAAAACTTTTGAGTAATCCTAATAAATCTGTGCATCATTTGCACACACATCAAATTAGCAGCAGCTATGATCTACTATTATCTAAATGTATTTAATCCCTTCTTGAGTTAATGAGCCTTAAAGAGTAAAAAATACGAAATAGTTATGAAACTAACAGTCACCATTCTTCTACCTAATATTGTAATATAAGTTTATAAATGCAAGGACTATTCTGAAGTGTGCAGAAGATAGATTCTAATTATAATATTCTCATGAAGTATAGTTTTTAAGAGACATGTTGCTTGCTTTGAGAAAGCAAAGGCAAGGAAAAATGATATAAGTAAGTTCCCTAGTTATCAGAAGGAAAATACTATTGGGTTTAGATCAACTTTCATTCATTCCGTGCTGATGAAACAAATATTTGCAATTCCTGAGGCCAATCACTTCATTGTGATGCACAATCAGCCAGCTTAGATCAATCTTCCAAAAAAGGAAAGGAATAAATGAGAAGCAATTAAGGTTTCCAAAATGAACCAGGTGGTGGTGGCAGCTCACACTTGTAATTCTATCTTCTCAAGTCCTGAAATCCAAGGACCTGGATTAAGTCTGTCTGTTATGAAAATATTCCTGTCTGAAACATCATCTCTGTTATCACAGCCCAGCTGATACACTCTGCTCAACAGGTTCCAAACACCAAAGTACATCTCCTATCTGAAATACTAGCAAACGTACTCACACATTATTTCCTCTTTGGGAGATAGTTGAAACAAGTACCAGAAACATTTCTTTGGCTTCAGAGTGGAAGTGGAAATATATACTCACTGGAAGCCCATTTAGTAAATTACAGTCAATCATCTTTCCTCACATCTTGTTAGTTAAATTGAACAATGAGTGTTTGGATCAGAAGCGATGTGTATGAGCATACAGGTTGTAAAAGTACTGTAATCATAGCTACTCAAGATAAGCTGAGACCTGAGGATTCCAGTTCAAAATCAGCCATGCAATAATTTCCATAAGATTTTTACCTCTAATTAACCAGCAAAAACAGTGCGTTGAATTGTGCTTAAAATGCCACAGGCCTAAGCTTTGCATAAAAGGGGTAAGGGGTAGCAATCAGGATGCCCACTCTCTCCACTTCTTTTTAACATCCTACTAGAATTCCTAGGCAGTGCAATAAGGCAAGAAGCAAGCAAAAAGGGGATCCAAGTAGGGAAAGAGGAAATAAAACTATCCCTCTTTGCAGATGACATGATTCTGCATTTAAAGAATCCTATAGACTCTACTCCCAAGCTCCTTGAGCTGATTCAAAGCTTTGGAAGGGTAGCAGGACATAAAATCAACCCTCACAAATCAAATGCCTTCCCTTACGCCAACAGTGAGAGGAACGAGGCAATAATCAGGAAAGAAAATCCTTTCACAATAGCCTCAAAGAAAATAAAGTACCTAGCAATTAGCTTAACTAAGAATGTAAAGGACCATTTAGATGAAAATTTTAAAACCCTAAAAGCGGAAATTAAAGCAGAACTAAGGAAATGGAAAAACCTCCCATGCTCCTGCATTGAATTTGTAGAGCCATATAGCAAAAAGACTTCTTAGCAGAAAGAACAGCGCTGGAGGAATTTCAATTCCAAACTTTAGACTCTATTACAGAGCAATAATTCTCAAAACAGCTTGGTACTGGCACAAGAACCGGCCTGAAGTCCAATGGAATAGAACTGCGGACCCAGATATTAAACCACAGACCTATGGCCACCTAATCTTTGACAAGGGAGCCAAAAAAAATAGAATGGAAGAAAGATAGCCTCTTCAACAAGTTGTGCTGGCAGAACTGGTTAAGCACCTGCAGAAAACTAAAGTTGGATCCTTCTTTGTCACCTTGCACTAGAATTAACTCCAAATGGATCAAAGACCTGGAGGTAAAAGCTGACACACAGAAAAGTTTACAGGAAGGAATAGGAGATACACCAGGCCTCCTTGGCACAGGTCAAAACTTTCTTAATAAGGACCAAGAATCACAACAAATCAGAGAAAGGCTGGATAAGTGGGACTGCATTAAACTGCAGAGCTTTTGTATAGCAACGGATATAGCTAGTAAACTAATCAGGAAGCCTACAGAGTGGGAGAAGATCTTCACCAACCAAACAACGGACAAAGGCCTCATATCTAAAATATATCAACAACTCAAAAAATTGAATCACTCCAAAACTAACCTCCAAAGTAACACCCATCCCATTAAAAAAAGGGCCAAAGCCTTAAAGAGAGTCTTCTCTGAAGAAGAAACGAAAATGGCCTATAGAAACATGAAGAAATGCTCCACATCTCTGGTCATAAAAGAACTGCAAATCAAAACAACTCTAAGATTCCACCTCACTCCAGTTAGAATGGCCAGGATCAGGAAAATGAATGACAATGGATGCTGGAGGGGTTGTGGCCAGGAGAGATATCTCCTACACTGTTGGTGGGAGTGCAAACTGGTTCAACCACCATGGAAAGCAGGGTGGCAGTGCCTCAAAAGGCTAAACATAGAACTCCCCTATGACCCAGCAATTCCAATACTTGGCATTTACCCAACAATCCAGAAACAAGGGCATACTAAACCCACTAGCACAACAATGTTCATTGCAGCACTATTTACCATAGCAAAGATATGGAACCAACTCACATGTCCCTCAGTTGATGAGTGGATCAACAAGTTGTGGTATTTGTACACAATGGAATTCTATGCTGCTGTCAGAAAAATGAGGTCGCCCCATTTGTTAGGAAATGGAAAGACTTAGAACAAATCATATTAAGTGAAGTAAGCCAGACTCAAAGGAACTTAGGCTCAGTGGTTTCCCTCATTCGTCATAATCAGTAGAAACTTTGGGCTCTACTAGCAGAGATTTGCAATAGAGCAAAAGGCCATATATAAGGCCATATAATGTGAAGCTAATTGAAAGGACCTTCAGGATATTGAAACAAAAGCCACATAATGAATGATTGTTGTCCTTTATGTACTATGTTGTCTCTCACCTCCTTTGGTGTCCCTTGGTTATCCCATATTGGTGTAGTATCTCACTTTGTTATCTGATATATTGAATTTATTTGTATTTGGATATTTGAAATTTGATAGGGAAGTGGGGAAAACCAAGACGGGTGGGGGGTGTGGGGTTGGAGGGAAATGGGTACCAAGACATGTGAATGGGTATCAATGTATGTGAATTAATGCACCTTCTATCTGGCAAATATCATTTAACCCTTTTACTAATTACAATAAAAAATTAAAAAAAAGAAAGTTGTAGTGTGTGGGGAGGATGATGGGGTCAAATACATTTCTTCTTAGAAATATACCTCTTCTGGTTTCCCTGGATTTTCCTGGCCTTCGTCTTAGAGAAAGGCCTGTTATACTGCATTTGTGCCTTGGCAATGATCTAGCATGTACATCTTCGAGTAAGACATCCACAAATTCCATGCCTGAGACTCGAGTTTCCTGACCTTTGGCAACAGCACAGCAACATCTTTCTTCCTCCTGAGCCACAAGCCAAGTGAGCTGGCTTGAGTTGGTTGTTAGTTACAGTGGCTGGGTTACCAGGGTTCCATATTCTGTTCCATTGTGAGGGAGGCAGGGTCACCATTCACGGCCCAATGACCAAAGATCCTTGCTCACAGAAGACCTCACCAAAGACATACTGGAGGCTGAATCTCTCCTCCAATCTCACAATATACATGTGGATGTAGTAAACAGCACACCTTATTGGTCCAATCCCAATGTCTTCCACTAGGCCCAACTACCAGTCTGGTCTCAGTCTCAAGGAGCCTTTCTTAGGTAAGATCCAGACTTAAAGGTCAATATTGCCCTCATCCTTTACAAAACATTTGCTTCACAGTGCCTTCTCTGCCTGCATTTTGCCCCTTGTCGAATTTTTTTTGTTTTTGCTAGTCTTGGGACTTGACCTCAGAGTGTGAACATTGTTCTTGGGCTTTCTTTAGGCTTTAGCTGTCCCACCGAGCCACAGCACCACTTGCAGCATTTACTATGTATGTGTTAATGAGGAATCAAACCTGAGTCTCTTTGCGTGGTAGCGAAGGACTCTACTACACAGGGCATCTTGCACATATTTTTGACGTCAATCTACTAGGATATTATTAGGTTTCTGTCTCCTAATCAATTTTTTCCTAATGATTAGCTTTGCTGTCATGTGTAAAAATCCAAGAGGGAAAAACACGGATCTACACTTGATGGCTGTTGAGCAATATTGTATATGTAGGTGGTTAAGTATTCTCTAGGCTCAGAGGAACTTAAAGACAATAGAGATTGGATTGAGGGGCTTATTGTTTTGGGTATAAATCACTTATCAGTGGTTGTATTAGACTGGTCTGTAAGTGCACAAAAAGAAAGAATGATAATACCAATCAAAACTTGTGAACATCTAGTGTCTGCCAGCTACAGAGGTCCAGGTTGGTTATATCTGAAAAACTATAATCGTATTTAGTAGTAATGTTGCTCCCATTTCAAATGGGCAGAACAAGAAACTCAAGAAAAATGACAAATCAAGAAACAACATCCCCCACCCAATGTAAACAGACAATGGAACAGTCACTGGCAAACCTAGAGGAGAGTCTTCCAAGTGCTACACAATTGCAATTGATAAACATCATTAATGAAAAATGTGAAAATATAAAGAAAGAGATAATGGAGGAAGCCATAGCTCAACAAAAGGAAAGCAAAAACAAGGTGATAAGTGAAAAAGAAGAAGCCATAAAGGAGGCCATACTAAAGGTTTTTCAAAGAAAGATGGATGAATTCATAGAATCCACAAATAAAAACGTGACCAAACTCCAGCAAATGTCCAAAGAAAATAAAGCTACTGAGATAACCACTCAAAAGGAAATCAAGGAGATAAAGAAATCCATACATGATCTAAAACAAGAGATGCAAGGCATCAAAAGTGAGCAATTAGAAGCAAGGGAGATGAAAAATAAAGTAGATAGCTTTGATAGCAGGTTAGACAATGCAGAGGAGAGAATTTCCGGGGCTGAAAATAATTTAGGTATTATAGAGAAAGAACAGAAAATGAGTCAATCCATATCTAGGAAATATGAGAGAGAGCTTCAGGAGGTCCAAGATACAATTATGAAGCCTAATTTAAGGCAAGTTGGTATTGAGGAGGGCGTGGAGAAAGAGGTCAATGGTATTGGAAATATACTTCAGGGAATCATCTCAGAGAATTTCCCAAATATCCAGAAGGGCAGGCCCATCCACATACGAGAAGCTTTAAGAACCCCAAACAGACCTGACCAGAAAAGAACATCCCACCGCCACATTGTGATCCGAACTGGATCAATAGAAACGAAAGAAAAGATCCTAAAGGCAGCCAGGGAAAAAGGATCAGTAACCTATAAAAGCAAACCAATCAGAATAACCCCAGATTTCTCGGCAGAGACCATGCAAGCACGAAGTGACTGGAAGCATATATGTCATGCCCTTAAATCAAATAACTACAGACCAAGAATACTGTAGCCAGCTAAGCTGTCATTTATAACTGAGGGAACAATAAAAACATTCCATTCCAGGGAAAAGCTGCAACAATATGTCGAAACAAAACCAACACTACAGAGAATTCTCAAAGATGCTCTATACATAGAAAACCAAAATAAATGCAACATAGGGAAAGAAATGGCACCTAACAGCATACCATCTAAGGACCACAGAAGTGTCAAGACACAGGCCCTACTAAAAGCTTTTAAAAATGGTAGGAACTAATAAATATCTCTCAATCCTAACTCTCAATATCAATGGACTTAACTCTCCAATTAAACGGCATAGGCTGTCTAGTTGGATCAAAAAGCAAGAGCCATCGTTATGCTGTCTTCAAGAGACACATCTACCCAAAAACAATCATCTTTGAAAGTGAGAGGTTGGAATAAACTCTGTCAAGCTAACTGCCCCCATAAACAGGCTGGAGTTGCCATCCTCATATCAGACACAATAGATTTCAAACTAAAATTAGTAAGAAAAGACAAAGAAGGTTACTGCATACTACTAAAGGGATCTTTCCTCCAGGAAGACATAACGATCCTAAATATTTACACACCCAATCCCGGAGCTCCAAACTTCATCAAGCAAAATTTACTTACACTGAAACCATACATACATAGATCGAAATACAGTGATTGTTGGTGAGTTTAACACACCACTCTCACCTATGGACAGATCAACAAAGCAAAAACTCAACAGAGAAAACTTAGAACTGAAGAACTATATAGACCAACTAGATCTAACAGACATCTGCAGAATATTCCACCCAGTAACAACACAATATACGTTTTCCTCAGCAGCACATGGAACATTTTCCAAAATAGACCACATCTTAGGACATAAAACAAACCTGGACAGATTCAGAAACTCTGAAATTATTCCATGCACACTCTCAGACCATAAAGGCATCAAATTGGAACTGAACACACATCTCCACCAACGAAAACCCTGTAACTCATGGAGACTGAACAACACATTGTTGAATCAAAAACAATGGGTAATCGAAGAGATCAGAACAGATATCCAATTGTTTATGAAATTTAACAATAAGGAGCACACAAATATCAACTCCTTAGGGACACAACAAAGGCAGTACTCAGAGGAAAATTTATAGCGCTGAGTGCCTACAACAGCAAGTTGGAAAAATGGAAAACCACCTAGTTAAGGTCTCACCTTAACCTCCTGGAAAAAGAGCAACAAACAAACCCTAAACCCATTAGGAGAAAGCAAATTATTAAAAGCAAAGCAGAATTAAATGATTTGGAATAAAAAAAACTATAGAAAGAATCAACAAAACAAGGAGTTGGTTCTTTGAAAGAATTAACAAAATTGACAAGCCCTTAGCAAATCTGACCAAAAAAGAAGAGAGCATATGGAAATAAACAAAATCGCAGATGAAAATGGTAATATCACGACAGAAATTACCAAGATCCAGAATATCATGAGGGAATACTTCTCAAACCTTTAAGCCAACAAATTTGAGAATCTAGAAGAAATGGATGAATTCCTAGACAATATTAACATACCCACACTGAATCAAGAAGAGGTAACCCAACTCAACAGGCCTATTTCAAGCTCTGAAATAGAAATGGAAATTAGACAACTTCCACTTAAAAAGAGCCCAGGGCCAGATGGATTCACAGCTGAATTCTATAAGGTCTTCAAAGCAGAGCTCACACCAATACTCCTGAAGCTCTTCAACAAAATTGAAAATGAAGGTTCTTCACCAAACTCATTCTGTGAAGCCGTATATCCCTCATCCCCAAACCAGACAGAGATTCATCAAAGAAAGAGAACTATAGACCCATTTCTTTGATGAACAACGATGCGAAACTTCTCAACAAAATACTGGCCAATCTTCTACAACAACTCATCAAAAATTATACACTATGATCAAACTGGATTCATCACAGGGAGGCAAAGCTGGTGCAACATACACAAATCAATTAATATAATTCAACACATCAACAGGAGCAAGGACAAAAATCACAGGATTGTCTCAATAGATGCGGAAAAGGCATTTGACAAGATCCAAAACCCCTTCATGTTACAAGATGTGGAGAAACTAGGAATCCATGGAACATTTCTCAATGTAATAAAGGCTGTGTATGAGAAACCCACTGCTAGTATTATACTTAATGGTGAAAATCTAAAGCCATTCCCTCTAAAATCAGGAACGAGACAAGGATGCCCACTCTGTCCACTCCTTTTTAACATAGTACTAGAATTCCTAGGCAGTGCAATAAGGCAAGAAGCAAGCATAAAGGGGATCCAAGTAGGGAAAGAGGAAATAAAACTATCCCTCTTTGCAGATGACATGATTCTGTATTTAAAGAATCCTATAGACTCTACTCCCAAGCTCCTTGAGCTGATTCAAAGCTTTGGAAGGGCAGCAGGCCACATAATCAACCCTCACAAATCAACTGCCTTCCTTTATGCCAACAGTGAGAGGAACGAGGCAATAATCAGGAAAGAAACTCCTTTCACAATAGCCTCAAAGAAAATAAAGTACCTAGGAATTAGCTTAACTAAGAATGTAAAGGACCGTTTAGATGAAAACTTTAAAACCCTAAAAAAGGAAATTAAAGCAGAACTAAGGAAATGGAAAAACCTCCCATGCTCCTGGATTGGAAGAATCAACATTGTGAAAATGACAATCTTGCCAAGGGCTACCTACCAATTCAATGCAATACCCATCAACATCCCAATGTCATTCTTTAAAGAAATAGAAGAGGCAATTCAAAATTTCTTATGGAATAATAAAAGACCCCATGTAGCAAAAACACATCTTAGCAGAAATGCTGCGCCCGGCACCCCTGACCAGCAGGGAAGAACGGACACCACCCGAGGATCCTTCTCGTATCACGCTGTATTGAAGAGCAACTTGATTGAAGGGAGAGCTGAAGCAGAGGGGCCCGGGGCAGGGAAATGCAGCTGCTTATATACAATCAAGGAACACGGGGCTTTTGCCATTGGCTGCTCTGTTGCCAGGGCCACTTTAAAACTCGGGATTGGTCAGGCCTCTGACGTCATACGCGCAGACTCAGTGGAACGAGCAAAGGCTCCGCACTCACATACCAAATAAGGAGAACTAAGAAGTTGTTTACAAGGAGCGAGGCAGGGAACAGGCGCCATCTTGTAATGGCGGCCGCTCCAGCTCCCCACATCTCCCCCTTTTTGTTTTAACGCAGCAGGCCAACATACCCGTTGTGAAGAGAGTAGAGGTGCTGTCCTCCAAAGTAAAACTTGAGGTCCTACTCTAGAGGAGTGACACAGGCGATCAACTCTGGATCCCTCCCCTTCAGGTCCTCTTTTCCCTTTGCGGAGATGGGCTAGGGGCGCAGACCCATATGCTGACGCACATGCTCTCCCTGACCTGTTAGGGTCAGGAGTGGTACTTTGTCCATCATTTCACAACTCTTGGCTGCCTATACTCCTATTCCTCGTGCAATAGACTAAGGTCTCGAGGGTGCAAAGGCAGTACAGGGCAGTTTTAGTTGGCCTTTAAAGCTGCAAGCCAAATTTTGGGGGGTGTCCCTGCTCCAAGGCAGTGAGTGCATGAACAAGCATTGCTCTCTCTCTCTTATTGCGAGACCTCATTTGGCAGAGCAACCAAAGGCTAAAGACACAAAACCCAAAACAAACTGCAACAAACATTCACAGGAACTGGAACAAATGTAGGCAACGGCTCCAGCATTGACTCAATTTACACTCTATGGCAGAACAATTTAAAATACTATCATTACTTGAAGCTTTAAAGAGTAAAAACATAAACAGGAAGGTCCGCCTCTGGAACAAGTGCAGAAAACCCCACAACCCTTCCCTTGCCAGAACTATACATTAATCAGAGCGACCCAATTTTTGAGAAACCAGCCTAACACAGAAGGACAGATTTTTTGACAGGGTAAGGCATAGGGAAACTTGCAGTCCTAGGGAAGTTGCAAGGAAGAATTGGTGGCACAAAGGGGAAAACGGAAGAAGCATTAGTCACAGGCATTGGTAATGGAAAGGTCTTCATCACTGCCCACATCATCTTTTCCTTGTTGCTTTTTCCCTTCTGTCTCTTCATCCAAAGTCGTGGCAGCAGAAGAATTATTAACAGGGTTATTCCCAGGATTTTGTTTCGCATCATCCTCTTTAGGCGTTTGATTTTCCTCCAATATCCTTACGAGGCGCTGCGGCACCCAATGGGGGGATTCCTGTCCCTGTGGAAAAACACAAACAGCTCCCCTGGATCTCTGAATTACAGGATCCGGTCCATACCATTTATTATCGATAACATTTTTCCACATTACTTTTTGTGTGGGTGGTATTGCCATTTTGCCAGCATGCCGATCAGCAGCTGATTGTCCATTGTCATCCACTGTTACATAATTTAAGGTAAACAGTGCAATGGCCAGCCTTTCTCTGGGGGAGGCATCTGGGCCTATTCCCTCCTTTTGTTTAAATAAAAGTTGTTTAAGTGTTCTATTGGCGCGTTCCACAATTCCCTGACCCTGGGGATTGTAAGGGAGGCCAGTAGAATGAACTACCTGCATTTGAGTGCAAAAGGAGTGAAATCCGGCAGAGGCATAAGCAGGGCCATTATCTGTTTTCAATTTTAATGGTTTTCCCCATGCTGCCCAGGCTTCCAAGCAATGAACACCCTTTCCCCTGTAAGGGCCGTGGCATGCATTATGCCAGAGAAAGTATCCACAGAAACATGAACATATTTTGTTTGGCCAAACTCAGGCACATGGGTAACATCCATTTGCCATAAGGCATTAGAGCAAAGGCCTCTAGGATTAACTCCAATTATGAAAGAGGGGTGATATACTACACAGGATTGACAAGCTTTAACAATTTCTCTAGCCTGTTGGCGTGAAATGGAAAACTTATAACGAAGGGTTTTTGCAGAAACATGATAAAGTTGATGAAAATCTCGTGCTAATTGAACAGAATTATGGGAAAGGCCCACCAGGGCTCTGGCAGTCAAATCCACTAAGGCATTGGCCTCTGACATTGGACCAGGCAAGCCAGTATGTGCCAGAATATGACCAATGAAAAAAGGATTTTTCCTTTGTAAAATTAAACTCTGAAGTTGGGATAATATATTTGAAACTGTACTGCTACCTTTTATGGAGGCGGCGACTTCCAGGGATGCCACTGCATTAACTACATATTGTGAATCAGAATATAGGTTAAAAGGCTCAGAAAATTTCCCGAATACTTCTAAAACTGTTAGACATTCAACTACTTGTGGAGTTTCTGGTCGAAAATTTAAAGTTACTGGCTCTTTTCCTTGAACTACATAGGCACCTCGGCCTGTTTTTGACCCATCTGTAAATATAATTAGGGCATTACTCAGAGGCAGTTTTTCCGTAACTTTGGGGAAATACACCCAATCTTCACGCACAAAATTCAGCAGTGGATGTTTGGGATAATGATTGTCAATTATATTTGGAAAGGAGCACACCAAAACTGCCCACCAGTCAACAGAGGCAGCCAATATTTGTACTTGTTGACGGGTATAAGGAATAATTAATTTGTCAGGAAATTTTGCAAAGTGAGTCAAACACGCCTTGCAACCTGTAAGAGCTAACAAAGCAACTAATTCTGGAAAATACTGAATAGTTTTTAAGCCATAAGAATTTCCATGCAACCATAACAATGGGCCTTCTTGCCATAATACTCCTGTAGGATAATTCTTTGTTTTAAATATACACAGTAAGATTGGCGCTGATGGATTTATGCGCAAAAGTTGTGCATTTTCTATGGCCTGTTCAAGACGCTGAATGGAACTCTTAGCCTGAACAGTCAATTTTCTAGGTGAGGTAACATCCAGGTCTCCCTCCAATAAGGAAAAGAGGGGCAACAATTCAGAGCGAGGGACATTAAGAAAATTTCGGACCCAATTTACTTCCCTTATTAATTTTTGAAAATCATGAAGGGTATGCAAATGATTTGTTTTCAAGACGACCTTTTGGGGTGTCACAGCTATGGGAGAAATTATGGAACCTAAAAACTGAACCTTTTCTGAAAATTGCACCTTTTCTGGTGCCAAGTTTAAGCCTGCCTTTGCAAGGAGTTTAGATAATTTACTAAATACTTGAAAAAGGATATTCTGCTCAGGGGCAGCTATTAGAATATCATCCATATAGTGAAGAATTCTAACAATGGGAAATTGCTGTCTCACAGGGAAAAGAACTGTGTCAACATATAGTTGGCATATTGTAGGGCTATTAGCCATTCCTTGTGGAAGAACCCTCCACTGAAATCGCGCATCAGGTTGTTCATGATTAACAGAAGGCAGGGTAAAAGCAAAACGTTCTCTATCCCTGGGATGCAAAAGAATAGAAAAGAAACAGTCCTTAATATCAATAGATATAATGGGCCACTTTTGGGGCAAAGCAGAAAGCAGTGGGAGGCCGCGTTGGACTGACCCTAATATTTGCATTTGAGCATTAATGGCTCTGAGATCATGTAATAATCTCCACTTGCCTGAGGCCTTTTTAATAACAAAAATAGGGGTATTCCATGGAGAAACAGAAGGCTCCACATGTCCCAACCTTAGTTGTTCCTGTACCAATTGAGTTATAGCCTCCAGTTTTTCTTGGGACAGGGGCCACTGAGGCACCCACACCGCTTTATTTGTTAACCAGGGTATGGGTGTTGGACTGGCGGAGGCTAAATTTTCAGTGACCCCCAAGAAAAACCCAAGCCTTGCTTGTCTTTATTGGCAACTGGCTCCACAGGGGCATGCCGGCCCTGTAAATATTTTCCTAACTCACCAGTAGGGACAAAGCCCTGATTTTTCATTATAGTTTGTGCCGTTGAAGAATAATCAGTAGTTAGAATTAAACCCATTTGCTGTTGGATATCCCGGCCCCACAAATTAACTGGGACCTGGAGGACAAACGGCTGAAATTTTCCTTTTTGACCTTCCTCTGTGGACCAGGTCAACTGTTTTGCGCTGACCCGAGGAATATCTGCATAACCTAAACCTTGCAGGGTTTGTGAAGAAAATTGTAGGGGCCATGTCTTTGGCCATTGAGTTATTTGGATGATACTCCGGTCCGCTCCCGTGTCCACCAGACCATTAAAGGTCCTTCCTTCAATTGTTAATGTTAACATGGGATGGTTATTTAAGGCCATGGACAAGCAGACAAGGTCTGCTCCTGAGGTACTTAAACTTCTTTCCTTTTCTTGCACCGGGGAAACTTGATGATGGGAAGGCACTAAAATTAATTGAGCAACTCGATCTCCAGGAGCCACTGAAATGACCCCTCGAGAGACTGAACAGAGGACTTGGATGGCTCCCCTGTAATTAGGGTCAACAACTCCAGGGAACACTACAAGGCCTTTCATAGTATTGGAAGCGCGTCCCAACACTATTCCCACCATATTTTCAGGGAGGGGGCCCATTAGGTCAGTAGTTATGAGTTGAGCCCCCATGTCCTCAGTTATGACCACTCCGGCGGTGGCACGGAGGTCCAGCCCTGCAGATCCTGCGGTTGCTCTGCGGGAACAAATGGCTGTTGGAGATGAGGTGAGGGCCTCTGATAAGTTTCCTGGCACCGAATCCCCTGATTTTGCGGGCCCTGGGACAATGGGCCCCTCTGCCCGTTTTTTGGCTCCAAGGCCTGAGGTTGTGGGATAGGCTGTCCATTCACATCTTTAACTGATCTGCACTCATTTGCCCAATGTTTTCCCTTTTTACATCGTGGACAAAGTCCCGGTTCACGAGGGGGCCTCTGCTTTGAATATTTTAAATTGGGACACTGTCTTTTGAAATGTCCTGGCTGTTGCCAATTGAAGCATAATCCTGAATTAATTCTAGTGGTCTCAGCTACCGCAGCAACAATTTTATCCAAGCTCACAGGGGCTCCCACCTCCCGACAGGCCCTAATCCAATCTTGTAAGGGCTTGTCTTTTATAGGAATAATAGCCTTTTGGCATTCAGGGAGGCTTTGTTCAAAAATAATTTGTTGAATTAAGAGCATGTGATCCTCTGGGTCCCCAAACAATTTATCTGCAGTTTCTAAGACTCGCCCAACAAAATCTGTAAAAGGCTCGGTAGGTTTTTGAACAACTTTGGTAAGGTTACCACGGCATTCCCCTTGACTGGCAAGAGACTTCCAAGCCGTGTAAAAAATATTATTAATTTGTTGGTAAACCTCATTAGGGTACCCAGTCTGGTCCGCTGCATAAGGGCCTTTTCCTAATAACATTTCAGCTGACCAGTGAGGACGGCCCACCAGTGCATTCTCCCTATGTCGGGCAGCGGCCAAATCTGCTGCGGAAGCACAATAATCAAGGTACTGGCCATGCGTCAGGCAAGAACGTCCAACCTCATACCAGTCCGTTGGAGTCATGCTGGTAGTCTGCAATCGACGAACCAAAGCAATGGTGTAATTTGCAGAATGGCCATAATTTTGTACAGCGGCCATGAGATCCTTTAAAGCTTTATAAGAAACTGGCTCAAAAACTCTCTGTCCCATAAGGGAATCTTCAAAAACAGGAAAAGCAGAGGCCAACCGAGAACAGGTGCGGGCCTTAATAAAGGAACTTCCCTTTTTTGGGACGTAGGGGGGCGGGGCAGAGGGGGCAGGGCGAATAACATCCTGGCCACTCCCCGCGCCTAGTCCTCCCCAGGGGCCGTATCTATCTGCCTCATACCTGGCAGCTTGCTCCTCTAATTCTTCCTCTTCATTTGAACTTAGTTCCTCCGGGGGCCCTTCCCCCTCATTTTCTGTGCTTTGATCTGACTCTCCTGCATCCTGATCATGTAAAGTCAGGGCAGAGAACTGGTTATCATCCTGAAATTCCTTCAAGGACGGGTAGAGGGAGCTCCTTCGTCCCTCCTGTTTTTTCTTTTCTCCTCTCTCCTCCTCCTGCACTGTACTTTGTGAGGGCTGCAGTCCCTCAATTCTTTTCTTTTGTTTTCTCTTATATTTTACTCCACTCTTGGTGGTCTCTCCTTCCCTGTATGATGACTCCGAGAGACTATCCTGGTGCTTAACTAATTCCTTCCTCCCTTCTTTAATGATATCAGTATTTCTGCCCTCCTCCAAACAAGTGCGCACCATTCTCCACATGGGCAACGTGGCGCCGGAGACCTCTCCCTTTTATTGAGCTCTATCCAGGTCCCAGCCTAATTTATCCCAACAGACCAGTGAGAGATCTCCAGACACCGCAAACCACGGGGCGTGTGTCTCAATGTCTGTTAACACTTTATTTATTGTGCCGCGGGAAATTTTCAGCCCACGCTGTTTAAGAAGGGCCTGTAAGGGGGCACAGAAGTCCCTTGTACGGCACGCACTTCCTGAAGAGTTACCCATACTGATGTTACTCTTAGAGGGCTAACCCAAGCGGGTGAAACAAAGTGAAAGACCGAGTTACCTACCCCGGGCTTACTTTCACCTAGACCGAGAAGCTCTCTAGGCTCGCGGTCTATCACACCCGAGTGCGCAAAAGCAAACAATAAGAAGCAGAAACCACAGAGGAAGAACAATAATAAGCACCCAGACAGGAATCTCCCAGAACAACATACCTAGAAGGAGTCCTCTTCACTTGTCAAGTTCTGTATCCTCTTCGGCCCCTCCGCAGGTCCCGGGTTTCAGCACCACTTGCGGCGCCCGGCACCCCTGACCAGCAGGGAAGAACGGACACCACCCGAGGATCCGTCTCGTATCACGCTTTATTGAAGAGCAACTTGATTGAAGGGAGAGCTGAAGCAGAGGGGCCCGGGGCAGGGAAATGCAGCTGCTTATATACAATCAAGGAACACGGGGCTTTTGCCATTGGATGCTCTGTTGCCAGGGCCATTTTAAAACTCGGGATTGGTCAGGCCTCTGACGTCATACGCGCAGACTCAGTGGAACGAGCAAAGGCTCCGCACTCACATACCAAATAAGGAGAACTAAGAAGTTGTTTACAAGGAGCGAGGCAGGGAACAGGCGCCATCTTGTAATGGCGGCCGCTCCGGCTCCCCACACAGAAAGAACAGCGCTGGAGGAATTTCAATTCCAAACTTTAGACTCTATTACAGAGCTATAATTCTTCTACGGGCACAAGAACTGGCCTGATGTCCAATGGAATAGAACTGCGGACCCAGATATTAAACCACAGACCTATGGCCACCTAATCTTTGACCAGGGAGCTAAAAAAATAGAATGGAAAAAAGATAGCCTCTTCAACAAGTTGTGCTGGCAGAACTGGTTAAGCACCTGCAGAAAACTAAAGTTGGATCCTTCTTTGTCACCTTGCACTAGAATTAACTCCAAATGGATCAAAGACCTGGAGGTAAAAGCTGACACACTGAAAAGTTTACAGGAAGGAATAGAAGATACACTAGGCCTCCTTGGCACAGGTCGAAACTTTCTTAATAAGGACCAAGAATCAAAACAAATCAGAGAAAGGCTGGATAAGTGGGACTGCATTAAACTGCAGAGCTTTTGTATGGCAACGGATATAGCTAGTAAACTAATCAGGAAGCCTACAGAGTGGGAGAAGATCTTCACCAACCAAACAACGGACAAAGGCCTAATATCTAAAATATATTAACAACTCAAAAAATTGAATCACTCCAAAACTAACCTCCAAAGTAACACCCATCCCATTAAAAAATGGGCCAAAGACTTAAAGAGAGTCTTCTCTGAAGAAGAAACAAAAATGGCCTATAGACACATGAAGAAATGCTCCACATCTCTGGCCATAAAAGAAGTGCAAATCAAAACAACTCTAAGATTCCACCTCACTCCAGTTAGAATGGCCAGGATCAGGAAAACGAATGACAACAGATGCTGGATGGGATGTGGCCAGGAGGGGTCAATACTACCCTGTTGGTGGGAGTGCAAACTCGTTCAACCACTATGGAAAGCAGAGTGGCAGTGCCTCAAAAGGCTAAACATAGAACTCCCCTATCACCCAGCAATTCCACTACTTGGCATTTACCCAACAATCCAGAAACAAGGGCATACTAAACCCACTAGCCCAACAATGTTCATTGCAGCACTATTCACCATAGCAAAGATATGGAACCAACCCAGATGTCCCTCAGCTGATGAGTGGATCAACAAGTTGTGGTATTTGTACACAATGGAATTCTATACTGCTGTCAGAAAGAATGACATCGCCCCATTTGTTAGGAAATGGAAAGACTTAGAACAAATCATATTAAGTGAAGTAAGCCAGATTCAAACGAACTTAGGCTCAGTGTTTTCCCTCATTCGTCATAATCAGTAGAAACCTTGGGCTCTACTAGCAGAGATTTGTAATAGAGCAAAAGGCCATATATAATGCCATATAATGTGAAGCTAATTGAAAGGACGTCCAGGATATTGAAACAAAAGCCATATAATCAATGATTGTTGTCCTTAATGTACTATGTTGTCTCTCATTTCCTTTGCTGTCCCTTGGTTATCCCATATTGGTATAGTATCTCACTTTGTTATCTGATATATTGAATTTATTTGTTTTTGTATATTTGAAATTTGAAAGGGAAGGGGGGAAAACCAAGACGGGTGGGGGGTGTGGGGTTGGAGGGAAATGGGTACCAAGACATGTGAAAGGGTATCAATGTATGTGAATTCATGCACCTTCTATCTGGCAAATATCATGTAAGCCTTTTACTAATTACAATAAAAAATGAAAAAAAAAGAAAGTTGTAGTGTGTGGGGAGGATGATGGGGTCAAATACATTTCTTCTTAGAAATATACCTCATCTGGTTGCCCTGGATTTTCCTGGCCTTCTTCTTAGAGAAAGGCCTGTTATATTTGATTTGTGGCTTGGCAATGATCTAGTATGTACATCTTCGAGTAAGACATCCACAACTTCCATGCCTGAGACTCGAGTTTCCTGACCTTTGGCAACAGCACAGCAACATCTTTCTTCCTCCTGAGCCACAGGCCAAGTGAGCTGGCTTGAGTTGGTTGTTAGTTACAGTGGCTTAGTTACCAGGGTTCCATATTCTGTTCCATTGTGAGGGAGGCAGGGTCACCTTTCACGGCCCAATGACCAAAGATCCTTGCTCACAGAAGACCACACCAAAGACATACTGGAGGCTGAATCTCTCCTCCAATCTCACAATATACATGTGCATGTAGTATACAGCACACCTTATTTGTCCAATCCCAATGTCTTCCACTAGGCCCAACTACCAGTCTGGTCTCAGGCTCAAGGAGCCTTTCTTAGGTAAGATCCAGACTTAAAGGTCAATATTGCCCTCATCCTTTCCAAAACATTTGCTTCAAAGTGCCTTCTCTGCCTGCATTTTGCTCCTTGTCGAATTTTTTTTTGTTTTTCCTAGTCTTGGGACTTGACTCAGAGTGTGAACCTGGTTCTTGGGCTTTCTTTAGGCTTTAGCTGTCCCACCGAGCCACAGCACCACTTGCAGCGTTTTCTATGTATGTGGTAATGAGGAATCAAACCTGAGTCTTTTTGCGTGGTAGCCAAGGACTCTCCCACTAGGTCAAACACACAGGGCATCTTGCACATATTTCTGACGTCAATCTACTAGGATATTATTAGGTTTCTGTATCCTAATCACTTCTTTCCTGATGATTAGATTTGCTGTCATGTGAAAAAAATGCAAGAGGGAAAAACACAGAAGAATTAGTGAAATTTTTAAAAAAAGCATTACACACATAGATAAGTGTTCATTCTTTGTAGGAGAAAGGATATTTTGATATGATGATGATGACTTTATAATTACTATGTCAGGGTTGAGAGTTTGGCATAGTGGTAGAGTGCTTGCCTAGCATCCATGAAGATCCGGGTTTGATTGCTCAGTATCACATAGATAGAAAATCTAGATGTGGCACTGTGGCTCAAGTGGCAGAGGGCTAGACTTGAGAAAACCCGAGGACAGTGCTCAGGCCCTGAATTCAAGCCCCAAGACTGGCAGAAAGATAAAAGAAAATAAAAATGCTTTTTACGAGCTAATTCACTCACAGCATTTGCTTCTGAAATCTTCGCTTCTGCATCTTGTGAAATACCCCTTTCCCTCAACGTAGACAAGAAAAACAGATCCATCCCATGGTCCACTGTGAGGCCACTGGTTGGGCTAAGAGCTAGTCGTGCAGCAACACATAAGTTTTATTCTAATACTTTCCAAAATTTGTACTCAAATATGCTACCTACTTACCAACTTAGGTCAGTTATCCTTATGCTCTACCTTTTCTTCTTGACTCCAATATTCTTACACTCCTACGTTAATCCTCTTGTACCTCCCCTGACCTCTCTCATTCTTTTGTTCTATCTCTGGACCTCTGCTCGTCTTTCAACCCTTATACTTCACGGATCTACACTTGATGGCTGTTGAGCAATATTGTATATGTAGGTGGTTAATTATTCTCTAGGCTCAGAGGGACTTAAAGACAATAGAGATTGGATTGAGAGGCTTATTGTTTTGGGTATAAATCGCTTATCAGTGGTTGTATTACACTGGTCTGTAAGTGCACAAAAAGAAAGAGTGATAATAGCAATCAAAACTTGTGAACATCTAGTGTCTGCCAGCTACAGAGGTCCAGGGTGGTTATATCTGAAAAACTATAATCGTATTTAGTAGTAATCTTGCTCCCATTTCAAATGGGCAGAACAAGAAACTCAAGAAAATGTCAAATCAAGAAACAACATCCCCCACCCAATATAAACAGACAATGGAACAGTCACTGGCAAACCTAGAGGAGAGTCTTCCAAGTGCTACAAAATGCAATTGATGAACATCCTTAATGGAAAATGTGAAAATATAAAGAAAGAGATAATGGAGGAAGCCATAGATGAACAAGATGAAAGCATAAACAAGGTGATAAGTGAAAAAGAAGAAGCCATAAAGGAGGCCATAATAAAGGTTTTTCAATGAAATAAGGATGAATTCATAGAATCCACAAATAAAAACGCGACCAAACTCCAGCAAATGTCCAAAGAAAATAAAGCTACTGAGCTAACCACTCAAAAGGAAATCAAGGATATAAAGAAATCCATACATGATCTAAAACAAGAGATGCAAGGCATCAAAAATGAGCGATTAGAAGCAAGGGAGATGAAAAGTAAAGTAGATAGTTTGATAGCAGTTTAGACAATGCAGAGGACAGAATTTGCGGGGCTGAAGATAATTTAGTTATTATAGAGAAAGAACAGAAAATGAGTCAATCCAAATCTAGGAAATATGAGAGAGCGCTTCAGGAGGTCCAAGATACAATTAGGAAGCCTAATTTAAGGCTAGTTGGTATTGAGGAGGGCGTGGAGAAAGAGGTCAATGGTATTGGAAATATACTTCAGGGAATCATCTCAGAGAATTTCCCAAATATCCAGAAGGACAGGCCCATCCACATACGAGAAGCTTTTAGAACCCCAAACAGACCTGACGAGAAAAGAACATCCCACCGCCACATTGTGATCCGAACTGGATCAATAGAAACGAAAGAAAAGATCCTAAAGGCAGCCAGGGAAAAAGGATCAGTAACCTATAAAAGCAAACCAATCAGAATAACCCCAGATTTCTCAGCAGAGACCATGCAAGCACGAAGTGACTGGAAGCATATATATCATGCCCTTAAATCAGACCAAGAATACTGTAGCCAGCTTAGCTCTCATTCATAACTGAGGGAACAATAAAAACATTCCATTCCAGGGAAAAGCTGCAACAATATGTCAAAACAAAACCAACACTACAGAGAATTCTCAAAGATGCTCTATACATAGAAAACCAAAATAAATGCAACATAGGGAAAGAAATGCACCTAAACAGCATACCATCTGAGGACCACAAGAACTGTCAAGACACAGGCCCTACTAAAAGCTTTTAAAAATGGTAGGAACTAATAAATATCTCTCAATCCTAACTCTCAATACCAATGGACTGAACTCTCCAATTAAACGGCATAGGCTGTCTAGTTGGATCAAAAAGCAAGAGCCATCGTTCTGCTGTCTTCAAGAGACACATCTTACCCAAAAACAATCATCTTTTGAAAGTGAGAGGTTGTAATAAATTCTATCAAGCTAACTGCCCCCATAAACAGGCTGGAGTTGCCATCCTCATATCAGATACAATAGACTGCAAACTAAAATTTGTAAGAAAAGACAAAGAAGGTTACTACATACTACTAAAGGGATCTTTTCTCCAGGAAGACATAACGATCCTAAATATTTACACACCCAATCCCGGAGCCCCAAACTTCATCAAGCAAACTTTACTTACACTGAAACCATACATAGATCGAAATACAGTGATTGTTGGTGAGTTTAACACGCCACTCTCACCTATGGACAGATCAACAAGGCAAAAACTCAACAGAGAAACGTTAGAACTGAACAACTATGTAGACCAAATAGATGCAACAGACATCTGCAGAATATTCCATCCAGTAACAACACAATATACGTTTTTCTCAGCAGCACATGGAACATTTTCCAAAATAGTCCACATCTTAGGCCATAAAACAAACCTGGACAGATTCAGAAACACTGAAATTATTCCATGCACACCCTCAGACCATAAAGGCATCAAATTGGAACGAAAACCCTGTAGCTCATGGAGACTGAACAACACATTGTTGAATCAAAAACAATGGGTAATCGAAGAGATCAGAACAGATATCCAACTGTTTATGAAATTTAACAATAAGGAGCACACAAATATCAACTCCGTAGGGACACAACAAAGGCAGTACTCAAAGGAAAATTTATAGCGCTGAGTGCCTACAACAGCAAGTCAGAAAAATGGCAAACCAACTAGTTAATGTCTCACCTGAACCTCCTGGAAAAAGAGCAACAAACCAACCCTAAACCCATTAGGAGAAAGCAAATTATTAAAATCAAAGCAGAATTAAATGATTTGGAATAAAAAAAACAACAGAAAGAATCAACAAAACAAGGAGTTGGTTCTTTGAAAGAATTAACAAAATTGACAAGCCCTTAGCAAATCTTACCAAAAAAAGAAGAGAGCATATCGAAATAAACAAAACCGCAGATGAAAATGGTAATATCACGACAGAAATTACCAAGATCCAGAATATCATGAGGGAATACTTCTCAAACCTTTACGCCAACAAATTTCAGAATCTAGAAGAAATGGATGAATTCCTAGACAATATTAACATACCTACACTGAACCAAGAAGAGCTAACCCAACTCAACAGGCCTATTTCAAGCTCTGAAATAGAAATGGAAATTAGACAACTTCCACTTAAAAAGAGCCCAGGGCCAGAAGGATTCACAGCTAAATTCTCCAAGGTCTTCAAAGCAGAGCTCACACCAATACTCCTCAAGCTCTTCAACGAAATTGAAAATGAAGGTTATTTACCAAACTCATTCTGTGAAGCCAGTATATCCCTCACCCCCAAACCAGACAGAGATTCATCAAAGAAAGAGAACTATAGACCCATTTCTTTGATGAACATCGATGCAAAACTTCTCAACAAAATACTGGCCAACCGTCTACAACTCATCAAAAAAATTTTACACTATGATCAAACTGGATTCATCACAGCGAGGCAAAGCTGGTTCAACATACACAAAGCAATTAATATAATTCAACACATCAACAGGAGCAAGGACAAAAATCATATGATTGTCTTAATAGATGCGCAAAAGGCATTTGTCAAGATCCAAAACCCCTTCATGTTAAAAGATGTGGAGAAACTAGGAATCCATGGAACATTTCTCAATGTAATAAAGGCTGTGTATGGGAAACCCACTGCCAGTATTATACTTAAGGGTGAAAATCTAAAGCCATTCCCTCTAAAATCAGAACGAGACAAGGATGCCCACTCTCTCCACTCCTTTTTAACATAGTACTAGAATTCCTAGGCAGTGCAGTAAGGCAAGAAGCAAGCATAAAGGGGATCCAAGTAGGGAAAGAAGAAATAAAACTATCCCTCTTTGCAGATGACATGATTCTGTATTTAAAGAATCCTATAGACTCTACTCCCAAGTTCCTTGAGCTGATTCAAAGCTTTGGAAGGGTAGCAGGCCATAAAATCAACCCTCACAAATCAACTGCCTTGCTTTACGCCAACAGTGAGAGGAACGAGGCAATAATCAGGAAAGAAAATCCTTTCACAATAGCTTCAAAGAAAATAAAGTACCTAGGAATTAGCTTAACTAAGAATGTAAAGGACCGTTTAGATGAAAACTTTAAAACCCTAAAAACGGAAATAAAAGCAGAACTAAGGAAATGGAAAAACCTCCCATGCTCCTGGATTGGAAGAATCAACATTGTGAAAATGACAATCTTGCCAAGGGCTATCTACAAATTCAATGCAATACCCATCAACATCCCAATGTCATTCTTTAAAGAAATAGAAGAGGCAATTCAAAATTTCACATGGAATATTATAAGACCCCGTATAGCAAAAACACTTCTTAGCAGAAAGAACAGCGCTGGACGAATTTCAATTCCAAACTTTAGACTCTATTACAGAGCTATAATTCTCAAAACAGCTTGGTACTGGCACAAGAACAGGCCTGAAGTCCAATGGAATAAAACTGCGGACCCAGATATTAAACCACAGACCTATGGCCACCTAATTTTAGCCAAGAGAGCCAAAAAAATAGAATGGAAGAAAAATAGCCTCTTCAACAAGTTGTGCTGGCAGAAATGGTTAACCACATGCAGAAAACTAAAGTTGGATCCTTCTTTGTCACCTTGCACTAGAATTAACTCCAAATGGATCAAAGACCTGGAGGTAAAAACTGACAAACTGAAAAGTTTACAGGAAGAAATAGGAGATACACTAGGCCTCCTTGGCACAGGTCGAAACTTTCTTAATAAGGACCAAGAATCACAACAAATCAGAGAAAGGCTGGATACGTGGGACTGCATTAAACTGCAGAGCTTTTGTATGGCAACGGATATAGCAAGTAAACTAATCAGGAAGCCTACAGAGTCTGAGAAGATCTTCACCAACCAAACAACGGACAAAGGCCTCAAATCTAAAATATATCAACAACTCAAAAAATTGAATCACTCCAAAACTAACCTCCAAAGTAACACCCATCCCATTAAAAATAGGACAAAGACTTAAAGAGAGTCTTCTCTGAAGAAGAAACAAAAATGGCCTATAGACACATGAAGAAATGCTCCACATCTCTTGTCATAAAAGAAATGCAAATCAAAACAACTCTAAGATTCGACCTCAAACCAGTTAGAATGACCAGGATCAGGAAAATGATGACAACAGATGCTGGAGGGGATGTGGCCAGGAGGGATCACTACTACACTGTTGGTGGGAGTGCAAACTCGTTCAACCACTATGGAAAGCAGTGTGTCAGTGCCTCAAAAGGCTAAACATAGAACTCCCCTATGACCCAGCAATTCCACTACTTGGTATTTACCCAACAATCCAGAAACAAGGGCATACTAAACCCACTAGCACACAATGTTCATTGCAGCGCTATTCACCATAGCAAAGATATGGAACCAACCCAGATGTCCCTCAGTTGATGAGTGGATCAGCAAGTTGTGGTATTTGTACACAATGGAATTCTATGCTGCTGTCAGAAAGAATGACATCGCCCCATTTCGTAGGAAATGGAAAGACTTAGAACAAATCATATTAAGTGAAGTAAGCCAGACTCAAAGGAACTTGGATCAGTGGTTTCCCTCATTTGTCATAATCAGTAGAAACCTTGGGCTCTAGTAGGAGAGATTTGCAATAGAGAAAAAGGCCATATATAAGGCCATATAATGTGAAGCTAATTGAAAGGACCTCCAGGATATTGAAACAAAAGCCACATAATGAATGATTGTTGTCCTTAATGTACTATGTTGTCTCTCATCTCCTTTGCTGTCCCTTGGTTATCCCATACTGGTGTAGTATCTCACTTTGTTATCTGATATATTGAATTTATTTGTTTTTGGATATTTGAAATTTGAAAGGGAAGGGGGGAAAACCAAGATGGGTGGGGGTGTATGGTTGGAGGGAAATGGGTATCAAGACTTGTGAAAGGGTATCAATGTATGTGAATTCATGCACCTTCTCTCTGGCAAATATCATGTAACCCTTTTACTGATTACAATAAAAAAATTTAAAAAAAGTCAGTTGTAATGTATGGGGAGGATGATGGGGTCAAATACATTTCTTCTTAGAAATATACCTCATCTGGTTGCCCTGGATTTTCCTGGCCTTCTTCTTGGAGAAAGGCTTGTTATACTGGATTTGTGGCTTGGCAATGATCTAGCATGTACATCTTCGAGTAAGACATCCACAACTTCAATGCCTGAGACTCGAGTTTCCTGACCTTTGGCAACAGCACAGCAACATCTTTCTTCCTCCTGAGCCACAGGCCAAGTGAGCTGGCTTGAGTTGGTTGTTAGTTACAGTGGCTTGGTTACCAGGGTTCCATATTCTGTTCCATTGTGAGGGAGGCAGGGTCACCTTTCAGGGCCCAATGACCAAAGATCCTTGCTCACAAAAGACCTCACCAAAGACATACTGTAGGCTGAATCTCTCCCCCAATCTCACAATATACATGTGGATGTAGTAAACAGCACACCTTATTTGTTCAATCCCAATGTCTTCCACTAGGCCCAACTACCAGTCTGGTCTCAGGCTCAAGGAGCCTTTCTTAGGTAAGATCCAAACTTAAGGGTCAATATTGCCCTCATCCTTTACAAAACAATTGCTTCACAGTGCATTCTCTGCCTGCATTTTGCCCCTTGTAGAATTTTTTTTTCTTTTTGCTGGTCTTGGGACTTGACCTCAGAGTGTGAACATTGTTCTTGGGCATTCTTTAGGCTTTAACTGTCCCACAAAGCCACAGCACCACTTGCAGCGTTTTCTATGTATGTGGTAATGACGAATCAAACCTGATTCTTTTTGCGTGGTAGCCAAGGACTCTACCACTAGGTCAAACACACAGGGCATCTTGCACATATTTTTAACGTCAGTCTACTAGGATATTATTAGGTTTCGGTATCCTAATCAATTTTTTCGTGATGATTAGATTTGCTGTCATGTGTAAAATATGCAAGTGGGAAAAACATAGAAGAATTAGTGAAATTAAAAAAAAGCATTACACACATAGATAAGTGTTCATTCTTTGTAGGAGAAAGGATATTTTGATATGATGATGATGACTTTATAATTACTATGTCAGGCTTGAGAGTTTGGCATAGTGGTAGAGTGCTTGCCTAGCGTCCATGAAGATCTGGGTTTGATTGCTCAGTATCACATAGATAGAAAATCTAGATGTGGCACTGTGGCTCAAGTGGCAGAGGGCTCGACTTGAGAAAACCCGAGAACAGTGCTCAGGCCCTGAATTCAAGCCCCAAGTCTAGCAGAAAGATAAAAGGAAATAAAAATGCTTTTTACGAGCTAATTCACTCACAGCATTTGCTTCTGAAATCGTCGCTTCTGCATCTTGTGAAATACCCCTTTCCCTCAACGAAGACAAGAAAAACAGATCCATCCCATGGTCCACTGTGAGGCCACTGGTTGGGTTAAGAGCTAGTCGTGCAGCAACACATAAGTTTTATTCTAATACTTTCCAAACTTTGTACTCAAATATGCTACCTACTTACCAACTTAGGTCAGTTATCCTTATGCTATACTTTTTCTTCATTACTACAATATTCTTACACTCCTACGTTAATCCTCTTGTATCTCCCCTGACCTCTCTCATTCTTTTATTCTATCTCTGGACCTCTGCTCGTCTTTCAACCCTTATACTGCACGGATCTACACTTGATGTCTTTGAGCAATATTGTATATGTAGGTGGTTAATTATTGTCTAGGCTCAGAGGCACTTAAAGACAACAGAGATTGGATTGAGAGGCTTATTGTTTTGGGTATAAATCGCTTAACAGTGGTTGTATTAGACTGGTCTGTAAGTGCACAAAAAGAAAGAGTGATAATAGCAATCAAAACTTGTGAACATCTAGTGTCTGCCAGCTACAGAGGTCTAGGTTGGTTATATCTGAAAAACTATAATCGCATTTAGTAGTAATCTTGCTCCCATTTTCAAATGGGCAGAACAAGAAACTCAAGAAAAATGTCAAATCAAGAAACAACATCCCCCACCCAATGTAAACAGACAATGGAACAGTCACTGGCATACCTATAGGAGAGTCTTCCAAGTGCTACACAAATGCAATTGATAAACATCATTAATGGAAAATGTGAAAATATAAAGAAAGAGATAATGGAGGAAGCCATAGCTGAACAAGAGGAAAGCAAAAACAAGGTGATAAGTGAAAAAGAAGAAGCTGTAAAGAAGGCCATAATAAAGGTTTTTCAAAGAAAGATGGATGAATTCATAGAATCCACAAATAAAAACGTGACCAAACTCCAGCAAATGTCCAAAGAATATAAAGCTACTGAGCTAACCACTCAAAAGGAAATCAAAGAGATAAAGAAATCCATACATGATCTAAAACAGGAGATGCAAGGCATCAAAAGTGAGTAATTAGAAGCAAGGGAGATGAAAAATAAAGTAGATAGCTTTGATAGCAGGTTAGACAATGCAGAGGAGAGAATTTCCGGGGCTGAAGATAATTTAGGTATTATAGAGAAAGAACAGAAAATGAGTCAATCCAAATCTAGGAAATATGAGAGAGCGATTCAGGAGGTCCAAGATGCAATTTAGAAGCCTAATTTCAGGCTAGTTGGTATTGAGGAGGGCGTGGAGAAAGAGGTCAATGGTATTGGAAATATACTTCAGGGAATCATCTCAGAGAATTTCCCAAATATCCAGAAGGGCAGGCCCATCCACATACGAGAAGCTTTTAGAACCCCAAAGAGATCTGACCAGAAAAGAACATCGCACTGCCACATTGTGATCCGAACTGGATCAATAGAAACAAAAGGAAAGATCCTAAAGGCAGCCAGGGAAAAGGGATCAGTAACCTATAAAGGCAAACCAATCAGAATAACCCCAGATTTCTCAGCAGAGACCATGCAAGCACGAAGTGACTGGAAGCATATATGTCATGCCCTTAAATCAAATGACTACCAACCAAGAATACTGTAGCCAGCTAAGCTCTCATTCATAACTGAGGGAACTATAAAAACATTCCATTCCAGGGAAAAGCTGCAACAATATGTCGAAACGAAACCAACACTACAGAGAATTCTCAAAGATGCTCTATACAAAGAAAACCAAAATAAATGCAATATAGGGAAAGAAATGGCACCAAAACAGCATAACATCTAAGGACCACAAGAACTGTCAAGAGACACAGGCCCTACTAAAAGCTTTTAAAAATGGTAGGAACTAATAAATATCTCTCAATCCTATCTCTCAATATCAATGGACTTAACTCTCCAATTAAACGGCATAGGCTGTCTAGTTGGATCAAAAAGCAAGAGCCATCGTTATGCTGTCTTCAAGAGACACATCTTGCCCCCAAACAATCATCTTTTGAAAGTGAGAGGTTGGAATAAATTCTATCAAGCTAACTGCCCCCATAAACAGGCTGGAGTTGCCATCCTCATATCAGATACAATAGACTTCAAACTAAAATTAGTAAGAAAAGACAAAGAAGGTTACTACATACTACTAAAGGGATCTTTCCTCCAGAAAGACATAACGATCCTAAATATTTACACACCCTTTTGAAGATTCTCAAAAGTTTGAAGGTTCTGTCTGTGTAAGTTAGATTCCGGCATTGATATTAAATAATGCAATGAGTAGGGATTTATATTTGAAATATCACTGTTGACAAAATCTAACACACATTTGCTTAGTATTTGCTTTTGATTTCCCAAGAAGTACAGTACAAGCTAACACTCGTGGCATATATCGACTGGGAAAAATAATTCAGAATATGTGACTCATTTGAACAGGAGTCAGTGAAAGATACAGAAGCAGGATACCCATATTGTGATAATTTGTATCTTTTGCATATTTTTGTTTGTTATTATTTCCATTTGTAGTGTACATTTCTAGGTAAAAACTTTTAAAATATTTCCAAACAATTTGTTATTTCAACAGCAAAAAAAGACATTTATATGCCTGATAAAATTCACAGAATCCAAATTTTTCCATATTATTTTTTGTTTTTTTTGTTTTTTTTTTGGTGGGTCATAGATCTTGATCTCAGCCTGGGCACTATCCCTGAGCTTTTCAGCTCCAGGCTACCACCTTACCCTGAAGCCAAGCCCCACTTCCCATTTTCTAAAGGTAAATTGGAGATAAGAGTCTCAGGTCTTTTTGTGCCAGGATGGCTTTAAACCTTGATCCTCAGATCTCAGCCTCTGAGTAGCTAGGATTATAGAAGTGAGCCACCACCCCATCATGCTCAGCTTTCTGGGATTTTTTTAAACAAGCTCTTTGGCTGGAACTCGGTCTGAGCACTGTCCTTCAGCTTTCCTCAAGCCTAGTGATCTTCTACTTGAGCCACAGCACTACTTCTGTTTTTTTCTGTGTATGTGGTACTGCGGAATTGAACCTTCGTCTTCATACAAGCACTCTACAACTATGCCAAACTCCCAGCCCCTCCACATTTGTTTTTATGATAGATCTTTCCATGCATCCAGGATGGCTAGAAATCCTTCTTGAGTTTCCCAAGATCAGGGAGTATTGGTTTGTCCCATCCTGTGTGGCTATATAACCATTGTTTAGGGTACAGTTCTCTCTTCATTCTACCCATCTAGAGCAATTTTCATCTTCCATGTATAATCATTAAACATTCAGCTCCTGTTCCACTCTCTGGAACCATCGTGCTTTTTGGCTCTAAGGGTTTGTTGATCCTTGGAAGCTCTGGAAGGAAAAACATACCCTAGCTCTTCCTTTATGACTGCTGTATTTTTAGTTTACTGTAATCAAGATTCATCTGTAAAATATAGTAAAATGTTCTTCCTTTTCAATGCATTGTTTTGCATATTTCTACCTTTTGATTATTATTAATAGTTGTGAATGGATTCTCCACATAATTGTTCTAGTCTCTGCTTTCTCTTCCGTTAGGTACAAATCTAGAAATAGAAGTGTTGGACCATATTTCTATGTAATTCTATATTTAGTACTTTTTTAGCACTCTCCACGCAATTTTTGATTGTTTTATATTCCTTGCAGAGCTATTCCAAAGTTCTACTTCTTCTCACTACCTTCCCAGTAATAGTTAGACTTTGAAAGTTGTATTTTTGTATGCGTGTGTGTGTGTGTGTTTGTGTGTGTGTATGTGGATCTTTTTGTTTAGAACTATATTTATATTAATATATTTAAAGTAATGATTTCATTGTTAATATTGAACTTCTTTCTACATTTTGAACTATTTTTCTATATATTCTTTTTAGAAAATCCTCTCCAATCTCCAATTTTTTTCCCTTTTTTTTGAGGGGTAGTGGTGAAAGTCATGGGGCTTGGACCTTGGGCCGTGAGCTCTTTAGTTTAAGGCTATTGTCCTACCCTGAGTATTGCCCCTCAGCTCTTCTGCTCACAGCTCCCTACCCCTCTTCCCATTATATACAGAACAAAGGTCATCCTCAGTCTTTTTGAAAAAGTAAAACATACAGTAAATTTGTAGTATAAAACAGCAAGAAATAAATTTCTTGCCAGGTGCAGTGACTTCTACCTGTAATCCTAGCTACTCAGATATCAGGCTGATATCTAAAGATTTGGTTCAAAGCCAGCCTGGGCATTAGAAAGTCTATGAGACTCTCATCTACAGTTAACCACTAGAATATGGGAAATGGCACTGTGGCTTCATAGGTAGGGTGATAGCCTTGAGTTGAAGAGCTCAGGAACAGTGCCCAGGCCCAGAGTTCAAGCCTTACAAATCCCCCAGCCAAAAAAAAGAAAAAAAAGTTTCTTCCCCAAGTGATTATTATGCCAGACATAGAACATTAACATTCTGGGTGTACTTCACAGTATTATTACTTGATACCCTAAGATTTTGCAATATTCTCACAGTACCAGCATATGTCATCATATAATGTAGTTCCATTTCAATGGAATAATTCCATTTATAACCTAAATCTACTCCCCCGACTTATTTTTGTCGATACCACAATTGCTCTACCATGATATGCCACAAGCCATTAAACATTTTATGGTGGGTAATTGGAAAGGAGTGTCATGGAATTTTGTGCCAGGCTGGATTTGAACCATGGTCCTCAGATCTCAGTCTCCTGAGTAGCTAGGATGACGGGCGTGAGCCACCAACACCTGGCTTGCCTTTTTATTTTTTTGTGGGTCTTGGGACTTGAACTCTGGGCCTAGGCACCATCCCTAAGCTTTTCAGGTCAATATTTCATGTAAGTCTAAACATTTAAGTAAAGGAATACAATTCCAACAAAAAAAGAATAAAATTCCAGACATGGTGTGTTTATAACTCAGTGCTAATAACTTGATGAAAATGTGCCATTCCAGAAACTGGTGTCATTTGATGATGTAGCTGTGGATTTCTGCTGGGAGGAGTGGCAGGATCTGGACAATGCTCAGAGGACCCTGTACAGAGATGTAATGCTGGAGACCTACAGCAACCTGGTGTCCTTAGGTGAGCAAAAGTCAAATTCACTTGCAAGGCCAAGTGCCTTGTTATTTTGCAGATACGTGAATGTTTATCAAACTTTCAATACTATTTAAATGAAAGATTCCAGGCCCTGAGAAGTATCATTACTTTCTAAAGAAAACCTAAGGTAATTTTGTACTCATTCTTCAGGATACCTTCAGGATACTTTGACAACAGTTCTAAATTATGTTTCCTCTAATGGAGACGACATTCCAAACTTACACAGTAATTGTAAGTGGATAAACCATCCAGAATAGAATATATATCATTATTGGAAATAGGATCTACAAATCACTAAACAGTGAGTTTATAATGGAAACCTGGCACTAGGTGCAATGTTTCATGCCTGTAATCTTAAAATATTCAGGAGGAAGAAATCTAAGAATTCTAATTTGAAGCCAGCAATGGCATAAAAATTGCCATGAAACTCTATAACTCCAAGTAACCCCTCAAAAATGTTAGTGGAGTGTCAAGAGTTTGACTTTGTGGTTGAGTGCTTGCCTAGCATGCATGAAGACCTATGCATGTAAGTGGAGCTGGGACTCAAACTGGTATTTTTCTAGCCTTGAGCAGACAGCTAAGTTTATGCCATACAAAATGAATCCAGAGCTGGGGAAAAGTCAACCATGGAGCCAGTGAGAAATGAGAAAAAAGATTTAATAGATAACTTGTGACTAGGATGTCTGCGAACTTAAAGCAATGATGACACAGCATAAGCAATAATTCTCTACTGTTTCTAATTTAGAGGGCCCTGTGTTCCCAAACCTGTATTAATTGACAAGCTAGAGCACTGTGCAGAACTCTGGATAGGAAATTCCTCTGACAAGGATATCACAGGTGAGTGAATGCATCTTCATATTGATGTTGGAGCCTGAGCCCCATTGGTAAGTTCATGTTGTGATGTACTGAGCAATAATATTCTTAGTTACCCTAGATCCTGTGTGGAACCTATGGAATTCTTTGTGAATGAATCAAGAATCATTTTCTTTTCCCAATCCTATGCCTGGTCTCAGGGCCTGAGCATGGTCCTTGGGTTTTCTCAAGGCTAGCTCTCTACTTCTTGAGTCATAGCACTACTTCTAGCTTTTTCTTTGTATGTATTACCAAGGAACTGAACCAGGTCTTTGTGCATGCTAGCCCAAACCACCGGCACCAAGAATCATAGGGTGATATGACGAATTCTATGTGGCAGTAGAGTTAAAGTTAGATTTCTCTGTAGAAATCACTGTGAAACAAAATAAAATGGGAAAGCCATGAGCCCGTGGCTCATGCCTGTAATCCTAGCTACTTAGGAGGCTGAGATCTGAGGATCAAGGATCAAAGGCTGACCTATCACAAAAACACCTTAGACTCTTCTCTCCAATGAACCAATAGAAAATGAGAAGTGGGGTTGAGGCTAAAGACATAGGGCAGTAGCCTTGACCTGAAGAGCTCAGGAAGAACAGCCAGGTCTAGAATTCAAGTCCCATGACCGCAAAACAGGAAAGAAAGAAAGAAAGAAAGAAAGAAAGAAAGAAAGAAAGAAAGAAAGAAAGAAAGAAAGAAAGAAAGAAAGAGAAAGAGGAAAGAAAGAGGGAAGGAAGGAAAGGAAGAAAGAAAGAAAGAAAGAAAGAAAGAAAGAAAGAAAGAAAGAAAGAATGATCTTTCATTTCTTTAAAACTAAGACTATAAATGATTGAGCAAACAAGGAATAATTCAGGGCATTATTCTCTGATAAGGATAATATCTTTTTGCTGGTAGGAAGAGACTGGTATTCAGAACCAGACCTTTCCACCAGAAATTGAGCCTAGTGGTAGAGTGCTTGCCTAGCATGCACAAAGGCACTGGTTTGATTCCTTATTACCACATACATAGAAAAAGCCAGAAGTAATGACTTCATTGATAGGGTCCTAGTCTTGAGAAAACCCAAAGACAGTGATTAGGTCCTAAGTTTAAACCCAGGAATGGAAAAAAAAACAACAAAGTTTCAATCAACATAAGAAAATTAACTAGACAATGAGCTGGGGATTTTCTGGTCTTCCATGGTTCTGAGGGACAGGAGTGTTAGAAAAGGAATTTTTATAAGACTTCAAATGGAAAGAAACAAATTTCAAAATTCCCACAAATACCTAAATTGAGACTTTAGTGAGAAGTTGTAACTGAAGGGATATAGGTGTAAGTCCTTACTCTCAAGAATCGTTCTTGCTTGGATCAAAGGCAAACAGACATATAAACCAAACTTGTGGCCGCTGAATCTAGAAAAAATTCGTGTTCCTCACTTAATGGTTAATAAGCAAACAGCATTGAAACTGGGTAAGGTAATCCTATCTGCTATTCAGGACCTGAGACTCTTATTTGTAGTTAACTCTAGAAAAGAGTAAGTGGGGCTGTATCTCAAGGATAGGGGTTATAGTCTTCTGCTGAAGTGTTCAGGGAGAGGGCCGAGGCCTATGAACTACAAAAAAAAAAGAAAATAAAAGAAAAGAAAAAAAGTTTTAAAAAGATGCAAAACAGCACAGTATTTAGATTATTTCTCAAAAATAAAACAAAGGCAGCTATTCCTTAATGTATAAACAAAACATTATTTGAAAATAAAACAGCTGCAGGTATAGTATAGGTAGTACTCAGCTTAAAACTGTAGCAATACATAGTTGGGTAATTTCAATAAATATTTCCTGTGATATAAAAGAGAACTAAAACACAGAAAAACATTATTGGTCATTGTAAAATATCATTTTCTTAATATGTTAAAAAAAGCATATATTTCTCACAAATCAATTTCCACTTTTATATTTTAAAATAACTAACACTTAGGATGGGAAAGTAAAGTCATTACCTTTACAGTAAGGAATATTTGTATCTCATGTATGTTTGTGTCTTTTTTTCTATGACTCATTTTAGATGTCCAGGTAATGGAAAATGTGTTCAAGACCTGCCAGGAAAGTCCACATGAATGTCTTTGTGAAGTAGCAGTTGCAAGTAGTATCGAAGTGGAGGAAAACGTGAGATTTGCAACAACTTTAAATTTGAGCTCTACACATAATCCAGAGCTGATTAGTAATAACGGCAACAACTTAGGGGTGAGGACTGAGGAGTTCATTAAGTGTCAGAACATGCTTCTGTCTCCTAAGCCTGATGAGATGCATGCTGCATATAGATCTCGTATGTCTCCTGTTCTTAAAAAATCCATCAGATATTCAGAGCATTTTATTCATGATTGTGACAGTCCAAAAGATCTGCAGTATCATAATTCTGTTCTCCCTGCCCAAGAAATTCTTCAGGGAGGGAGGAAAACTGCTAAATGTACTGTGTGATGAAAAATATTGTACTTAACACCGACCATCACTACACATCCGAAAATGTACACAGGAGAGACTCCTCATACATGTAGTGAATATGAGAAATCTTTCAGTAATGAAATACGCCTTACAATACCTCAGAGCAAATATCCTGAGATATGTTATGCGTACATCAAGTGTGAAAATTAATTTCTGAGAAGTCAGACCTTACGCTCCAACCTCGATCTCCAAGAGAAAACAAACCTTATGAATATGAGGAACGTAATAAAATTTCTGCCCAGAATTCAGCTCTCAGCACACATCAGAGATCTCACACAGAAGAGAAATCTTATGAATGGGATAAATGTGGGAAGACTTTTAGACTGAAATCATACCTCACTTTGCACCAGAGAAGACACACAGAAGAGAAACCTTATGAATGTAACAAATGTGAAAAGTCTTTCACCCAGAAGATACACCTTCGAGTTCATCAAATAACACACACAGGAGAGAAATCTTATAAGTGTAATGAATGTGGAAAGTCTTTCCAAGGGAAGGGAAAACTTCGTGTTCATCAGAGAATACACACAGGAGTGAAACCTTATGAATGTAACCAATGTGTAAAGTCTTTCCGACAGAAATCTTCCCTCAAATTGCATCAAAGAACACACACAGGAGAGAAACCTTATGTGTGCAACAAATGTGGAAAGATCTTCAAGTGGAAGTCATATCTTGATGGGCATAATAGAACACACAGAGGAGAGAAAACTTATGCATGTAGTGAATGCGGAAAGTCTTTCAAATGGAAGGTAAAACTCCATGTTCATCAGAGAATATACTCAGGAGAAACACCTTATGAGTGTAACATATGTGGAAAGTCCTTCACACAGAAGCCAAACCTCAACATGCATAAGACAATTCAAACAGGAGAAAAACCTTATGAATGCAACCGATGTGGAATGTCTTTCAAATGGAAGTCTTCCCTCAAATTGCATCAGAGAACACACACAGGAGAGAAACTGTATGAGTGCATCAAATGTGGTAAGACCTTCAGATGGAAGTCACATTACAGGAGGCATAACAGCATTCACACATATTAGAAACCTTAGGAATATAACCAAAGTTGAAAGTCTTTCGTGCAGTATTCACCCTTCAGGAAGCGTAAGAGAGTTCACACATATGAGAAGCCTTAGCAATGTAATAAATAGGAAAGACTTTTTAGTCTGTGGAAGAAAACTCAGCTTGTGTCACAGAACCAACACAAGATAAAACCCTTAATGAATGTAGCAAATGTTCAGTCTTTTCCCCAGAAGGCACAAGTCAAGATTTATCACTAAACACCCACAGGATAGAATCCTATGAATAAAATGAAAGGGAAATTTTTTTGAAGAACTCATAGTTGAGTTTGCATGATACCACACAGACACAGGATAAAAATCGTATGAATATAAGAATATGAAAAATCCATCATGAACGCATGACTAAGTATAAAATGCACATAGGAGAGAAAAACCTTATGAATATTACAAATGTGGAAAGTGTTTGACCTGGAAGGCATACTTCTGTGTTCATCACAAACCTGATTCCCATAGAAGAAAAGAAAACTAATGAATACAACAAATGTGCAAAGACTTTTAATCAGAAGTCAGTCTTCAGTACATTTCAGAACATACACAATAGAGAAATTCTGAGTAATGAAAAACATTTAGCTATATATAGAATCTCTGTATATGGGAGCATTAGGGTAAGTCTTCTAAACAAAGTCAACCGTCAGCAAGCATTAAGAGCACTCACAGAAGAAATAATAGCATGTAGGAAAACCTTTGTCAGAAACCTCTAAAAGCTGACTGTGTGGCTTAGAGGTAGAGTGCTAACCTATGAAGGATGAAGGCCTGGGTTACATTCCTCAATACTACGTGAAAAGAGCAAGCCAGAAGCAGCACTGTGGTTCAAATGGTAGAGTGATAACCTTGAGCAAAAGAGGCTCAGGCCCTGAGTTCAAGCCTAAGGATTGGAGAGAGAGAGAGAGAGAGAGAGAGAGAGAGAGAGAGAGAGAGAGAGAGAGAGAGAGAGAGAGACAGAGACAGAGACAGAGAGACAGAGAGAGAGAGACAGAGAGAGAGACAGAGAGAGAGAGACAGAGAGAAAGAGAGAGAGAGAGACAGAGAGAGAGACAGACAGACAGAGAGAGAGAGAAAGAGAGAAAAGAGAGAGAAAGAGAGAGAAACAGGTACTTCTAAATTTTACAGAGTTAGAGAAGGAGAGAGAGAAGGAGACAGAAACTAATTTCTAAACTTTACAGTCTTTCTATTTCCTTACAAATTCGTCTATGTCATCCTTTCTGACAGAAGCACAGAATTCCATTGTGTAAAAATATCATATTTGATCTACTCATCAACTGACGGGCATCTGGGTTGGTTCCATACCTTTGCTATAGTAAATAGTGCTGTGATAAATGTTATTGTTCTAGTGAATTTAGTGTGTCCTATCTGGACGATTGGCAAGTAGTGAAATTGCTGGATCACAGGGGACCTCTATGTTTAGTCTTTTTGGGATACTGCCATAGTGCTTTCCATAGTGGTTGAACGAGTTTGCAATCCCACCAGCAGTGTAGTAGTGATCCCTCCTGGCCACATCCCCTCCAGCATACGTTGTTAGATTTCTGGATCTTGGCCATTCTAACTGGAGTGAGGAGGAAAAGGGAAAGAGGAACTGAAACTTTCTCTCCTTACAGATGACATGATTCTGTATTTAAAGAACCCTATAGACTCTACTCCAAAGCTGCTTGAGCTGATATAAAACTTTGGTAATGTAGCAGGGTATAAAATTAACCCTCAATGTCAACTGCCTTCCTATATGCCAACAAATGAGAGGAATGAGGCAAGAATCAGGATAGCAAATCATTTGGCTATCAAAGAAAATAAATACCTAGGAATTAACTTAGAATGTAAAGCACCTTTTTGATGGAACTATAAACCCTGGAGAAGGAAATTAACGCAGAACTGAGGAAATGCAAAAACCTATGCTCCTGGTTTGGAAGAAGTAATATTGTAAAAACGGCAATCTTGATAAGGACTATCTACAAATTCAGTGCAATATTCATCAATATCCCAATGTCATTCTTTAAAGAAACATAAGAGGAAATCCAAAATTTCACTTGGAATAATAAAAGACCCCTTATAGTCTGTCTTCTTGCATGATACATAATGTTTAATCTCACCTTCTCTACCAAAATCTCACCTTTCTCATTGAGACATAGGTGGCCCTGTTTACTAGCAGCAAAGGCTCAAACGCGCAGTTTCAGGTGTCACCACTGCCTCTGTTACTGTGTAGATCCAACTCTATCATCGATTCTGAGGTCTGCTCTGGGAGTCTTGGTCACAAGTTGTTCTGTGGCTTCAGCTGCCAGCCTGTGCCTATTTGCTTCCTTTTCCTCCAGCAGCCTACAACAGGGAATGAAGTTCAGGCGCTGATGCTCTCCTTCATATGCAGGGCAGGATGAGCCCAACCCTCCCTCATCTTCCTCTTCCAATTTTTGGGAAAAAATGTGCTGGCAGAAGTCCTCAGGTGTGGCGCATGGCTGATCCACACTTTTAATCCAGACTGGTCAGGAGGCTGAGATCTGAGTATGGAAGTTCCAAGTCACCTAGAACAGGAAAGTCTGATAGATTCTTACTACCAAAAATAAAAACAGCTGGGAATGGAGTTTGTGCTCCAGTGGTAAAGGGCTAGTCTTTAGTACAAATGCTTAGTGCCCAGGCCCTGAGTTCAGGCTCCAGCACTGCCAACAACCTCACTTTAGTGAGATTTTAGCTTTATCCATGTAGGCACATCTCACTGGAATCTTTGCTGGTAGAGATAGTCTTCATAATTTTGTCTCAAGGTAAAGGTCCTCCTGGGGTAGTACACAAAAGGTGTCATGGAGAGAGGAGCCCCACTTGCTCCAGGTTTGAAGATGGCATAGGTCAAGCCAGCATGGAGTTGGCACATCAGTCTTTTTCCTAGCACCACCTACCAGTGAATGTCAAATGATATTGATTGTTGTGGGATTGGGTGATTGAAGTGCCCCATTAAGGGCAATGTTAGCACATCCAAACTTGGATACCAGGGATGCTGAAATCTCAAAGCTAAGATTTCTGTTGGCTACAGAAATGCTGGTGTGTCTGTGATTCACTAAAAGTTCAGGTGCAAAGATTCTGAAGCTTGATGCCATGTGTTTATTCCATTTAGTAAAATTATTTTAATGCACTGTATAAGTTAAAACATTTGATAAGAGTCAGGGGTAGTGAAAACATTGTTGTTGAATTCAGGTGTCTGGCAGGGTAATGGGGGGTGTTGGTGGCTGGGACTATGAAGCTGGAGCTGCTATGAAACCATGGATCATGTTCCTCTTTGTCTGGGAGAAATGACTCCAAAGATGAAATTTGAATGGTGAGGAAAAGATGATGATGTACTCAGGAAATTTCTCCTAAACAAATGCTCATGTGGAAGTGGGATGGGGGCTGGGCATGTCTGAGGCAGAGCTTAAGGGGTCTTCTCATGGTGTTGAGAACGTTCCTTGCGACTTCAGGCATGCAGCAGGGTGTTTTAGATGACCATTGTGAGATGGATGGAATAAGACTGGAGACAAGATGAATGCTGGGATCCTGCAATGCTCTTGCATGAGTGGCTGGTGGCTCACCTGAAAGAACTAATTATGTCTAAAAAAGAAATCAGGAATTTGTTTTGATTAGATAATACCTGTAATCAGAGGCATATTCAGGATCCTGATCTTAGTATTGTGGTTTAAAACCAACCCAGCAAAGGGAAAAATGCATGAGACTCTTACTCCCAGTTTAGAGCAAGAACAAAGATTGAAGTAGAGCTGTGGCTCAAGAGCTAGAGTGCTACCTTGAGCAAAGAAAAGCTAAGAACAAGCTGCAGGTCTTGAGTTCAAGGCCAGGAATGAAAGAAGGAAGGTAAAAAAAGAGAAGTATGTGAGGAAGGGAAATATATAAATGAAAAAGAGAAGGTACTAGAAATTTAAAACTAGAGAATATTTAAAAGTCATCAGTCCTTCTAAGAAAAGTGTTGGAGTATGGGTTCTATATGTGGTGAACTGGAAGCCCAGCAGTGACTTGTTAACCAAAGAGTCACCATGATGAGCAAAGGATAGAAATCTGCATGAGTCTCTTAGCAGATGGAGTCACAGAAGAGAACCTCAGCTCCCATCCCATAGTTAGAAGTATATAGAGATGGGGAAGTTGGCATCACCTTGATGTCATTGTGTCCATGGAGACTGGAAGCCATGGCTCTGTGAAAGCACAATGTTCTGGTTACTGAGCTGAGAGGCTGAGGAGAGCCAAGTCCTGGCCATGAAGAAATCAGAGTGGCAGCAGAGCAACTCTGCTGCAGTGTGTGCCTGCTTGGCTGTTCTTATTCTGTGGTGGATCAGACCGGAGCGGGTGATAGTAACTGTTTTGTGGTCACAAGCCCTTCACCAAGAGCTTCCTCTGGGATCCTCATAAGCTACAGGGTGGCTGGTGGTGGGATGTGTGTGGGGTGGAAGTGACAGAGGGATGGATGCATGGCAAGGTGGGTGAAGAGATGAGAGGAATGATGAGAGCCCAGTTCATTGGTTTCCAAGGTTAATGGGTGGGAGGTAGAGAGGCATGATGGAGGAATGATGGAGGCAGGGGAAGGTGGTGACAGATTGAGGCCATCTGTAGTGCCAGCCTGGCCATCATCTGAAGCCCATAGGCAGCTTCCTGATCCTTCACTTAGTCCTGCTCCTTGTGGAGGGAATGTCACGTGTACCCAGAGCTAGGGGTGGGGCAATGTTAGTAGCACCTGGAGAACCATTGGCCTCTACCTGGGTGAGGGGTGGTTATGGCTCCCATGCTGGGTGGCCTGATAGCTATGGAACAGATCTCTCCTTAGGTACCACAGTCAGTGGCTGCTCTCCATCTAGGGTTAGGGCACCTGCTCAGCCATCAGGACACCCCATGCAGGACAGAGGCCTCCAATTCAGATGGCAGCACAGGGGTGAAGATGATCTCACCGTAGCCCTAGTTACATGGCTGTCCCTGCATTCAGGACTGGATGAGCTGGGGGAAGATGTTCTCTGTGTTTTTCCACAGCCTATCCCGGCCTCTTCTTGTGTCTGATTAGACCAAGAGAGTACCAGGTTCCCTCTCATAGTCCTGGTTCTTTTTCTTTTACAGTCATGAGGCTTGAACTCAGGTCCTGGGTACTGTCCCTGAGCTCTTTTGCTCAAGGTTGATGCTCTACCATTTGAACCATAGTGCCATTTCCAGCTTTTCCTTTTCATGTGGATCTCTGATATATCCAGTGCTGTGCCTGCAGGGAGGCACTCACCCCACAGACAGAGCCACCTCTGCCGTGACTGTGACTGCCCACAACCCTCACACCCACTCCTTGCACATCCCTCGACTCCAGTTTTAGCTCCTCTTGGACTGGGTGTCCAGCCTACCCCTTCCTACACTCACAAAGGGTCTACAATTGTCTTCCCAGGGTCCTTTCTTCTGCCAGCCAGAGTACAGACTGTGCACATCTTGACGATCACAGAGCTCAAAGCCAAAGGCTGAGATGCAGAAGGGGGTGACCCAGTAGCTGCACAGGGCCCATGGATCATCCTGTGCATCCCCCAGCCTGTGACTTCCCCCACCCCCTTGGCAGGGAAGCTCCATGCCCACATCCTGATCCCTGGTCCCCTTCAATTCCATTCTCCATTGGATTTTGCAGACTGTCTACCATCAGGATCTAAAATTCTATTCATCACTTTATGTCCTTATCACTGATTTGCTACTTTGACAGGATCTCCCCGTGCCTGGAGAGTGGGCATGTTATGTACTCTCTGTGGAGAACTTGCCCCAGGAGAAGAAATATGCACTTCATGTGAGTGTTGGACAGGGCAGGAGGGCTCCCTAGGATCAGAAGCCACAGGAGGGGTGCAGATGGGGGATTGCTAGGGGCCCCAGGGGACAGTGGGAGTTAGGGCACAGTTGGTTCCTTCTGCAGGGTTGACACCGCTTCACAAACCCAACAGAATGAGGTTCACATTACAGATGTCAGAGACAGTGCAGATTGCCAATGGGCGCAGGGGTCACTGTCACCCCCAGATGCTGGCTGCATGCTGGGATGCACGCAGAGATGTTTTCAAGATCAGATAATGAGGATGTTGCAGGGTGTAACCATTCTTTTCAGATGGCTCTCTAGCTCTCTTGAGCTTCATCTCTATCTTTGGCTTTTTCTTGGCAGTTAACTGGAAATGAGAGTTTCATGGACTTTCCTTTCTGGACTGGCTTCAAAGAGAAGCTATGCACAGTTTTCAAACCATACCCTACTGTAGAAGGGAAGCTTGATCTGGTGCTTAACTGGGTTGCACTTTGGCTCCGTTTGCTATGCCTCACGGGAGGGGGCTCATCATTTGTAGACTAAGATCTCATGACCTTCAAAGCCAAATGCTACCTGAAAGTTCAGTTTCCCAGCCTATGTGTTGGGCCGGGGTGAATACATTCTCTGTTATGCTGGGTCATCAACCCATGTTTTAGGCTGGAAGTAGGCAGTGCCACATTTGATAAGAACATCTGCCAGAGATTGTCACCTCATGAAAGCAGATTCTAAATTTGTATTCCATTTCCTGTGGTGGAGAAATCCCCTCCAAGTTAGACAGGCTCACATCCACCTACAGGTCACACTCCTAATGCACCCTTGAGTGTCCTCATGGTATTGGGATCTAAGTTTGTAGGGAATGCTGCTTTAGTCCATGAATTAGCTGGACAAGTGATGACAAACGTGTTGTGGATTAATATGAGAACAATTTAAGAAGCCCTGGAGGAGCATCAACCTGACCCTCTGTGGTGCTATAAATCTGATAGGATGTTCCAGACTGAGAAACAATCACATGGCTTTGTGTTTGCATTCCAGACAAGTGAGTGCATGTCTTAGCTGTCAGCCAATACAGAGGAGGACATGAATAAGTGGGTGGAAAGCATCTGTCAGACCCCTGTCTGGGGGCAGGTGGAGAGAACATAGGAAGGTAGATACCATGGCTGTGGTGGGGCCAAAAAAAGGGTAAAAGAGGCAAAGGAACCAGGTACTGGTAGCTCAAGACTGTCATCCTAGCTACTCAGGAGTCTGAGATCTGAGGATCACAATTCAAAGCCAGCCCAGGACAGAAACTCCATGAGACTCTTATCTGCAATAAACTACTGAATGCAAGAAGCTCAAGCTCAGTGACAGCATCCAGGCCTAGCGTTCAAAACCCAGGACTGGCAGAAAAAAGTATCAAAGGACAAGAAGCTGGCCAAAAGTTAGAGGGACTCTATCTTGACAAACAATACAATGGTAAGTTGCACTCAGAAGACTTGCACAAAATCTGGAAATGCCTGAGACCTATCTATGTATGTTTCCTGTTTGTCTAAATACATATGTTTATGCATTTATATATTAGTATAGAGAGACAGATCAATACATATGACTATACATATATACATAGCCAGACACTTATGGGTGGGTGGTATACTGTGTGAGAGTTTGTGTTTGTGTTTTGTGGATGGCTATCTCTGTTTAAGAAAGATAGAAAATATGTAAATATCTTTAAAAAAACTTGAAAAAAATATAGAGAGACATAAGCTCTTGAGGGAATCTGAAATGACAAGATTATTCACAGGCACGTTTATCCTTATGGATTCCTCAGCAAGTTTTAATTTTTTTCATTATTTTCTTTCTTTTTTTGAACCAGTGCTAAGGATTTCTCTCAGGGACCAGGTGCTGCCAATTACTAATTTTCTCATGGCTGGTACAAGAGGAACTGAGCCACAGTTCCACTTTTGCCTTATTTATTCGTGCTTAACTGAAGATAAAGATTTCTATCAGTGACTTTCTTTCAGGGGCTGGATTCTAACGAGGATCCCCAGACCTCAGGCTTCTCTATAGCTACAATTAACAATATGAGAACCCAGCACTGGGTTTCAATGCACAGGGCAAGAAATTGAGTGAATCTCTCAACTCCAATTAGCTATAATAAGCTACAAGTGAAAGACCAATACCTTTGAGGAAAAGATGCTGAGGGTTATCACGCAGGCCCTATGAGTAAGCCCTAAACCCTGTACACATGTGTGCATGCACACATTGGCAGATACACACACACATGCACACACACAATATTTCAGGCAATATTGTATTTTGAATTAATATCCAAAGATTGGACAACAGGATAGCAAGTAATAAAATCTGTTTTTCTTGTCTACATTGAGGGAAAGGGATAAGTCACAAGATGCAGAAGCGAAGAATTCAGAGGCAAATGCTGTGAGTGAATAACTTGTAAAAAGCACATTTCTTTTCTTTTCTTTTCTTTTGTTTTTTCTGCCATTCCTGGGGCTTGAACTCAGGGCCTGAGCACTGCTCTTGGCTTTTCCCAAGTCTAGCCCTCTGCCACTTGAGCCACATTGCCATATGGATTTTTATATCTGTGTGATATTAAGGACTCATACCTAGATCTTCATGGATGCTAGGCAAGCACTCTACCACTGGGCCAAACTCTAAACCCCGATAAAGTATTTATAAATAGTCATCATCATCATATCAAAATATCCTTTCTCCTACAAAGAATGAACACTTATCTATGTCTGTAAGACTTTTTTTTATGTCACCAATGCTTCTGTGATTTTCCCACTTGCATTTTTACAGATGACAGCACAGATATTCATCAGGAAGAAAAATAAATTAGGATACAGAAACGTAACAACGTCCTAGTAGATTGAGGTGAAAAATATGTGCAAGATGGCCTGGGTGTTTCATCTATTTGCAGAGTGCTGGGCTACCACACAAAAAGACTCCGGTTTGATTCTGCAGTACCATATACATAGAAAACGCTGGAAGTGGTGCTGTGGCTTGGTGGGACAGCTATAGCCTAAAGAAAGCCTAAGAACAATGGTCAGGCTCTGAGATCAAGTCCCAGGACTGGCAAAAAAATGTGCAAGAGGCAAAATGCAAGCTGAGAAGGCACTGTGAAGCAAAATGTCTTGTGAAGGTAAGGGGAATAGTGACAGTTAAGTTTGGATCTTACCTAAGAAAGGCTCCTTGAGTCTGAGACCAGGCTAGCACTTACGCCTAGTGAATGACTTGGGATTTGAACAAAAAGGTGTGCTGTTTACTACATCCATATGTGAGGTGGGAAGGGAGATTCAGCCTTCAGTATGTCTTTGGGGAGGTCTTCTGTGAGCAAGGAGCTTTGGTCATTGGGCCTTGAAAGGTGACCCTACCTCCCTCACAATGGAACAGAATATGGAAACCTGGTAACCAAGACACTGTATGTGACAACCAGCTCAAGCCAGCTCCCTTGGCCTGTGGCTCAGGAACCAGAAAGATGTTGCTGTGCTGTTGCCAAAGGTCAGGAGGCTCGCATCTCAGGCATGAGAGATATGGATGTCTCACTTGAAGAAGTAGATGCTGGATCAGTGCCAAGCCAAAATTCCAGTATATCAGGCATTTCTCTAGGAAGAAAGCCAGGAAACTCCAGGGCAACTCAGATGAGGTATATTGAGAGGAAACCTATTTGAACCCATCATCCTGCCCACACACTACAACCTTCTTGTGTGCTTTCAAGTGACTCTACTGAGATTAGAGTGTGTCATTTCCAATCTACTCTATTCCAGTTCCTCTGTGTGAAGTGTGGTCCCATTCCTACGTTTGAAATATCCACTGTTTTGCCAACATAGTGTGATGGTAAGTCAGCTCAGACTCTGAATGAGCCTTGTAACCTATGGATCCTGGAGGAAGGCCTGTTGGAGATGCTGCTGACAAAGCTGATCCCTGCCTAGCAGAAAGGTGATCTCTTTTATGTGGGAAACTTTCTGCACAATTTCAAATAGTGGAGGACGATGTAGTAGTTGCTGGAAATTCTCTTGAAAAAGTGAGTGTTCCCCCTCCAAACCCAGGTTTGCTCACCCCTCCTGGCCAAGTCTTGGAATAGTTTGCTCCTCTCTGAGCCTGTTTGTTTCACTGGGGTGTTCACAGGGGAGCTAAGCATGATACAAGTGCGCAAACTACTTTATTATGACTGGGACACCATGCCATTTCATTTCCCTCACAAGCTACTGGAGTCTCAAAAGTGTGCTTACTGAGAAGTTGGATTTCAGGCATGAGGAAGTGGCTCCCAACTGCAGCCCTCACCTAGGTGACATCCTAGGAAATCCCATTTCCCAGTAAGAAATGAGGTGTCAGTACTAATGGCGGAGGCCTGTGAAATACTGGAGTCAGAGGAAAAGCTGGGGGCTGAATCACTTTTGAGCCATCAGGGAGGGATTGTGATAGCTTTGCCTGTTAGAACCTGAAAGCATTTACATTTTGGTGTGTGGTCCAGTGCTGCCACTTGAACCTGAACCCAGGTCTAAATGCCATCCCTTTGGTGTTCAAAAATTAGCACTGTACCATTTGAGTCATAGGTCAAGTTCTGGCTTTTTGCTGCCTAATTGAAGACAAGTGCCTTTAGACTTTTACTCACTAGACTGGCTTTCCACTGTGATCTTCAGAGCTCAGCCTGCTGGGTGGCTAAGATTAGAGGAATGAGCATTTAGTTCTTTATTTAGAGCATTCACCTATTGATTTATTTAGAGCATTTACTTAGTTAATTTAAGGTGCGTTTACTTTGGACAGATTCATAGAGGCCTCTCTCAGAAGCTTCTGGAAGTGGGGTGTAAAAGTCATCCTGTTCTCGAGTGTCTCTTACCCCCCTCCCAGCACATAAGTGCACATCTCTGCAGGACAGCCACAGCATTAGAATCCTGCAAGAAAGGGGCTTTGGTAAAAGTCTCAGGATGGAGAGAGAGGGCTCTCACTTTCCTTGTACCAAATGTGCCCACAGCATCATGTGTTCCATCTATACGATGTGAATGGACTTCTACCCCAGTGATTTCTACGAGTTCAAGAACTGCCACACCCTGACACAACTCAAGCTCTATATGAGGCTCCACATGTCGGCTTTGGACCTGCTCTTCTAAACACATACTTTTTGACCAGCTGGAGGAATGTGCAACCAGTAAGACCAAGAAAAAGTAGAAGTCCTGGTGTGGGTGCCTCAGAGCCTGTGAGTAGGAAGCCCATGTGGTCTAGATATTGGTTGGCCCTTACTTCTACAGAGCTTGGCAAAATGCCCTTTATGGGTGGTGTCCGCCAGGTAATGTCTGTCCTCTGAAAGGACTCGGGAATTAGCACTCATTAGAAAGACGCTACACCTCCTCAGTGTTCAGTCCAAACTCCAGTTCTACAGGTTCCTCCATTAGATCCTCATGGAAGTTGAGTGACACTTCAACTTGCAGAGTCCACTCTGTCCACTCTGTACCTATTTCCATTCTTAGGTTTGGGTCATCGTGGAAGAGCTTATCCTGAACTCCGGATGAAATACCCACCAATGGAGCTGGTGACTGATGGAGACTGAGAATCATCACTGCACTCCAGAAACCATGGGCCTTCTGTAGAAATTACCAAACAGGTTTAGAGTCCTGTGGATATACCTTTTGCTCTGAACCCCATGTGTGACACAGTTGAACCTGCAGATACTATGGAGGAAGAAAAAGAGCAGCCAGATTTCCTTCCGTTTCCTTTCACACTCCACCCAGAGTCAGTCCATCTGAGTCAGAGTAACACTCCACTTATTGTGCAAGCTGAAGGGGCACACGCTGGGCTCATGGAAAATGTCCCCATGGGAAGCAGCAAGTGTACTCTCAATACTGGATTCATTGGACGAAAATGAATCCATCCTCACAGAATATCCAGACCCATCCATCTCCCTAAAAGAGACTCAATCTGCATTCGACAAACCAGAATCCATCCCCCTCTTAACTCAGGAAGGACATTCTGTTTCTCATGAGGAAGGAGACCCTTCTGAAGACTCTGAAGTAGAATTACTGTCTGAAGGCAACTTGGAGGCCAGTCTGGATTTAGAGCTTCCCTGTCCCCTTCCTAAAAAGACGTCTCTTTATCTTGCTCTCATGATTCTTGTCAAGTATTCATTGTATTTACTTTGCTAACTATTAAACTCTCATTGTTAATATTATGGTGTGCAGTTCTTCAGTGCTTATTATACTGTGTTTTATTTTCCACTTATAATGTGAGACCTCAGACACATAGGTCCTGGGTGGGCCAAAAACCAGACAGGTCTGGTCCCATAGAAGACAACCTTACTGGATATACAGGGAACTATGAAATGCATGGAATCACCAGGAATCCAGGCCAGGCCTCCATGGAAAGACAAGTCAGCTACCATAGCTTAAGGACAGAGCAGATGCCTGGAAATGTGTTTTGTCAATCGGGAGAAGTGCCAGAGTAACTGTAATATTATGTGGGACTCTGTTCTGTGAGTTCAAGTCTGTTTATATATCCATTGTGCTTTGTACAAATATTTAAGAAAATTAAAACTCCACAATAGCATCAAAAATCTACTTTGGCTTTGAATGTGGTCTAGTTGTAGAGTGCTCGCCTAGTATAAAGAAGACCTTGATTCAATTCCTCGGTACTGCATACACAGAAAAAGCAGATGGGGCACTGTGGCTCAGGTGTCAGAGTGCCACCCTTGAACAAATGTGGCCAAGGACAGTTCCTGGTCCCTCAGTTCAAGCGCCAGGACTAGCCAAACAAGAAATCATACCATTTTCCACACATTTGGAAATAAATCTGTTTTATCTAACCCTACTTCTTTTTTGCCGGTCCAGGCTGTGTGCCACCAAGCCAAACTACTGGCCCCCAACCTTACTATTTTTAATCATTTAATTTTTTAACATAATCATATTTCATGCTCTCTGTATTAATACCATAAACAGCATGCTTAGTGTAATAATGTTAAAGGTAAAACATAAGAAATTAATAACTAAAATTCCTTTTTTATTACTTATATAGCATTACTACAATTTTATGAGAAAAATTACCTAGAATGTTTATTTTAGAGTTCAAGTAATCCATTTTGATAAATATATCAACCTACATCATTTATTTGAACACATTTTAAACTATTTTTTTCAGGAATGAAAATACATATATATTGGTTGTAAATGAAATTTATGACTTGAGGCAAGGGAAAGAGAAAAGGGGGAGGGGGTAACAGTGTTTACAAGAAATGTACTCATTACATATGTAACAGCAATCTCTTTGTATATCACCTGACAACAAATTTTTTGAAAAGTACAGTAAGTTTAAATGTCTACTTTGGGCAGAATTTTTTTTCCAGTACTGGGCTTAGACTCAGGACCTGAGCACGATCATTGTTTTTGATTTTGTTTATTCTTAAGGCACAAGTTCTATCACATGTGCCACAGCACCACTTTTATTTTTTTTATCTATGTCCTGCTGAGGAATTGAACTTGGGTCTTCATTCATGCTCGGCAAGAACTCTTCCACTAGGCTTAACTTATGGCCCCAGTGGGAAGGAAGTTTTCCATAAAATATGTAGGAAATATGTACACTAAGGAAAAGCCATCAAAAATAGAAGAAAAATTATATACTTAGATAACAACATGCCAGTATTATGGCAGATCTCTGTAATTCTAGCTTCAAGAGTGGCCTATTTGGACCGGGAGTTGGCTGGCTGAAGTAAAGTGCTATCCTTGAGCAAGCCCTAGGACAGTGCTCTGGCCATGAGTTGAAGCCATAGGACATGCAAAAAATAATAATTTAATGCCCGTGACTGGTGGCTCACCCTGGTAATCCTAGCTACCCTGGAGGATCGAGGTTCAAAGACGGCCCAGGCATAAAAATCTGTGAGAATCTTATTTCGAAATCATCCAGAAAATTCAAAATGACAATGTGCCTCAAGTGGTAGAGCTCTTGCCTTGAGCTGAAGAGCTTAAGGTAAACATCCAGGCCCAGAGTTCAAGCCCTATGTGTGAAAAAAAGGAAAAGAATGCCCTTATCTAAGGCTGGAGTGCACACTAGTGGTAGTTTGCTTGCCTAGTATGCACAAAGCCCTGTGTTCAATTACTCTGTACCACTTACACCAAAAAAAAAGCTGGAAATGATCTCATAAGGTTGGGTTCTGAGGATCACAGTTCAAAGCCAGGCCAGACACTAAAGTCCATGAAACTCTTTACTTCCACTTAAGCACCAGAAAACCAGAAGTGACACTGTGGCTCAAGGAGTTTAAGGTTGTAGCCTTGAGCTGAAGAGCCCAGGGACACTGCCCAGGTGCACAATTAAAGTCTTACAACCAAAAGTGAGAGAGAAAGAGAGAGAGAGAGAGAGAGAGAGAGAGACAGAGAGAGAGACAGAGACAGAGACAGAGAGACAGAGAGAGAGAGACAGAGAGAGAGACAGAGAGAGAGACAGAGAGAGAGGCAGAGAGAGAGGCAGAGAGAGGCACAGAGAGAGAGAGAGAGAGACAATCAGACAGACAGAGACAGACAGAGACAGAGAGACAGAGACAGAGACATCAAACAGTCAGGGCTGCTGGCTGAAGCGTGTAATTCTACGTACTATGGAGGCTGAGATTGGAGGATCTTGGTTCAAAGCCCAAAGCTAGCCTGGACACATATGTTTGTGAGACTTACATCACCAATTAACTACCAGAAACCAAAAATGGAGCTGTAGAGGAAGAGCGCTAGCCTTGAGCTGAAGAGGGCAGGGACAGTCCAGGCCCAAAGTCCAAGCACCATGACGAATCAATAATAAAAAAAGAAGATAGCTAATAGTAATGATGAATAATTTTGGGCTGGGAGTTTGGCCTAGTGGTAGAGTGCTTGCCTAGCATGCTCGAAGACCTGGGTTCAATTCCTCAGTATCACATACATAGAAAAATGCTGGAAGTGGTGCTGAGGCTGAAGTGGTAGAGCCCTAGCCTTGAGAAAATATAAGGACAGTGCTCAGTCCCTGAGTTCAAGCCCAGGACTGGCCAAATCAAAAGTAGTAGAGCACTGGCATTGAACTGAAGATCTGAGGAACAGCCCAGGCACAGAGTTCAAGCACCGCAACAACAACAACAAAATCTATGAAATGGCAGTGGTGGTTTTAAGCTAAGCAAAAATAGAGTAGAAATTGGTAAAATACATATTTGTGTGTAAGCAAAATAGCCAGTCTTATGCATTAGAACAGGATAGCAACTCTAAAAAAAATTTTGTTTTCCATCTCACTAGGTCCTATCTCTTAATTTATTCAAGTAAGTTAAATGCTGGGTTTTATAATTATTGCTCTGAATATTAGAAAATCATAATATCTCTCATTAACCAACAAAGACCAGGAAATGGGGCTGTTCAAATGGCAGAGTATCAGGCAAGAGAAGAAAAAATTGAAGTAAGAACTTGAAGTTCTTGATCCAGAACCTGCATAGTAACAGAGCAGCAGCCTGGTGATGGTACCTCACACCTATAATCTTAGCTACTCAGGAGGCTAAGATGTGAGAATCAAAGTTTAAAGCCAGCCAAAGTACCCAGTTAACTGCCAGAAAAACCAGAAGTGGCACTGTGGCTCACAGATTAAAGCACTAGCCTTGAGCTGAAGAGCTCAGGGACAGTGCCCAGGCCCAGAGTTCAAGCCCCACAATTGACAAAAATCAAACAAGCAAACAAAACTCACAAAGAAGCCTGCAGACCACAGTGGTTCTGCTGAGTCTCTTCTCTATGGGGATCAGGAAATATTTCACTTTTTCTGTCTCTTCCCATCTCAACATTCATACTAAAATAAGACTGTGTTGAAAGTTTCAATTTATAAAAATGTTTTTCATGAAGCACCCTGAAATATTCATCGCTTATATCTCAATTGAAGATAGTTGATTTGGGGCTGCATTGGTACAGTGCTAGCCTTGAAGAGAAAAGGTCAGGGATAGAGCTGAACCACTCAGTTGAAGACCCAGTGCCAACACACAAAAGAAATTATGCACTTTATACATATTTTCTAATTTCTTAATGAATTTTTCTGTCTGTATAAATATAGGGTACATTCCTTGTTACTTAAGTAAGATTGCTCTTTTTTTTCTTTTTGCCAGTCCTACGGCTTGGACTCAGGGCCTAGACATTTTCATTGGACTCGCTCGCCCAAGGTGAGTGCTCTGCCTCTTGAGACACAGCGCCACTTCTAGGTTTTTTTCTGAGTATGCGATACCGGTGAATAGAACCTAGGTCTTCATGCATTCTAGGTGAGCACTCTACCATTAGGCTACATTCCCAGGCAGTGAGATTCCTCTTACAGTCATTGTATGTTCACAGAGTTTGATCTCACACACTGTAGGGCCCTGGTTGGCTTTGACCTGTGATCCTAAGTCCTGAGCCTCCTAAGTAGCTGAAATTATGTTGTGAGACAGCATGATGACTTCCATTCTTTTTTCTACAAAAATATATGTAGTTATCTAAAATATATCTATAGCTGAAAAAAATGAATCTCTCCCAAACAAATCTTCAAAGAAACAACCATCCTATTAAAAGGTGGGCTAAAGACTTAAAAGAGTATTCTCTGAAGAAAAAATTAAAATGGGCTTTAGCCACATGAAGAAATGCTCCATATCTCTAGCAATAAGGGAAATGAAAATCAAAACAACTTTGAGATTCCACCTGACTCCAGTCAGAATGGCCATTATCAAAAAATCTAATAAGAGATACTGGTGGGGAAGTGACCAGGGGGGATCACACCTACACTGTTGGTGTGAGTGTAAACTCGTTCAACCACTAGGGAAAGCAGTGTGGTGGTTCCTCAAAAGACTGAACATAGAGCTCCCCTATGATCCAGCAAATCCTCTTCTTGGCATCTACCCAATTGTCCAGAAAAAAGGACATACTAAATCCACTAGCACAATGATGCTCATTGCAGCACTATTTACCATAGCAAAGCTATGAATCCAACCCAGATGCCACTCAGTAGATGACTGAATCAAGAAGATGTGGTACTTATACACAATGGAATGCTATGCTGCCATCAGAAGGAAAGACATCGCCCCATTTGTAAGGAAATGGAAAGACTTGGAAAAATTCATATTAAGTGAAGCAAGCCAGACCCAAAGAAACATAAGCTCAATGGTTTCCTTCATTTGTAATAATTAGTTCACATCTAGGACTCTCCTAGCAGAGGATTACAACAACTCAAAAACCTAGGTATATAAGGTCATATAGGATGAGACTAAATGAAAGGATCTCTAGGATATGGGAACAAGAGCTATATCTTGTGTCATCGTTGCTCTTAATCTTGTGTGATTTTTGTCCTTAAACTACTATGTTATTTCTCATCTCTTATTTTGCCCTTTGGTTAATGTCAGATTGTTACTGTATCTGATTTTTTCCCTGTCATATTGTATATATGTTTATTTGTTTATGTCAAATAGGAAAGGGGGGAAACAAGATGATTGGGAAGGGGAGGGGAGAGGGAACTGGGGACAAAAACATGTGGAGTGGAATAAATGTGTGAGAAGTAATGCAGTCCACTACCTGTAAATGTAATCGTAACCCCTCTATACATTACCCTGAAAATAAAAAAGAGACTATAAAAATATCTGTAGAAAATGAGGCTGGATGATGGAAACAACCAGATGCCCTACTACAAAAAATGTGATACACGCACGCACACACACACACACACACACACACACACACACACACACACAAACGCACACACACAATGGAATGATACATAGCCAACCGACAAGATAAAATAATTGCATTCTCGGGGAAGTGGATGAAAAGGAAAAAAATCATATTAAGTGAAGTAAGCCAAACTCAAAGGAACATAGGCCCAAGAGTCTCCCTCATTTGTCAAATTCAGTAGAAACCTTGGGCTCTGCTACCAGAGATTTATAAGAGAACAAAATCTAGAGACATCGTGACAAATAGTATGACACTAAATGTAAGGACCTCCAAGATAAAGAAACAAAACTCATATAATGAGTGATTGTTGTCCTTAATGAACTATGTGATCTCTTATCTCTTTTGCTATCCCTTGGTTATATCATATTGTTACAATATTTCACCTTGTTTTCTGATATATTTCATATGTGCCTAATTGGTTATTTGAAATTGGATAGGGAAGGGGGGAAATGAACATGAGTGGGGGTAGGGGAAGGGAAATGGGGACCATATCATTACATGGGGTATCAAAGTTTGAGAAGTAATGCACCTTCTATCTGGTGAATATAATGTAACCCTCCTATAAATTACATTAAAAATAAATACATAAAAAGAAGATCTGCACAGAAAAAAATAATAACAGCATTTTTGGGGTAGTGGATGAAATTAGAGTGAATCCTGTTGAGTGAGATAAGTCAAGACCAAGGAACAAAAGGTACATGGTATCCTTAATATATGGATATTAGTTTCAAACAGTAGTAGAGCGATGATTGAATAGTTGATACCCAAAGTTCTGGACATAATTTTGGAGATATAAACATAACTACATAGACATAAAAATCTAGGATAGACTATACACTCTATAGACATGTGTTTTATTATAGATTAATCTGTATCTATGACATACAATGACTAAGCTTAATTTTTACTATATTCTAAAATCTATTTGCCAGTGATTGTATAGCGATTCCCTTCTTGAATACTTGTTGGTTAAACATGACATTTGAAATCTGATGTAAAATTCAATGTTAATAAATTTTTTTAAAAAGAGGCTAGAAGTAAATACCACTAATGTACTTGCTCTAAGTGGTACAGAAATTTTCTTAATGAATCAAGGGGTTTTATTACATCTTTATGCAATTATTTTAGTTCTGAGTGTTCTACACTCAATGATACTTCTGGAAAGATGAGATAGCTGACTTTGTAGATGGTATGAAGACATACTGGCCTAAACGTAGAATAAAGCATTGGTAAGTGGCTGTTAGCTGTCCAAATTCTACTGGAATATGTGGAATGAATTTATTAAGCACAATGCAGGCTCCTAGTCAGATCAGGATCAAGATTATGTGGTTCCATCAGATGAATGAGGAAAGATCAGAAAAATCTACTAAGATATCCAGATATACTTTTGAAACTAATGTATCTGGACTCCTTTTTTTTTCTTTCTGGTGGGGAGCTTGAACTTTGGACCTGGGCAAGGTCTCTTAGTTCTTTTTCCTCAAGGCTAATGCTGTACCAGTTTTAGCCACAACTCCACTTAGTTTTTGGGTGGCTAAGTGGAGAGAAGAATCTTACAGTTTTTTTTGTTTTCGTTTTTTTGCTTGCAAAGGCTTTGATTCACCTTCTCCCTGGCTAGTAGAATGATAATTATGACCCTCCAGCGCCTGTCTAGTGATTTTTTGAAAATTGGACTTTCTTCCAAATAACGTAACTGGTTCCTAGCAAAGTTTTGAAGCCTGACTTAAATGTGACAGATTTTTGTCACTTGGAGACACTCTGTGCTGAACGTTAGAAATCTACCAGCTGAGTCACAGTGGCACTTCCAGTTTTTGTTTATGTGGTGCTGAGGAATGGAATCCAGGGTTTCATACATGCTAGGCAAGCTTCATTTTCAGCCCAAGGTTTTATGTTTTTTTTTTCAGTGTTGTTGCTTCTAAGGTACTGTATGATGTTCTTTCATTTTCTTTGCTTTTTATCTCTTTTCTTCTTTTTCCCTTTAGTTTTATTCTCTGTAGTCACTGTGTTGAATTCGGGTACCCTGTGTCTTGTACATAGGTTTAGGTGATTTGGGGAATGGAGAGGGTATAATAAAATGGTAAAAAAAAAACAAAGGAAAAAAGGGTGAACCAATTGAACAGTGATACTTGGAAGACACTAAACGGAAACGAACTGAACAATCTGGGTGGAGAGGGGGCTGAGGGTAGGAAAACAGAGAAAAAGGAGGGAGGGGATAACAATTTTCTTAAGAAATGTGTTCATTACTTATGTAACCGTATGCCAACTATATATTGACTTAACAAAATAAATTAACTTAAAAAATAATTTAGCCGGGTATAGTGGCTCACACTTGTAAATGTAGCTACTCAAGAGGCTGGGATCCAAGGATAGCAGTTCAAAGTCAGCCTGGGCACTGAAGTCCATGTGACTCTTATCTCCAATTAACCACCAGAAACCCAGAAGTGGCCCTATGGCTCAAGGGATAGGGCAGTAGTCTTGAGCTGAAAAGCTCAGTGACAAGACCCAGGTGCAGAATTGCAGTCCCATGACTTGAATGATGAATGATACTAGCCAGGCTCTGTGCGCTCACACTTGGATTCCTATCTACAGAGAATCAGGTTTGAATCCAGCCCAAACAAATTGCATGATATTCTTATTTACAGTTCATTACCAACAATCTGGAGGTGGAGCTGTAGATCAAGTGGTAGAACACTAGCCTGAAGCAAAAAAAAAAATTTAAGGACAGTTGCCAGGCCCTAGGTTCAAGTCCCAGGACTTGCATGAAACAAACAAAATGTGACGTTGAGTCCTCCATCATTTGGTGCTATAGTTCAATATTCTTGATATGCGTCTTAGAAATTAAGTCCCTAGCAAATACTCTCCCCTGAAATTCTGCTTCATAGCTGATTCATAGAATTTCAGCATCATTACTATCACCTTCCCGTTAGCATAGCAGTCTACTACTGAAAATTTGAACAAAACTTTTGAGTAATCCTAATAAATCTGTGTATCATCTGCACACACATCAAATCAGCAGCAGCTATGATCTACTATTATCTAAATGTCTTTAATCCCTTCTTGAGTTAATGAGCCTTAAAGAGTAAAAAATATGAAATAGTTATGAAACTAATAGTCACCATTCTTCTACCTAATATTGTAATATAAGTTTATAAATGCAAGGACTATTCTGAAGTTTGCAGAAGATAGATTCTATTATAATAATCTCATGAAGTATAGTTTTTAAGAAATATGTTGCTTGCTTTGGGAAAGCAAAGGCAAGGAAAATGATATAAGTAAGTTTCCTATTTATCAGAAGGAAAATACTATTGGGTTTAGATCAACTTTCATTCATTCCGTGCTGATGAAACAAATATTTGCAATTCCTGAGGCCAATCACTTCATTGTGATGCACAATCAGCCAGCTTAGATCAATCTTCCAAAAAAGGAAAGGAACAAATGAGAAGCAATTAAGGTTTCCAAAATGAACCAGGTGATGGTGGCAGCTCACACTTGTAATTCTATCTTTTCAAGGCCTGAAATCCAAGGATCTGGATTAAGTCTGTCTCTTATGAAAATATTCCTGTCTGAAACATCATCTCTGTTATCACAGCCCAGCTGATACACTCTGCTCAACAGGTTCCAAACACCAAAGTACATCTCCTAACTGAAATACTAGCAAACGTACTCACACATTATTTCCTCTTTGGGAGATAGTTGAAACATGTACCAGAAACATTTCCCTGGCTTCAGAGTGGAAGTGGAAATATACACTCACTGTAAGCCCATCTAGTAAATTACAGTCAATCATCTTTCCTCACATCTTGTTAGTTAAATTGAACAATGAGTGTTTGGATCAGAAGCGATGTGTATGAGCATACAGGTTGTAAAAGTACTGTAATCATAGCTACTCAAGATAAGCTGAGACCTGAGGATTCCAGTTCAAAATCAGTCATGCAATAAATTCCATAATATTTTTACCTCTAATTAACCAGCAAAAAACAGAGCGTTGAATTGTGATTAAAATGCCACAGGCCTAAGCTTTGCATAAAAGGGGTAAGGGGTAGCATTCAGGATGCCCACTCTCTCCACTCCTTTTTAACATCCTACTAGAATTCCTAGGCAGTGAAAAAATCAGACGGGTGGGGGTGTGGTTTTGGAGGGAAATGGGTACCAAGACATGTGAAAGGGTATCAATGTATGTGAATTAATGCACATTCTATCTGGCAAATATCATGTATCCCTTTTACTAATTACAATAAAAAGATTTAAAAAAAATAAAGTTGTAGTCTGTGGGGAGGATGATGGGGTCAAATAAATTTCTTCTTAGAAATATACCTCATCTGGTTGCCCTGGATTTTCCTGGCCTTCTTCTTAGACAAAGGACTGTTATACTGGATTTGTGGCTTGGCAATGATCTAGCATGTACATCTTCGAGTAAGTCATCCACAACTTCCATGCCTGAGACTCGAGTTTCCTGACCTTTGGCAACAGCACAGCAACATCTTTCTTCCTCCTGAGCCACAGGCCAAGTGAGCTGGCTTGAGTTGGTTGTTAGTTACAGTGGCTTGTTTACCAGGGTTCCATATTCTGTTCCATTGTGAGGGAGGCAGGGTCACCTTTCAGGGCCCAATGACCAAAGATCCTTGCTCACAAAAGACCTCACCAAAGACATACTGGAGGCTGAATCTCTCCTCCAATCTCACAATATACATGTGGATGTAGTAAACAGCACACCTTATTTGTCCAATCCCAATGTCTTCCACTAGGCCCAACTACCAGTCTGGTCTCAGGCTCAAGGAGCCTTTCTTAGGTAACATCCAAACTTAAGGTCAATATTGCCCTCATCCTTTACAAAACATTTGCTTCACACTGCCTTCTCTGCCTGCATTTTGCCCCTTGTCGAATTTTTTTTTGTTTTTGCTAGTCTTGGGACTTGACCTCAGAGTGTGAACATTGTTCCTGGACTTTCTTTGGGCTTTAGCTGTCCCACCAAGCCACAGCACCACTTGCAGCATTTTCTATGTATGTGGTAATGAGGAATCAAACCTGAGTCTTTTTGCGTGGTAGCCAAGGACTCTACCACTAGGTCAAACACACAGGGCATCTTGCACATATTTTTGACGTCAATCTACTAGGATATTATTAGGTTTCTGTATCCTAATCAATTTTTTCCTGATGATTAGCTTTGCTGTCATGTGTAAAAAATGCAAGAGGGAAAAACACAGAAGATTCAGTGAATTTTAAAACAAAGCATTACACACATACATAAGTGTTCATTTTTTGTAGGAGAAAGGATATATTGACATGATGATGATGACTTTATAATTACTATGTCAGGCTTGAGAGTTTGGCATAGTGGTAGAGTGCTTGCCTAGCATCCATGAAGATCTGGGTTTGATTGCTCAGTATCACATAGATAGAAAATCTAGATGTGGCACTGTGGCTCAAGTGGCAGAGGGCTAGACTTGAGAAAACCCGAGGACAGTGCTCAGGCCCTGAATTCAAGCCCCAAGACTGGCAGAAAGATAAAGGAAAATAAAAATGCTTTTTACGAGCTAATTCACTCACAGCATTTGCTTCTGAAATCTTCCCTTCTGCATCTTGTGAAATACCCCTTTCCCTCAACGTAGACAAGAAAAACAGATCCATCCCATGGTCCACTGTGAGGCCACTGGTTGGGCTAAGAGCTAGTCGTGCAGCAACACATAAGTTTTATTCTAATACTTTCCAAACTTTGTACTCAAATATGCTACCTACTTACCAAATTATGTCAGTTATCCTTATGCTATACCTTTTCTTCATTACTACAATATTCTTATACTCCTCCGTTAATCCTTTTGTACCTCCCCTGACCTCTCTCATTCTTTTATTCTATCTCTGGACCTCTACTCGTCTTTCAACCCTTGTACTGCACGGATGTACACTTGATGGCTGTTGAGTAGTATTGTATATGTAGGTGGTTAATTATTCTCTAGGCTCAGAGGGACATAAGGACAATAGAGATTGGATTGAGAGGCTTATTGTTTTGGGTATTAATCGCTTATCAGTGGTTGTATTAGGCTGGTCTGTAAGTGCACAAAAAGAAAGAGTGATAATACCAATCAAAACTTGTGAACATCTAGTGTCTGCCAGCTACAGAGTCTAGGTTGGTTATATCTGAAAAACTATAATCGTATTTAGTAGTAATCTTGCTCCCATTTTCAAATGGGCAGAACAAGAAACTCAAGAAAAATGTCAAATCAAGAAACAACATCCCACACCCAATGTAAATAGACAATGGAACAGTCACAGGCAAACCTGGATGAGAGTCTTCCAAGTGCTACACAAATGCAATTGATAAACATCATTAATGGAAAATGTGAAAATATAAAGAAAGAGATAATGGAGGAAGCCATACCTGAACAAGAGGAAAGCAAAAACAAGGTGATAAGTGAAAAAGAAGAAGCCATAAAGGAGGCCATAATAAAGGTTTCTCAAAGAAAGATGGATGAATTCAAAGAATCCACAAAAAAAAACGTGACCAAACTCCAGCAAATGTCCAAAGAAAATAAAGCTACTGAGCTAACCACTCAAAAGGAAATCAAGGAGATAAAGAAATCCATACATGATCTAAAACAAGAGACGCAAGTCATAAAAAGCGAGCAATTAGAAGCAAGGGAGATGAAAAATAAAGTAGATAGCTTTGATAGCAGGTTAGACAATGCAGAGGAGAGAATTTCCGGGGCTGAAGATAATTTAGGTATTATAAAAAACAGAAAATGAGTCAATCCAAATCTAGGAAATATGAGAGAGCGCTTCAGGAGGTCCAAGATACAATTAGGAAGCCTAATTTAAGGCTAGTTGGTATTGAGGAGGGCGTGGAGAAAGAGGTCAATGGTATTGGAAATATACTTCAGGGAATCATCTAAGAGAATTTCCCAAATATCCAGAAGGGCAGGCCCATCCACACACGAGAAGCTTTTAGAACCCCAAACAGACCTGACCAGAAAAGAACATCCCACCGCCACATTGTGATCCGAACTGGATCAATAGAAACGAAAGGAAAGATCCTAAAGGCAGCCAGGGAAAAGGGATCAGTAACCTATAAAGGCAAACCAATCAGAATAACCCCAGATTTCTCAGCAGAGACCATGCAAGCCCGAAGTGACTGGAAGCATATATGTCATGCCCTTAATCAAATAACTACCAACCAAGAATACTGTAGCCAGCTAAGCTCTCATTCATAACTGAGGGAACTATAAAAACATTCCATTCCAGGGAAAAGCTGCAACAATATGTCGAAACAAAACCAACACTACAGAGAATTCTCAACGATGCTCTATACATAGAAAACCAAAATAAATGCAATATAGGGAAAGAAATGGCACCTAAACAGCATACCATCTAAGGACCACAAGAACTGTCAAGACACAGGCCCTACTAAAAGCTTTTTTAAATGGTAGGAACTAATAAATATCTCTCAATCCTAACTCTCAATATCAATGGACTTAACTCTCCAATTAAACGGCATAGGCTGTCTAGTTGGATCAAAAAGCAAGAGCCATCGTTCTGCTGTCTTCAAGAGACACATCTTACATAAAATCAATCATCTTTTGAAAGTGAGAGGTTGGAATAAACTCTATCAAGCTAACTGCCACCATAAACAGGCTGGAGTTGCCATCCTCCTATCAGATACAATAGACTTCAAACTAAAATTAGTAAGAAAAGACAAAGAAGGTACTACATACTACTAAAGGATCTTTTCTTCAGGAAGACATAACGATCCTAAATATTTACACACCCAATCCATAGCGCCAAACTTCATCAAGCAAACTTTACTTACACTGAAACCATACATAGATCGAAATACAGTGATTGTTGGTGAGTTTAACACACCACTCTCACCTATGGACACATCAACAAGGCAAAAACTCAACAGAAAAACTTTAGAACTGAAGAACTATATAGACCAACTAGATCTAACAGACATCTGCAGAATAGTCCACACAGTAACAACAAAATATACGTTTTTCTCAGTAGCACATGGAACATTTTCCAAAATAGACCAAATCTTAGGCCATAAAACAAACCTGGACAGATTCAGAAACTCTGAAATTATTCAATGCACAATCTCAGACCATAAAGGCATCAAATTGGAACTGAACACACATCTCCACCAACGAAAACCCTGTAACTCATGGAGACTGAACCACACATTGTTGAATCAAAAACAATGGGTAATCGAAGATATCAGAACAGATATCCAACTGTTTATGAAATTTAACAATAAGGAGCACACAAATATCAACTCCTTAGGGACACAACAAAGGCAGTACTCAGAGGAAAATTTATAGCGCTGAGTACCTACAACAGCAAGTTGGAAAAATGGCAAACCAACTAGTTAATGTCTAACCTTTACCTCCTGGAAAAAGAGCAACAAACCAAGCCTAAACCCATTAGGAGAAAGAAAATTATTAAAATCAAAGCAGAATTAAATGATTTGGAATAAAAAAAACTGCAGAAAGAATCAACAAAACAAGGAGTTGGTTCTTTGAAAGAATTTACAAAATTGACAAACCCTCAGCAAATCTTACCAAAAAAAGAAGAGAGCATATCGAAATAAACAAAATCGCAGATGAAAATGGTAATATCACGACAGAAATTACCAAGATCCAGAATATCATGTGTTTGGATCAGAAGCGATGTGTATGAGCATACATGTTGTAAAAGTACTGTAATCCTAGCTACTCAAGATAAGCTGAGAACTGAGGATTCCAGTTCAAAATCAGCCATGCAATAAATTCCATAAGATTTTTACCTCTAATTAACCAGCAAAAAACAGAGCGTTGAATTGTGCTTAAAATGCCACAGCCCTAAGCTTTGCATTAAAGTGCTAGGGGGTAGCATTCAGGATGCCCACTCCCTCCACTCCTTTTTAACATAGTACTAGAATTCCTAGGCAGTGCAATAAGGCAAGAAGCAAGCAGAAAGGGGATCCAAGTGGAGAAGGAGGAAATAAAACTATCCCTCTTTGCCGATGACATGATTCTGTATTTAAAGAATCCTATAGACTCTACTCCCAAGCTCCTTGAGCTGATTCAAAGCTTTGGAAGGGTAGCAGGCCATAAAATCAACCCTCACAAATCAACTGCCTTACTTTACGCCAACACTGAGAGGAACGAGGCAATAATCAGGAAAGAAAATCCTTTCACAATAGCATCAAAGAAAATAAAGTACCTAGCAATTAGCTTAAGTAAGAATGTAAAGGACCGTTTAGATGAAAACTTTAAAACCCTAAAAAAGGAAATTAAAGCAGAACTAAGGAAATGGAAAAACCTCCCATGCTCCTGGATTGGAAGAATCAACATTGTGAAAATGACAATCTTGCCAGGGGCTATCTACAAATTCAATGTAATACCCATCATCATCCCAATGTCATTCTTTAAAGACATAGAAGAGGCAATTCAAAATTTCATATGGAATAATAAAAGACCCCGTATAGCAAAAACACTTCTTAGCAGAAAGACAGCGCTGGAGGAATTTCAATTCCAAACTTAAGGCTCTATTACAGAGCTATAATTCTCAAAACAGCTTGGTACTGGCACAAGAACAGGCCTGAAGTCCAATGGAGTAGAACTGCGGACCCAGATATTAAACCACAGACCTATGGCCACCTAATCTTTGACCAGGGAGGCAAAAAATAGAATGGAAGAAAGATAGCCTCTTCAACAAGTTGTGCTGGCAGAACTGGTTAAACACCTGCAGAAAACTAAAGTTGGATCCTTCTTTGTCACCTTGCACTAGAATTAACTCCAAATGGATCAAAGACGTGCAGGTAAAAGCTGACACACTGAAAAGTTTACAGGAAGGAATAGGAGATACACTAGGCCTCCTTGGTACAGGTCGAAACTTTCTTAATAAGGACCAAGAATCACAACAAATCAGAGAAAGGCTGGATAAGTGGGACTGCATTAAACTGCAGAGCTTTTGTATGGCAACGGATATAGCTAGTAAACTAATCAGGAAGCCTACAGAGTGGGAGAAGATCTTCACCAACCAAACAACGGACAAAGGCCTCATATCTAAAATATATCAACAACTCAAAAAATTGAATCACTCCAAAACTAACCTCCAAAGTAACACCCATCCCATTAAAAATGGGCCAAAGACTTAAAGAGAGTCTTCTCTGAAGAAGAAACAAAAATGGCATATAGACACATGAAGAAATGCTCAACATCTATGGTCATAAAAGAAATGCAAATCAAAACAAGTCTAAGATTCCACCTAACTCCAGTTAGAATGGCCAGGATCAGGAAAACGAATGACAACAGATGCTGGAGGGGATGTGGTCAGGAGGGATCATTACTACACAGTTGGTGGGAGTGCAAACTTGTTCAACCACTATGGAAAGCAGTGCGGCAGTGCCTCAAAACGCTAATCATACAACTCCCCTATGACCCAGCAATTCCACTACTTGGCATTTACCCAACAATCCAGAAACAAGGGCATACTAAACCCACTAGCACAACAATGTTCATTGCAGCACTATTCACCATAGCAAAGATATGGAACCAACCCAGATGTCCCTCAGTTGATGAGTGGATCAACAAGTTGTGGTATTTGTACACAATGGAATTCTATGCTGCTGTCAGAAAGAATGACATCGCCCCATTTGTTAGGAAATGGAAAGACTTAGAACAAATCATATTAAGTGAAGTAAGCCAGACTCAAAGGATCTTAGGCTCAGTGGTTTCCCTCATTCGTCATAATCAGTAGAAACCTTGGGCTCTACTAGCAGAGATTGTCAATAGAGCAAAAGGCCATATATAAGGCCATATAATGTGAAGCTAACTGAAAGGACCTTCAGGATATTGACACAAAAGCCATATAATGAATGATTGTTGTCCTTAATGTACTATGTTGTCTCTCATCTCGCTTGCTGTCCCTTGGTTATCCCATATTGGTATAGTATCTCACATTGTTATCTGATATATTGAATTTATTTGTATTTGGATATTTGAAATTTGATAGGGAAGGGGGGAAAACCAAGACGGGTGGGGGGTGTGGGGTTGGAGGGAAATGGGTACCAAGACATGTGAAAGGGTATCAATGTATGTGAATTAATGCACCTTCTATCTGGCAAATATCATCTAACCCTTTTACTAATTACAATAAAAAAATGAAAAAAAAAGAAAGTTGTAGTGTGTGGGGAGGATGATGGGGTCAAATACATTTCTTCTTAGAAATTTACCTCATCTGGTTGCCCTGGATTTTCCTGGCCTTCTTCTTAGAGAAAGTTCTGTTATACTGGATTTGTGGCTTGGCAATGATCTAGCATGTACATCTTCGAGTAAGACATCCACAACTTCCATGCCTGAGACTCGAGTTTCCTGACCTTTGGCAACAGCACAGCAACATCTTTCTTCCTCCTGAGCCACAGGCCAAGTGAGCTGGCTTGAGCTGGTTGTTAGTTACAGTGGCTTGGTTACCAGGGTTCCATATTCTGTTCCATTGTGAGGGAGGCAGGGTCACCTTTCAGGGCCCAATGACCAAAGATCCTTGCTCACAAAAGACCTCACCAAACACATACTGGAGGCTGAATCTCTCCTCCAATCTCACAATATACATGTGGATGTAGTATACAGCACACCTTATTTGTCCAATCCCAATGTCTTCCACTAGGCCCAACTACCAGTCTGGTCTCAGGCTCAAGGAGCCTTTCTTAGGTAAGATCCAAACTTAAGGGTCAATATTGCCCTCATCCTTTACAAAACATTTGCTTCACAGTGCCTTCTCTGCCTGCATTTTGCCCCTTGTCGAATTTTTTTTGTTTTTGCTAGTCTTGGGACTTGACCTCAGAGTGTGAACATTGTTCTTGGGCTTTCTTGAGGCTTTAGCTGTCCCACCGAGCCACAGCACCACTTGCAGCGTTTTCTATGTATGTGGTAATGAGGAATCAAACCTGAGGCTTACTGCTTGGTAGCCAAGACTCTACCACTAGGTCAAACACACAGGGAATCTTGCACATATTTTTGACGTCAATCTACTAGGATATTATTAGGTTTCTGTATCCTAATCAATTTTTTCCTGATGATTAGCTTTGCTGTCATGTGTAAAAAATGCAAGAGGGAAAAACACAGAAGATTCAGTGAATTTTAAAACAAAGCATTACACACATACATAAGTGTTCATTTTTTTAGGAGAAAGGATATATTGACATGATGATGATGACTTTATAATTACTATGTCAGGCTTGAGAGTTTGGCATAGTGGTAGAGTGCTTGCCTAGCATCCATGAAGATCTGGGTTTGATTGCTCAGTATCACATAGATAGAAAATCTAGATGTGGCACTGTGGCTCAAGTGGCAGAGGGCTAGACTTGAGAAAACCCGAGGACAGTGCTCAGGCCCTGAATTCAAGCCCCAAGACTGGCAGAAAGATAAAGGAAAATAAAAATGCTTTTTACGAGCTAATTCACTCACAGCATTTGCTTCTGAAATCTTCCCTTCTGCATCTTGTGAAATACCCCTTTCCCTCAACGTAGACAAGAAAAACAGATCCATCCCATGGTCCACTTTGAGGCCACTGGTTGGGCTAAGAGCTAGTCGTGCAGCAACACATAAGTTTTATTCTAATACTTTCCAAACTTTGTACTCAAATATGCTACCTACTTACCAAATTATGTCAGTTATCCTTATGCTATACCTTTTCTTCATTACTACAATATTCTTATACTTCTCCGTTAATCCTCTTGTACCTCCCCTGAACTCTCTCATTCTTTTATTCTATCTCTGGACCTCTACTCGTCTTTCAACCCTTGTACTGCACGGATGTACACTTGATGGCTGTTGAGCAATATTGTATATGTAGGTGGTTAATTATTCTCTAGGCTCAGAGGGACATAAGGACAATAGAGATTGGATTGAGAGGCTTATTGTTTTGGGTATTAATCGCTTATCAGTGGTTGTATTAGGCTGGTCTGTAAGTGCACAAAAAGAAAGAGTGATAATACCAATCAAAACTTGTGAACATCTAGTGTCTGCCAGCTACAGAGGTCTAGGTTGGTTATATCTGAAAAACTATAATCGTATTTAGTAGTAATCTTGCTCCCATTTTCAAATGGGCAGAACAAGAAACTCAAGAAAAATGTCAAATCAAGAAACAACATCCCCCACCCAATGTAAATAGACAATGGAACAGTCACAGGCAAACCTGGATGAGAGTCTTCCAAGTGCTACACAAATGCAATTGATAAACATCATTAATGGAAAATGTGAAAATATAAAGAAAGAGATAATGGAGGAAGCCATACCTGAACAAGAGGAAAGCAAAAACAAGGTGATAAGTGAAAAAGAAGAAGCCATAAAGGAGGCCATAATAAAGGTTTCTCAAAGAAAGATGGATGAATTCAAAGAATCCACAAAAAAAAACGTGACCAAACTCCAGCAAATGTCCAAAGAAAATAAAGCTACTGAGCTAACCACTCAAAAGGAAATCAAGGAGATAAAGAAATCCATACATGATCTAAAACAAGAGACGCAAGGCATAAAAAGTGAGCAATTAGAAGCAAGGGAGATGAAAAATAAAGTAGATAGCTTTGATAGCAGGTTAGACAATGCAGAGGAGAGAATTTCCGGGGCTGAAAATAATTTAGGTATTATAAAAAACAGAAAATGAGTCAATCCAAATCTAGGAAATATGAGAGAGCGCTTCAGGAGGTCCAAGATACAATTAGGAAGCCTAATTTAAGGCTAGTTGGTATTGAGGAGGGCGTGGAGAAAGAGGTCAATGGTATTGGAAATATACTTCAGGGAATCATCTCAGAGAATTTCCCAAATATCCAGAAGGGCAGGCCCATCCACATACGAGAAGCTTTTAGAACCCCAAACAGACCTGACCAGAAAAGAACATCCCACCGCCACATTGTGATCCGAACTGGATCAATAGAAACGAAAGGAAAGATCCTAAAAGCAGCCAGGGAAAAGGGATCGGTAACCTATAAAGGCAAACCAATCAGAATAACCCCAGATTTCTCAGCAGAGACCATGCAAGCCCAAAGTGACTGGAAGCATATATGTCATGCCCTTAAATCAAATAACTACCAACCAAGAATACTGTAGCCAGCTAAGCTCTCATTCATAACTGAGGGAACTATAAAAACATTCCATTCCAGGGAAAAGCTGCAACAATATGTTGAAAGAAAACCAACACTACAGAGAATTCTCAACGATGCTCTATACATAGAAAACCAAAATAAATGCAATATAGGGAAAGAAATGGCACCTAAACAGCATACCATCTAAGGACCACAAGAACTGTCAAGACACAGGCCCTACTAAAAGCTTTTTAAAATGGTAGGAACTAATAAATATCTCTCAATCCTAACTCTCAATATCAATGGACTTAACTCTCCAATTAAACGGCATAGGCTGTCTAGTTGGATCAAAAAGCAAGAGCCATCGTTCTGCTGTCTTCAAGAGACACATCTTACATAAAATCAATCATCTTTTGAAAGTGAGAGGTTGGAATAAACTCTATCAAGCTAACTGCCACCATAAACAGGCTGGAGTTGCCATCCTCCTATCAGATACAATAGACTTCAAACTAAAATTAGTAAGAAAAGACAAAGAAGGTTACTACATACTACTAAAGGATCTTTTCTTCAGGAAGACATAACGATCCTAAATATTTACACACCCAATCCCGGAGTGCCAAACTTCATCAAGCAAACTTTACTTACACTGAAACCATACATAGATCGAAATACAGTGATTGTTGGTGAGTTTAACACACCACTCTCACCTATGGACACATCAACAAGGCAAAAACTCAACAGAAAAACTTTAGAACTGAAGAACTATATAGACCAACTAGATCTAACAGACATCTGCAGAATAGCCCACACAGTAACAACACAATATACGTTTTTCTCAGTAGCACATGGAACATTTTCCAAAATAGACCAAATCTTAGGCCATAAAACAAACCTGGACAGATTCAGAAACTCTGAAATTTTTCAATGCACAATCTCAGACCATAAAGGCATCAAATTGGAACTGAACACACATCTCCACCAACGAAAACCCTGTAACTCATGGAGACTGAACCACACATTGTTGAATCAAAAACAATGGGTAATCGAAGATATCAGAACAGATATCCAACTGTTTATGAAATTTAACAATAAGGAGCACACAAATATCAACTCCTTAGGGACACAACAAAGGCAGTACTCAGAGGAAAATTTATAGCGCTGAGTACCTACAACAGCAAGTTGGAAAAATGGCAAACCAACTAGTTAATGTCTAACCTTTACCTCCTGGAAAAAGAGCAACAAACCAAGCCTAAACCCATTAGGAGAAAGCAAATTATTAAAATCAAAGCAGAATTAAATGATTTGGAATAAAAAAACTGCAGAAAGAATCAACAAAACAAGGGGTTGGTTCTTTGAAAGAATTTACAAAATTGACAAACCCTCAGCAAATCTTACCAAAAAAAGAAGAGAGCATATCGAAATAAACAAAATCGCAGATGAAAATGGTAATATCACGACAGAAATTACCAAGATCCAGAATATCATGTGTTTGGATCAGAAGCGATGTGTATGAGCATACATGTTGTAAAAGTACTGTAATCCTAGCTACTCAAGATAAGCTGAGAACTGAGGATTCCAGTTCAAAATCAGCCATGCAATAAATTCCATAAGATTTTTACCTCTAATTAACCAGCAAAAAACAGAGCGTTGAATTGTGATTAAAATGCCACAGCCCTAAGCTTTGCATTAAAGTGCTAGGGGGTAGCATTCAGGATGCCCACTCCCTCCACTCCTTTTTAACATAGTACTAGAATTCCTAGGCAGTGCAATAAGGCAAGAAGCAAGCAGAAAGGGGATCCAAGTGGAGAAGGAGGAAATAAAACTATCCCTCTTTGCCGATGACATGATTCTGTATTTAAAGAATCCTATAGACTCTACTCCCAAGCTCCTTGAGCTGATTCAAAGCTTTGGAAGGGTAGCAGGCCATAAAATCAACCCTCACAAATCAACTGCCTTACTTTACGCCAACACTGAGAGGAACGAGGCAATAATCAGGAAAGAAAATCCTTTCACAATAGCCTCAAAGAAAATAAAGTACCTAGCAATTAGCTTAACTAAGAATGTAAAGGACCGTTTAGATGAAAACTTTAAAACCCTAAAAAAGGAAATTAAAGCAGAACTAAGGAAATGGAAAAACCTCCCATGCTCCTGGATTGGAAGAATCAACATTGTGAAAATGACAATCTTGCCAAGGGCTATCTACAAATTCAATGTAATACCCATCAACATCCCAATGTCATTCTTTAAAGACATAGAAGAGGCAATTCAAAATTTCATAGGGAATAATAAAAGACCCCGTATAGCAAAAACACTTCTTAGCAGAAAGAACAGCGCTGGAGGAATTTCAATTCCAAACTTAAGGCTCTATTACAGAGCTATAATTCTCAAAACAGCTTGGTACTGGCACAATAAAAGGCCTGAAGTCCGATGGAGTAGACCTGCGGACCCAGATATTAAACCACAGACCTATGGCCACCTAATCTTTGACCAGGGAGGCAAAAAAATAGAATGGAAGAAAGATAGCCTCTTCAACAAGTTGTGCTGACAGAACTGGTTAAACACCTGCAGAAAACTAAAGTTGGATCCTTCTTTGTCACCTTGCACTAGAATTAACTCCAAATGGATCAAAGACGTGCAGGTAAAAGCTGACACACTGAAAAGTTTACAGGAAGGAATAGGAGATACACTAGGCCTCCTTGGTACAGGTCGAAACTTTCTTAATAAGGACCAAGAATCACAACAAATCAGAGAAAGGCTGGATAAGTGGGACTGCATTAAACTGCAGAGCTTTTGTATGGCAACGGATATAGCTAGTAAACTAATCAGGAAGCCTACAGAGTGGGAGAAGATCTTCACCACCCAAACAACGGACAAAGGCCTCATATCTAAAATATATCAACAACTCAAAAAATTGAATCACTCCAAAACTAACCTCCAAAGTAACACCCATCCCATTACAATATGGGCCAAAGACTTAAAGAGAGTCTTCTCTGAAGAAGAAACAAAAATGGCCTATAGACACATGAAGAAATGCTCAACATCTATGGTCATAAAAGAAATGCAAATCAAAACAAGTCTAAGATTCCACCTAACTCCAGTTAGAATGGCCAGGATCAGGAAAACGAATGACAACAGATGCTGGAGGGGATGTGGTCAGGAGGGATCACTACTACACTGTTGGTGGGAGTGCAAACTCGTTCAACCACTATGGAAAGCAGTGCGGCAGTGCCTCAAAACGCTAAACATACAACTCCCCTATGACCCAGCAATTCCACTACTTGGTATTTACCCAACAATCCAGAAACAAGGGCATACTAAACCCACTAGCACAACAATGTTCATTGCAGCACTATTCACCATAGCAAAGATATGGAACCAACCCAGATGTCCCTCAGTTGATGAATGGATCAACAAGTTGTGGTATTTGTACACAATGGAATTCTATGCTGCTGTCAGAAAGAATGACATCGCCCCATTTGTTAGGAAATGGAAAGACTTAGAACAAATCATATTAAGTGAAGTAAGCCAGACTCAAAGGATCTTAGGCTCAGTGGTTTCCCTCATTCGTCATAATCAGTAGAAACCTTGGGCTCTACTAGCAGAGATTGTCAATAGAGCAAAAGGCCATATATAAGGCCATATAATGTGAAGCTAATTGAAAGGACCTCCAGGATCTTGACACAAAAGCCATATAATGAATGATTGTTGTCCTTAATGTACTATGTTGTCTCTCATCTCGTTTGCTGTCCCTTGATTATCCCATATTGGTATAGTATCTCATTTTGTTATCTGATATATTGAATTTATTTGTATTTGGATATTTGAAATTTGATAGGGAAGGGGGGAAAACCAAGACGGGTGGGGGGTGTGGGGTTGGAGGGAAATGGGTACCAAGACATGTGAAAGGGTATCAATGTATGTGAATTAATGCACCTTCTATCTGGCAAATATCATCTAACCCTTTTACTAATTACAATAAAAAAATGAAAAAAAAAGAAAGTTGTAGTGTGTGGGGAGGATGATGGGGTCAAATACATTTCTTCTTAGAAATTTACCTCATCTGGTTGCCCTGGATTTTCCTGGCCTTCTTCTTAGAGAAAGTTCTGTTATACTGGATTTGTGGCTTGGCAATGATCTAGCATGTACATCTTCGAGTAAGACATCCACAACTTCCATGCCTGAGACTCGAGTTTCCTGACCTTTGGCAACAGCACAGCAACATCTTTCTTCCTCCTGAGCCACAGGCCAAGTGAGCTGGCTTGAGCTGGTTTTTAGTCACAGTGGCTTGGTTACCCGGGTTCCATATTCTGTTCCATTGTGAGGGAGGCAGGGTCACCTTTCAGGGCCCAATGACCAAAGATCCTTGCTCAGAGAAGACCTCACCAAAGACATACTGGAGGCTGAATCTCTCCTCCAATCTCACAATATACATGTGGATGTAGTATACAGCACACCTTATTTGTCCAATCCCAATGTCTTCCACTAGGCCCAACTACCAGTCTGGTCTCAGGCTCAAGGAGCCTTTCTTAGGTAAGATCCAAACTTAAGGGTCAATATTGCCCTCATCCTTTACAAAACATTTGCTTCACAGTGCCTTCTCTGCCTGCATTTTGCCCCTTGTCGAATTTTTTTTGTTTTTGCTAGTCTTGGGACTTGACCTCAGAGTGTGAACATTGTTCTTGGGCTTTCTTGAGGCTTTAGCTGTCCCACCGAGCCACAGCACAACTTGCAGCGTTTTCTATGTGTGTGGTAATGAGGAATCAAACCTGAGGCTTACTGCTTGGTAGCCAAGGACTCTACCACTAGGTCAAACACACAGGGAATCTTGCACATATTTTTGACCTCAATCTACTAGGATATTATTAGGTTTCTGTATCCTAATCAATTTTTTCCTGATGATTAGCTTTGCTGTCATGTGTAAAAAATGCAAGAGGGAAAAACACAGAAGAATTAGTGAAATTAAAAAAGAAGCATTAGACACAGTTAAGTGTTCATTCTTTATAGGAGAAAGAATATTTGGATATGATGATGATGATGATGATGATGATGATGATGATGATGATGATGACTTTATAATTACTATGTCAGGGTTGAGAGTTTGGCATAGTGGAAGAGTGCTTGCATAGCATCCATGAAGATCTGGGTTTGATTGCTCAGTATCACATAGATAGAAAATCTAGATGTGGCACTGTGGCTCAAGTGGCAGAGGGCTAGACTTGAGAAAACCCGAGGACAGTGCTCAGGCCCTGAATTCAAGCCCCAAGACTGGCAGAAAGATAAAAGAAAATAAAAATGCTTTTTACGAGCTAATTCCCTCACAGCATTTGCTTTTGAAATCTTCGCTTCTGCATCTTGTGAAATAGCCCTTTCCCTCAACGTAGACAAGAAAAACAGATCCATCCCATGGTCCACTGTGAGGCCACTGGTTGGGCTAAGAGCTAGTCGTGCAGCAACACATAAGTTTTATTCTAATACTTTCCAAACTTTGTACTCAAATATGCTACCTACTTACCAACTTATGTCAGTTATCCTTATGCTATAACTTTTCTTCATTACTACAATATTCTTACACTCCTACGGTAATCCTCTTGCACCTCCCCTGACCTCTCTCATTCTTTTTTTCTATCTCTGGACCTCTGCTCGTCTTTCAACCCTTCTACTGCACGGATCTACACTTGATGGCTGTTGAGCAATATTGTATATGTAGGTGGTTAATTATTCTCTAGGCTCAGAGGGACTTAAAGACAATAGAGATTGGATTGAGAGGCTTATTGTTTTGGGTATAAATCGCTTATCAGTGGTTGTATTAGGCTGGTCTGTAAGTGCACAAAAAGAAAGAGTGATAATACCAATCAAAACTTGTGAACATCTAGTGTCTGCCAGCTACAGAGGTCTAGGTTGGTTATATCTGAAAAACTATAATCGTATTTAGTAGTAATCTTGCTCCCATTTTCAAATGGGCAGAACAAGAAACTCAAGAAAAATGTCAAATCAAGAAACAACATCCCCCACCCAATGTAAACAGACAATGGAACAGTCACTGGCAACCCTAGAGGAGAGTCTTCCAATTGCTACACAAATGCAATTGATAAACATCATTAATGAAAAATGTGAAAATATAAAGAAAGAGATAATGGAGGAAGCCATACCTGAACAAGAGGAAAGCAAAAACAAGGTGATAAGTGAAAAAGAAGAAGCCATAAAGGAGGCCATATTAAAGGTTTTTCAAAGAAAGATGGATGAATTCAAAGAATCCACAAATAAAAACGTGACCAAACTCCAGCAAATGTCCAAAGAAAATAAAGCTACTGAGCTAACCACTCAAAAGGAAATCAAGGAGATAAAGAAATCCATACATGATCTAAAACAAGGGATGCAAGGCATCAAAAGTGAGCAATTATAAGCAAGGGAGATGAAAAATAAAGTAGATAGCTTTGAAAGCAGGTTAGACATTGCAGAGGAGAGAATTTCCGTGGCTGAAGATAATTTAGGTATTATAAAGAACAGAAAATGAGTCAATCCAAATCTAGGAAATATGAGAGAGCGCTTCAGGAGGTCCAAGATACAATTAGGAAACCTAATTTAAGGCTAGTTTGTATTGAGGAGGGCGTGGAGAAAGAGGTCAATGGTATTGGAAATATACTTCAGGGAATCATCTAAGAGAATTTCCCAAATATCCAGAAGGGCAGGCCCATCCACATACGAGAAGCTTTCAGAACCCCAAACAGACCTGACCAGAAGAGAACATCCCACCGCCACATTGTGATCCGAAGTGGATCAATAGAAACGAAAGGAAAGATCCTAAAGGTAGCCAGGGAAAAGGGATCAGTAACCTACAAAGGCAAACCAATCAGAATAACCCCAGATTTCTCAGCAGAGACCATGCATTCACGAAGTGACTGGAAGCATATATGTCATGCCCTTAAATCAAATAACTACCAACCAAGAATACTGTAGCCAGCTAAGCTCTCATTCATAACTGAGGGAAAAATAAAAACATTCCATTCCAGGGAAAAGCTGCAACAATATGTCGAAACAAATCCAACACTACAGAGAATTCTCAAAGATGCTCTATACATAGAAAACCAAAATAAATGCAATATAGGGAAAGAAATGGCACCTAAACAGCATACCATCTAAGGACCACAAGAACTGTCAAGACACAGGCCCTACTAAAAGCTTTTAAAAATGGTAGGAACGAATAAATATCTCTCAATCCTAACTCTCAATATCAATGGACTTAACTCTCCAATTAAACGGCATAGGTTGTCTAGTTGGATCAAAAAGCAAGAGCCATCGTTCTGCTGACTTCAAGAGACACATCTTACCAAAAACAATCATCTTTTGAAAGTGAGAGGTTGGAATAAACTCTATCAAGCTAACTGCCCCCATAAACAGGCTAGAGTTGCCATCCTCATATCAGATAAATTGGACTTCAAACTAAAATTAGTAAGAAAAGACAAAGAAGGTTACTACATACTACTAAAGGCATCTTTCCTCCCGGAAGACATAACAATCCTAAATATTTACACACCCAATCCCGGAGCTCCAAACTTCATCAAGCAAACTTTACTTACACTGAAACCATACATAGATCGAAATACAGTGATTGTTGGTGAGTTTAACACACCACTCTCACCTATGGACAGATCAACAAGGCAAAAACTCAACAGAGAAACCTTAGAACTGAACAACTATATAGACCAACTAGATCTAACAGACATCTCCAGAATATTCCACCCAGTAACACCACAATATATGTTTTTCTCAGCAGCACATGGAACATTTTCCAAAATAGACCACATCTTAGGCCATAAAGCAAACCTGGACAGATTCAGAAACACTGAAATTATTCCATGCACACTCTCAGACCATAAAGGCATCAAATTGGAGCTGAACACACATCTCCACCAAAGAAAACCCTGTAACTCATGGAGACTGAACAACACATTGTTGAATCAAAAACAATGGGTAATCGAAGATATCAGAACAGATATCCAACTGTTTATGAAATTTAACAATAAGGAGCACACAAATATCAACTCCTTAGGGACACAACAAAGGCAGTACTCAGAGGAAAATTTATAGCGCTGAGTGCCTACAACAGCAAGTTGGAAAAATGGCAAACCAACTGGTTAATGTCTCACCTTAACCTCCTGGAAAAAGAGCAACAAACCAACCCTAAACCCATTAGGAGAAAGCAAATTATTAAAATCAAAGCAGAATTAAATGATTTGTAATAAAAAAACTATAGAAAGAATCAACAAAACAAGGAGTTGGTTCTTTGAAAGAATTAAAAAAATAGACAAGCCCTTAGCAAATCTTACCAAAAGAAGAAGAGAGCGTATCGAAATAAACAAAATCGCAGATGAAAATGGTAAGATCACGACAGAAATTACCAAGATCCAGATATCATGAGGGAATACTTCTCAAACCTTTACGCCAACAAATTTGAGAATCTAGAAGAAATGGATGAATTCCTAGGCAATATTAACATACACACACTGAACCAAGAAGAGCAAACCCAACTCACCAGGCCTATTTCAAGCTCTGAAATAGAAATGGAAATCAGACAACTTCCACTTAAAAAGAGCCCAGGGCCAGATGGATTCACAGCTGAATTCTATAAGGTCTTCAAAGCAGAGCTCACACCCATACTCCTCAAGCTCTTCAACGAAATTGAAAATGAAGGTTCTTTACTAAACTGATTCTGTGAAGTCAGCATATCCCTCATCCGCAAACCAGACAGAGATTCATCAAAGAAAGAGATCTATAGACCCATTTCTTTGATGAACATCGATGCAAAACTTCTCAACAAAATACTGGCCAACCGTCTACAACAACTCATCAAAAAAAATATACACTATGTTCAAACTGGATTCATCACAGGGAGGCAAAGCTGGTTCAACATACACAAATCAATTAATATAATTCAACACATCAACAGGAGCAGGGATAAAATCACATGATTGTCTCAATAGATGCGGAAAAGGCATTTGACAAGATCCAAAACCCCTTTATGTAAAAAGATGTGGAGAAACTAGGAATCCATGGAACATTTCTCAATGTAATAAAGGCTGTGTATGAGAACCCCACTGCTAGTATTATACTTAATGGTGAAAATCTAAAGCCATTCCCTCTAAAATCAGGAACGAGACAAGGATGCCCACTCTCTCCACTCCTTTTTAACATAGTACTAGAATTCCTAGGCAGTGCAATAAGGCAAGAAGGAAGCATAAAGGGGATCCAAGTAGGGAAAGAGGAAATAAAACTATCCCTCTTTGCAGATGACATGATTCTGTATTTAAAGAATCCTATAGACTCTACTCCCAAGCTCCTTGAGCTGATTCAGAGCTTTGGAAGGGTAGCAGGCCATAAAATCAACCCTCACAAATCAACTGCCTTACTTTACGCCAACACTGAGAGGAACGAGGCAATAATCAGGAAAGAAAATCCTTTCACAATAGCCTCAAAGAAAATAAAGTACCTAGCAATTAGCTTAACTAAGAATGTAAAGGACCGTTTAGATAAAAACTTTAAAACCCTAAAAAAAGAAATTAAAGCAGAACTAAGGAAATGGAAAAACCTCCCATGCTCCTGGATTGGATGAATCAACATTGTGAAAATGACAATCTTGCCAAAGGCTATCTACAAATTCAATGTAATACCCATCAACATCCCAATGTCATTCTTTAAAGACATAGAAGAGGCAATTCAAAATTTCATAGGGAATAATAAAAGACCCCGTATAGCAAAAACACTTCTTAGCAGAAAGAACAGCGCTGGAGGAATTTCAATTCCAAACTTAAGGCTCTATTACAGAGCTATAATTCTCAAAACAGCTTGGTACTGGCACAATAAAAGCCCTGAAGTCCAATGGAGTAGAACTGCGGAACCAGATATTAAACCACAGACCTATGGCCACCTAATCTTTGACCAGGGAGCCAAAAAAATAGAATGGAAGAAAGATAGCCTCTTCAACAAGTTGTGCTGGCAGAACTGGTTAAACACCTGCAGAAAACTAAAGTTGGATCCTTCTTTGTCACCTTGCACTAGAATTAACTCCAAATGGATCAAAGACGTGCAGGTAAAAGCTGACACACTGAAAAGTTTACAGGAAGGAATAGGAGATACACTAGGCCTCCTTGGCAAAGGTCGAAACTTTCTTAATAAGGACCAAGAATCACAACAAATCAGAGAAAGGCTGGATAAGTGGGACTGCATTAAACTGCAGAGCTTTTGTATGGCAACGGATATAGCTAGTAAACTAATCAGGAAGCCTACAGAGTGGGAGAAGATCTTCACCAACCAAACAACGGAACAAGATCTCATATCTAAAATATATCAACAACTCAAAAAATTGAATCACTCCAAAACTAACCTCCAAAGTAACACCCATCCCATTACAAAATGGGCCAAAGAGTTAAAGAGAGTCTTCTCTGAAGAAGAAACAAAAATGGCCTATAGACACATGAAGAAATGCTCAACATCTCTGGTCATAAAAGAAATGCAAATCAAAACAAGTCTAAGATTCCACCTAACTCCAGTTAGAATGGCCAGGATCGGGAAAACGAATGACAACAGATGCTGGAGGGGATGTGGTCAGGAGGGATCACTACTACACTGTTGGTGGGAGTGCAAACTCGTTCAACCACTATGGAAAGCAGTGCGGCAGTGCCTCAAAACGCTAAACATACAACTCCCCTATGACCCAGCAATTCCACTACTTGGCATTTACCCAACAATCCAGAAACAAGGGCATACTAAACCCACTAGCACAACAATGTTCATTGCAGCACTATTCACCATAGCAAAGATATGGAACCAACCCAGATGTCCCTCAGTTGATGAGTGGATCAACAAGTTGTGGTATTTGTACACAATGGAATTCTATGCTGCTGTCAGAAAGAATGACATCGCCCCATTTGTTAGGAAATGGAAAGACTTAGAACAAATCATATTAAGTGAAGTAAGCCAGACTCAAAGGAACTTAGGCTCAGTGGTTTCCCTCATTCATCATAATCAGTAGAAACCTTGGGCTCTACTAGCAGAGATTGTCAATAGAGCAAAAGGCCATATATAAGGCCATATAATGTGAAGCGAATTGAAAGGACCTCCAGGATATTGACACAAAAGCCATATAATGAATGATTGTTGTCCTTAATGTACTATGTTGTCTCTCATCTCGTTTGCTGTCCCTTGGTTATCCCATATTGGTATAGTATCTCACTTTGTTATCTGATATATTGAATTTATTTGTATTTGGATATTTGAAATTTGATAGGGAAGGGGGGAAAACCAAGATGGGTGGGGGGTGTGGGGTTGGAGGGAAATGGGTACCAAGACATGTGAAAGGGTATCAATGTATGTGAATTAATGCACCTTCTATCTGGCAAATATCTTCTAATCCTTTTACTAATTACAATAAAAAAATGAAAAAAAAAGAAAGTTCTAGTGTGTGGGGAGGATGATGGGGTCAAATACATTTCTTCTTAGAAATTTACCTCATCTGGTTGCCCTGGATTTTCCTGGCCTTCTTCTTAGAGAAAGTTCTGTTATACTGGATTTGTGGCTTGGCAATGATCTATCATGTACATCTTCGAGTAAGACATCCACAACTTCCATGCCTGAGACTCGAGTTTCCTGACCTTTGGCAACAGCACAGCAACATCGTTCTTCCTCCTGAGCCACAGGCCAAGTGAGCTGGCTTGAGCTGGTTGTTAGTTACAGTGGCTTGGTTACCAGGGTTCCATATTCTGTTCCATTGTGAGGGAGGCAGGGTCACCTTTCAGGGCCCAATGACCAAAGATCCTTGCTCACAAAAGACCTCACCAAAGACATACTGGAGGCTGAATCTCTCCTCCAATCTCACAATATACATGTGGATGTAGTATACAGCACACCTTATTTGTCCAATCCCAATGTCTTCCACTAGGCCCAACTACCAGTCTGGTCTCAGGCTCAAGGAGCCTTTCTTAGGTAAGATCCAAACTTAAGGGTCAATATTGCCCTCATCCTTTACAAAACATTTGCTTCACAGTGCCTTCTCTGCCTGCATTTTGCCCCTTGTCGAATTTTTTTTGTTTTTGCTAGTCTTGGGACTTGACCTCAGAGTGTGAACATTGTTCTTGGACTTTCTTTAGGCTTTAGCAGTCCCACCGAGCCACAGCACCACTTGCAGCGTTTTCTATGTGTGTGGTAATGAGGAATCAAACCTGAGGCTTACTGCTTGGTAGCCAAGGACTCTACCACTAGATCAAACACACAGGGCATCTTGCACATATATTTGACGTCAATCTACTAGGATATTATTAGGTTTCTGTATCCTAATCAATTTTTTCCTGATGATTAGCTTTGCTTTCATGTGTAAAAAATGCAAGAGGGAAAAACACAGAAGAATTAGTGAAACTAAAAAAAAAAGCATTACACACATAGATAAGTGTTCATTCTTTGTAGGAGAAAGGATATTTTGATATGATGATGATGACTTTATAATTACTATGTCAGGGTTGAGAGTTTGGCATAGTGGTAGAGTGCTTGCCTAGCATCCATGAAGATCTGGGTTTGATTGCTCAGTACCACATAGATAGAAAATCTAGATGTGGCACTGTGGCTCAAGTGGCAGAGGGCTAGACTTGAGAAAACCTGAGGACAGTGCTCAGGCCCTGAATTCAAGCCCCAAGACTGGCAGAAAGATAAAAGAAAATAAAAATGCTTTTTACGAGCTAATTCCCTCACAGCATTTGCTTCTGAAATCTTCGCTTCTGCATCTTGTGAAATAGCCCTTTCCCTCAACGTAGACAAGAAAAACAGATCCATCCCATGGTCCACTGTGAGGCCACTGGGTGGGCTAAGAGCTAGTCGTGCAGCAACACATAAGTTTTATTCTAATACTTTCCAAACTTTGTACTCAAATATGCTACCTACTTACCAACTTATGTCAGTTATCCTTATGCTATAACTTTTCTTCATTACTACAATATTCTTACACTCCTACGGTAATCCTCTTGCACCTCCCCCGACCTCTCTCATTCTTTTTTTCTATCTCTGGACCTCTGCTCGTATTTCAACCCTTATACTGCACGGATCTACACTTGATGGCTGTTGAGCAATATTGTATATGTAGGTGGTTAATTATTCTCTAGGCTCAGAGGGACTTAAAGACAATAGAGAATGGATTGAGAGGCTTATTGTTTTGGGTATAAATCGCTTATCAGTGGTTGTGTTAGACTGGTCTGTAAGTGCACAAAAAGAAAGAGTGATAATACCAATCAAAACTTGTGAACATCTAGTGTCTGCCAGCTACAGAGGTCTAGGTTGGTTATATCTGAAAAACTATAATCGTATTTAGTAGTAATCTTGCTCCCATTTTCAAATGGGCAGAACAAGAAACTCAAGAAAAATGTCAAATCAAGAAACAACATCCCCCACCCAATGTAAACAGACAATGGAACAGTCACTGGCAAACCTAGAGGAGAGTCTTCCAATTGCTACACAAATGCAATTGATAAACATCATTAATGAAAAATGTGAAAATATAAAGAAAGAGATAATGGAGGAAGCCATACCTGAACAAGAGGAAAGCAAAAACAAGGTGATAAGTGAAAAAGAAGAAGCCATAAAGGAGGCCATAATAAAGGTTTTTCAAAGAAAGATGAATGAAATCAAAGAATCCACAAATAAAAACGTGACCAAACTCCAGCAAATGTCCAAAGAAAATAAAGCTACTGAGCTAACCACTCAAAAGGAAATCAAGGAGATAAAGAAATCCATACATGATCTAAAACAAGGGATGCAAGGCATCAAAAGTGAGCAATTAGAAGCAAGGGAGATGAAAAATAAAGTAGATAGCTTTGAAAGCAGGTTAGACATTGCAGAGGAGAGAATTTCCGTGGCTGAAGATAATTTAGGTATTATAAAGAACAGAAAATGAGTCAATCCAAATCTAGGAAATATGAGAGAGCGCTTCAGGAGGTCCAAGATACAATTAGGAAACCTAATTTAAGGCTAGTTTGTATTGAGGAGGGCGTGGAGAAAGAGGTCAATGGTATTGGAAATATACTTCAGGGAATCATCTCAGAGAATTTCCCAAATATCCAGAAGGGCAGGCCCATCCAGATACGAGAAGCTTTTAGAACCCCAAACAGACCTGACCAGAAGAGAACATCCCACCGCCACATTGTGATCCGAAGTGGATCAATAGAAACGAAAGGAAAGATCCTAAAGGTAGCCAGGGAAAAGGGATCAGTAACCTACAAAGGCAAACCAATCAGAATAACCCCAGATTTCTCAGCAGAGACCATGCATTCACGAAGTGACTGGAAGCATATATGTCATGCCCTTAAATCAAATAACTACCAACCAAGAATACTGTAGCCAGCTAAGCTCTCATTCATAACTGAGGGAAAAGTAAAAACATTCCATTCCAGGGAAAAGCTGCAACGATATGTCGAAACAAAACCAACACTACAGAGAATTCTCAAAGATGCTCTATACATAGAAAACCAAAATAAATGCAATATAGGGAAAGAAATGGCACCTAAACAGCATACCATCTAAGGACCACAAGAACTGTCAAGACACAGGCCCTACTAAAAGCTTTTAAAAATGGTAGGAACGAATAAATATCTCTCAATCCTAACTCTCAATATCAATGGACTTAACTCTCCAATTAAACGGCATAGGTTGTCTAGTTGGATCAAAAAGCAAGAGCCATCGTTCTGCTGACTTCAAGAGACACATCTTACCAAAAACAATCATCTTTTGAAAGTGAGAGGTTGGAATAAACTCTATCAAGCTAACTGCCCCCATAAACAGGCTAGAGTTGCCATCCTCATATCAGATAAATTGGACTTCGAACTAAAATTAGTAAGAAAAGACAAAGAAGGTTACTACATACTACTAAAGGCATCTTTCCTCCCGGAAGACATAACAATCCTAAATATTTACACACCCAATCCCGGAGCCCCAAACTTCATCAAGCAAACTTTACTTACACTGAAACCATACATAGATCGAAATACAGTGATTGTTGGTGAGTTTAACACACCACTCTCACCTATGGACAGATCAACAAGGCAAAAACTCAACAGAGAAACCTTAGAACTGAACAACTATATAGACCAACTAGATCTAACAGACATCTCCAGAATATTCCACCCAGTAACACCACAATATATGTTTTTCTCAGCAGCACATGGAACATTTTCCAAAATAGACCACATCTTAGGCCATAAAGCAAACCTGGACAGATTCAGAAACACTGAAATTATTCCATGCACACTCTCAGACCATAAAGGCATCAAATTGGAGCTGAACACACATCTCCACCAACGAAAACCCTGTAACTCATGGAGACTGAACAACACATTGTTGAATCAAAAACAATGGGTAATCGAAGAGATCAGAACAGATATCCAACTGTTTATGAAATTTAACAATAAGGAGCACACAAATATCAACTCCTTAGGGACACAACAAAGGCAGTACTCAGAGGAAAATTTATAGCGCTGAGTGCCTACAACAGCAAGTTGGAAAAATGGCAAACCAACTAGTTAATGTCTCACCTTAACCTCCTGGAAAAAGAGCAACAAACCAACCCTAAACCCATTAGGAGAAAGCAAATTATTAAAATCAAAGCAGAATTAAATGATTTGGAATAAAAAACTATAGAAAGAATCAACAAAACAAGGAGTTGGTTCTTGAAAGAATTAACAAAATTGACAAGCCCTTAGCAAATCTTACCAAAAAAAGAAGAGAGCATATCGAAATAAACAAAATCGCAGATGAAAATGGTAAGATCACGACAGAAATTACCAAGATCCAGAATATCATGAGGGAATACTTCTCAAACCTTTACGCCAGCAAATTTGAGAATCTAGAAGAAATGGATGAATTCCTAGACAATGTTAACATACCCACACTGAACCAAGAAGAGCTAACCCAACTCATCAGGCCTATTTCAAGCTCTGAAATAGAAATGGAAATTAGACAACTTCCACTTAAAAAGAGCCCAGGGCCAGATGGATTCACAGCTGAATTCTATAAGGTCTTCAAAGCAGAGCTCACACCAATACTCCTCAAGCTCTTCAACGAAATTGAAAATGAAGGTTCTTTACTAAACTGATTCTGTGAAGCCAGCATATCCCTCATCCCCAAACCAGACAGAGATTCATCAAAGAAAGAGATCTATAGACCCATTTCTTTGATGAACATCGATGCAAAACTTCTCAACAAAATACTGGCCAACCGTCTACAACAACTCATCAAAAAAAATATACACTATGATCAAACTGGATTCATCACAGTGAGGCAAAGCTGGTTCAACATACACAAATCAATTAATATAATTCAACACATCAACAGGAGCAGGGATAAAATCACATGATTGTCTCAATAGATGCGGAAAAGGCATTTGACAAGATCCAAAACCCCTTTATGTAAAAAGATGTGGAGAAACTAGGAATCCATGGAACATTTCTCAATGTAATAAAGGCTGTGTATGAGAACCCCACTGCTAGTATTGTACTTAATGGTGAAAATCTAAAGCCATTCCCTCCAAAATCAGGAACGAGACAAGGATGCCCACTCTCTCCACTCCTTTTTAACATAGTACTAGAATTCCTAGGCAGTGCAATAAGGCAAGAAGGAAGCATAAAGGGGATCCAAGTAGGGAAAGAGGAAATAAAACTATCCCTCTTTGCAGATGACATGATTTTGTATTTAAAGAATCCTATAGACTCTACTCCCAAGCTCCTTGAGCTGATTCAAAGATTTGGAAGGGTAGCAGGTCATAAAATCAACCCTCACAAATCAACTGCCTTACTTTACGCCAACAGTGAGAGGAACGAGGCAATAATCAGGAAAGAAAATCCTTTCACAATAGCCTCAAAGAAAATAAAGTACCTAGCAATTAGCTTAAGTAAGAATGTAAAGGACCGTTTAGATGAAAACTTTAAAACCCTAAAAAAGGAAATTAAAGCAGAAATAAGGAAATGGAAAGACCTCCCATGCTCCTGGATTGGAAGAATCAACATTATGAAAATGACAATCTTGCCAAGGGCTATCTACAAATTCAATGTAATACCCATCAACATCCCAATGTCATTCTTTAAAGACATAGAAGAGGCAATTCAAAATTTCATATGGAATAATAAAAGACCCCGTATAGCAAAAACACTTCTTAGCAGAAAGAACAGCGCTGGAGGAATTTCAATTCCAAACTTAAGGCTCTATTAAAGAGCTATAATTCTCAAAACAGCTTGGTACTGGCACAAGAACAGGCCTGAAGTCCAATGGAGTAGAACTGCGGACCCAGATATTAAACCACAGACCTATGGCCACCTAATCTTTGACCAGGGAGCCAAAAAAATAGAATGGAAGAAAAATAGCCTCTTCAACAAGTTGTGCTGGCAGAACTGGTTAAACACCTGCAGAAAACTAAAGTTGGATCCTTCTTTGTCACCTTGCAATAGAATTAACTCCAAATGGATCAAAGACGTGGAGGTAAAAGCTGACACAGTGAAAAGTTTACAGGAAGGAATAGGAGATACACTAGGCCTCCTTGGCAAAGGTCGAAACTTTCTTAATAAGGACCAAGAATCACAACAAATCAGAGAAAGGCTGGATAAGTGGGACTGCATTAAACTGCAGAGCTTTTGTATGGCAACGGATATAGCTAGTAAACTAATCAGGAAGCCTACAGAGTGGGAGAAGATCTTCACCAACCAAACAATGGAACAAGGCCTCATATCTAAAATATATCAACAACTCAAAAAATTGAATCACTCCAAAACTAACCTCCAAAGTAACACCCATCCCATTACAAAATGGGCCAAAGAGTTAAAGAGAGTCTTCTCTGAAGAAGAAACAAAAATGGCCTATAGACACATGAAGAAATGCTCCACATCTCTGGTCATAAAAGAAATGCAAATCAAAACAACTCTAAGATTCCACCTAACTCCAGTTAGAATGGCCAGGATCAGGAAAACGAATGACAACAGATGCTGGAGGGGATGTGGTCAGGAGGGATCTCTACTACACTGTTGGTGGGAGTGCAAACTCGTTCAACCACTATGGAAAGCAGTGCGGCAGTGCCTCAAAACGCTAAACATACAACTCCCCTATGACCCAGCAATTCCACTACTTGGCATTTACCCAACAATCCAGAAACAAGGGCATACTAAACCCACTAGCACAACAATGTTCATTGCAGCACTATTCACCATAGCAAAGATATGGAACCAACCCAGATGTCCCTCAGTTGATGAGTGGATCAACAAGTTGTGGTATTTGTACACAATGGAATTCTATGCTGCTGTCAGAAAGAATGACATCGCCCCATTTGTTAGGAAATGGAAAGACTTAGAACAAATCATATTAAGTGAAGTAAGCCAGACTCAAAGGAACTTAGGCTCAGTGGTTTCCCTCATTCATCATAATCAGTAGAAACCTTGGGCTCTACTAGCAGAGATTGTCAATAGAGCAAAAGGCCATATATAAGGCCATATAATGTGAAGCTAATTGAGAGGACCTCCAGGATATTGACACAAAAGCCATATAATGAATGATTGTTGTCCTTAATGTACTATGTTGTCTCTCATCTCGTTTGCTGTCCCTTGGTTATCCCATATTGGTATAGTATCTCACTTTGTTATCTGATATATTGAATTTATTTGTATTTGGATATTTGAAATTTGATAGGGAAGGGGGGAAAACCAAGACGGGTGGGGGGTGTGGGGTTGGAGGGAAATGGGTACCAAGACATGTGAAAGGGTATCAATGTATGTGAATTAATGCACCTTCTATCTGGCAAATATCATCTAACCCTTTTACTAATTACAATGAAAAAATGAAAAAAAAAGAAAGTTGTAGTGTGTGGGGAGGACGATGGGGTCAAGTACATTTATTCTTAGAAATTTACCTCATCTGGTTGCCCTGGATTTCCTGGCATTCTTCTTAGAGAAAGTTCTGTTATACTGGATTTGTGGCTTGGCAATGATCTAGCATGTACATCTTCGAGTAAGACATCCACAACTTCCATGCCTGAGACTCGAGTTTCCTGACCTTTGGCAACAGCACAGCAACATCTTTCTTCCTCCTGAGCCACAGGCCAAGTGAGCTGGCTTGAGCTGGTTGTTAGTTACAGTGGCTTGGTTACCAGGGTTCCATATTCTGTTCCATTGTGAGGGAGGCAGGGTCACCTTTCAGGGCCCAATGACCAAAGATCCTTGCTCAGAGAAGACCTCACCAAAGACATACTGGAGGCTGAATCTCTCCTCCAATCTCACAATATACATGTGCATGTAGTATACAGCACACCTTATTTGTCCAATCCCAATGTCTTCCACTAGGCCCAACTACCAGTCTGGTCTCAGGCTCAAGGAGCCTTTCTTAGGTAAGATCCAAACTTAAGGGTCAATATTGCCCTCATCCTTTACAAAACATTTGCTTCACAGTGCCTTCTCTGCCTGCATTTTGCCCCTTGTCGAATTTTTTTTGTTTTTGCTAGTCTTGGGACTTGACCTCAGAGTGTGAACATTGTTCTTGGGCTTTCTTTAAGCTTTAGCTGTCCCACCGAGCCACAGCACCACTTGCAGCGTTTTCTATCTATGTGGTAATGAGGAATCAAACCTGAGGCTTACTGCTTGGTAGCCAAGGACTCTCCCACTAGGTCAAACACACAGGGCATCTTGCACATATTTTTGACGTCAATCTACTAGGATATTATTAGGTTTCTGTATCCTAATCAATTTTTTCCTGATGATTAGCTTTGCTGTCATGTGTAAAAAATGCAAGAGGGAAAAACACAGAAGAATTAGTGAAATTAAAAAAAAGCATTAGACACAGTTAAGTGTTCATTCTTTGTAGGAGAAAGGATATTTGGATATGATGATGATGATGATGACTTTATAATTACTATGTCAGGGTTGAGAGTTTGGCATAGTTGTAGAGTGCTTGCCTAGCATCCATGAAGATCTGGGTTTGATTGCTCAGTACCACATAGATAGAAAAATCTAGATGTGGCACTGTGGCTCAAGTGGCAGAGGGCTAGACTTGAGAAAACCCGAGGACAGTGCTCAGGCCCTGAATTCAAGCCCCAAGACTGGCAGAAAGATAAAAGAAAATAAAAATGCTTTTTACGAGCTAATTCACTCACAGCATTTGCTTCTGAAATCTTCTCTTCTGCATCTTGTGAAATACCCCTTTCCCTCAAGGTAGACAAGAAAAACAGACCCATCCCATGGTCCACTGTGAGGCCACTGGTTGGGCTAAGAGCTAGTCGTGCAGCAACACATTAGTTTTATTCTAATACTTTCCAAACTTTGTACTCAAATATGCTACCTACTTACCAACTTATGTCAGTTATCCTTATGCTATAACTTTTCTTCATTACTACAATATTCTTACACTCCTACGTTAATCCTCTTGCACCTCCCCTGACCTCTCTCATTCTTTTTTTCTATCTCTGACCTCTGCTCGTCTTTCACACGGATCTACACTTGATGGCTGTTGAGCAATATTGTATGTGCAGGTGGTTAATTATTCTCTAGGCTCAGAGGGACTTAAAGGCAATAGAGATTGGATTGAGAGGCTTATTGTTTTGGGTATAAATCGCTTATCAGTGGTTGTATTAGGCTGGTCTGTAAGTGCACAAAAAGAAAGAGTGATAATACCAATCAAAACTTGTGAACATCTAGTGTCTGCCAGCTACAGAGGTCTAGGTTGGTTATATCTGAAAAACTATAATCGTATTTAGTAGTAATCTTGCTCCCATTTTCAAATGGGCAGAACAAGAAACTCAAGAAAAATGTCAAATCAAGAAACAACATCCCCCACCCAATGTAAACAGACAATGGAACAGTCACTGGCAAACCTAGAGGAGAGTCTTGCAAGTGCTACACAAATGCAATTGATAAACATCATTAATGAAAAATGTGAAAATATAAAGAAAGAGATAATGGAGGAAGCCTAACTGAACAAGAGGAAAGCAAAAACAAGGTGATAAGTGAAAAAGAAGAAGCCATAAAGGAGGCCATAATAAAGGTTTTTCAAAGAAAGATGGATGAATTCAAAGAATCCACAAATAAAAACGTGACCAAACTCCAGCAAATGTCTAAAGAAAATAAAGCTACTGAGCTAACCACTCAAAAGGAAATCAAGGAGATAAAGAAATCCATACATGATCTAAAACAAGGGATGCAAGGCATCAAAAGTGAGCAATTAGAAGAAAGGGAGATGAAAAATAAAGTAGATAGCTTTGATAGCAGGTTAGACATTGCAGAGGAGAGAATTTCCGTGGCTGAAGATAATTTAGGTATTATAAAGAACAGAAAATGAGTCAATCCAAATCTAGGAAATATGAGAGAGCGCTTCAGGAGGTCCAAGATAAAATTAGGAAGCCTAATTTAAGGATGGTTGGTATTGAGGAGGGCGTGGAGAAAGAGGTCAATGGTATTGGAAATATACTTCAGGGAATCCTCTCAGAGAATTTCCCAAATATCCAGAAGGGCAGGCCCATCCAGATACGAGAAGCTTTTAGAAACCCAAACAGACCTGACCAGAAAAGAACATCCCACCGCCACATTGTGATCCGACCTGGATCAATAGAAACGAAAGAAAAGATCCTAAAGGCAGCCAGGGAAAAGGGATCAGTAACCTATAAAAGCAAACCATTCAGAATAACACCAGATGTCTCAGAAGAGACCATGCAAGCACGAAGTGACTAGAAGCATATATGTCATGCCCTTAAATCAAATAACTACCAACCAAGAATACTGTAGCCAGCTAAGCTCTCATTCATAACTGAGGGAACAAGAAAAACATTCCATTCCAGGGAAAAGCTGCAACAATGTCGAAACCAAACCAACACTACAGAGAATTCTCAAAGATGCTCTATACATAGAAAACCAAAATAAATGCAATATAGGGAAAGAAATGGCACCTAAACAGCATACCGTCTAAGGACCACAAGAACTGTCAAGACACAGGCCTTACTAAAAGCTATTTAAAATGGTAGGAACTAATAAATATCTCTCAATCCTAACTCTCAATATCAATGGACTTAACTCTCCAATTAAATGGCATAGGCTGTCTAGTTGGATCAAAAAGCAAGAGCCATCGTTCTGCTGTCTTCAAGAGACACATCTTACCCAAAAACAATCATCTTTTGAGAGTGAGAGGTTGGAATAAACTCTATCAAGCTAACTGCCCCCATAAACAGGCTGGAGTTGCCATCCTCATATCAGATACAATAGACTTCAAACTAAAATTAGTAAGAAAAGACAAAGAAGGTTACTACATACTACTAAAGGGATCTCTCCTCCAGGAAGACATAACGATCCTAAATATTTACACACCCTTTTGAAGATTCTCAAAAGATTGAAGATTCTGCCAGTGTAATTTAGATTCCGGCATTGATATTAAATAATGCAATGAGTAGGGATTTATATTTGAAATATCACTTTGACAAAATCTAACACACATTTGCTTAGTATTTGCTTTTGATTTCCCAAGAAGTTCAGTACAAGCTAACATGTGTGGCATATATCGACTGGGAGAAATAATTCAGAATATGTGACTCATTTGAACAAGAGTCAGTGAAAAGATACAAAAGCAGGATACCCATATTGTGATAATTTGTATCTTTTGCATATTTTGTGTTTGTTATTAATTCAATTTGTGGTGTACATTTCTAGGTAAAAACTTTTAAAATGTTTCCAAACAATTTGTTATTTCAACAGCAAAAAAAGACATTTATATGCCTGATAAAATTCATAGAATCCAAATTTTTCCATATTATTTTTTGTTTTTTCTTTTTTTTTGGTGGGTCATAGATCTTGAACTCAGCTTGGGCACTATCCCAGAGCTCTTCAGCTCCAGGCTACCACCTTACTCTGGAGCCAAGCCCCACTTCCCATTTTCTAAAGGTAAATTGGAGAGAAGATTCTCAGGTCTTTTTGTGCCAGGATGGCTTTAAACCTTGATCCTCAGATCTCAGCCTCCTGAGTAGCTAGGATTATAGAAGTGAGACACCACCCCATCATGCTCAGTTTTCTGGTTTTTTTTAAACAAGCCCTTTGGCTGGAACTCGGTCTGAGCACTGTCCTTCAGCTTTCCTCAAGCCTAGTGATCTTCTACTTGAGCCACAGCACTACTTCTGTTTTTTTCTGTGTATGTGGTACTGCGGAATTGAAACTTCGTCTTCATACAAGCACTCTACAACTATGCCAAACTCCCAGCCCCTCCACATTAGTTTTTTTGATAGATCTTTCCATGCATCTAGGATGGCTAGAAATCCTTCTTGAGTTTCCCAAGATCAGGGAGTATAGGTGTGTCCCATCCTGTGTGGCTACATAACCATTGTTTAGGGTACAGTTCTCTCTTCATTCTACCCATGTAGAGCAATTTTCATCTTCCATGTATAATCATTAAACATTCAGCTCCTGTTCCTCTCTACTCCATTCTCTGGAACCATCGTGCTTTTTGGCTCTAAGGGTTTGTTGATCCTTGGAAGCTCTGGAAGGGAAAACATACCCTAGAACTTCCTTTATGACTGCTGTATTTTTAGTTTACTGTAATCAAGATTCATCTGTAAAATATAGTAAAATGTTCTTCCTTTTCAATGCATTGTTTTGCATATTTCTATCTTTGGATTATTATTAATAGTTGTGAATGGAATCTCCACATATTTGTTCTAGTCTCTGCTTTCTCTTCCGTTAGGTACAAATCTAGAAATAGAAGTGTTGGACCATATTTCTATGTACTTCTATATTTAGCACTTTTTTAGCACTCTCCACGCAATTTTTGATTGTTTTATATTCCTTACAGAACTATTCCAAAGTTCTACTTCTTCTCACTACCTTCCCAGTAATAGGCTTTGAAAGTTGTTTTTTTGTATGCGTGTGTGTGTGTGTGTGTTTGTGTGTGTGTATGTGGATCTTTTTGTTTAAAACTATATTTATATTAACATATTTAAAGTAATGATTTCATTGTAATTTTAATTTTTCTCATGACTGTTAATATTGAACTTCTTTCTATATTTTGAACTACTATTTCTATATATTCTTTTTAGAAAATCATTTCCAATGTCCTATTTTTTCCCTTTTTTATGGGGTAGTGAGGAAAGTCATGGGGCTTGGATCTTGGGCCGTGAGCTCTTTAGTTTAAGGCTATTGTCCTACCCTGAGTATTGCCCCTCAGTTCTTCTGCTCACAGCTCCCTAACCCTCTTCCCATTATACAGAACAAAGGTCATCCTCAGTCTTTTTGAAAAAGTAAAACATACAGTAAATTTGTAGTATAAAACAGCAAGAAATAAATTTCTTGCCAGGTGCAGTGACTTCTACCTGTAATCCTAGCTACTCAGATATCAGGCTGATATCTAAAGATTTGGTTCAGCCAGCCTGCGCATTAGAAAGTCTATGAGACTCTCATCTACAGTTAACCACCAGAATATGGGAAATGGCACTGTGGCTTCATAGGTAGGGTGATAGCCTTGAGTTGAAGAGCTCAGGAACAGTGCCCAGGCCCAGAGTTCAAGCCTTACAAATCCCCCAGCCAAAAAAAAGAAAAAAAAAGTTTCTTCCCCAAGTGATTATTATGCCAGACATAGAACATTAACATTCTGGGTGTACTTCATAGTATTATTACTTGATACCCTAAGATTTTGCAATATTCTCACAGTACCAGCATATGTCATCATATAATGTAGTTCCTTTTCAATGGAATAATTCCATTTATAACCTAAATCTACTCCCCCGACTTATATTTGTCGATACCACAATTGCTCTCCCATGATATGCCACCAGCCATTAAACATTTTATGGTGGGTAATTGGAAAGGAGTCTCATGGAATTTTGTGCCAGGCTGGCTTTGAACCATGGCCCTCAGATCTCAGTCTCCTGAGTAGCTAGGATGACAGGCGTGAGCCACCAACACCTGGCTTGCCTTTTTATTTTTTTGTGGGTCTTGGGACTTGAACTCTGGGCCTAGGCACCATCCCTAAGCTTTTCAGGTCAATATTTCATGTAAGTCTAAACATTTAAGTAAAGGAATACAATTCCAACAAAAAAAGAATAAAATTCCAGACATTGTGTGTTTATAACTCAGTGCTAATTACTTGATGAAAATGTGCCATTCCAGAAGCTGGTGTCATTTGATGATGTAGCTGTGGATTTCAGCTGGGAGGAGTGGCAGCATCTGGACAATGCTCAGAGGACCCTGTACAGAGATGTAATGCTGGAGACCTACAGCAACCTGGTGTCCTTAGGTGAGCAAAAGTCAAATTCACTTGCAAGGCCAAGTGCCTTGTTATTTTGCAGATACGTGAATGTTTATCAAACTTTCAATACTATTTAAATGAAAGATTCCAGGCCCTGAGAAGTATCATTACTTTCTAAAGACAACCTAAGTTAATTTTGTACTCATTCTTCAGGATACCTTCAGGATACTTTGACAACAGTTCTAAATTATGTTTCCTCTAATGGAGACGACATTCCAAACTTACACAGTAATTGTAAGTGGATAAACCATCCAGAATAGAATATATATCATTATTGGAAATAGGATCTACAAATCACTAAACAGTGAGTTTATAATGGAAACCTGGCACTAGGTGCAATGTTTCATGCCTGTAATCTTAAAATATTCAGGAGGAAGAAATCTAAGAATTCTAATTTGAAGCCAGCAATGGCATAAAAATTGCCATGAAACTCTATAACTCCAAGTAATCCCTCAAAAATATTAGTGGAGTGTCAAGTGTTTGACTTTGTGGTTGAGTGCTTGCCTAGCATGCATGAAGACCTATGCATGTAAGTGGAGCTGGGACTCAAACTGGTATTTTTCTAGCCTTGAGCAAGACAGCTAAGTTTATGCCATAGAAAATGAATCCAGAGCTGGGGAAAAGTCAACCATGGAGCCAGTGAGAAATGAGAAAAAAGATTTAATAGATAACTTGTGTAGGATGTCTGCGAACTTAAACAATGATGACACAGCATAAGCAATAATTCTCTACTGTTTCTAATTTACAGGGCCCTGTGTTCCCAAACCTGTATTAATTGACAAGCTAGAGCATTGTGCAGAACTCTGGATAGGAAATTCCTCTGACAAGAATATCACAGGTGAGTGAATGCATCTTCATATTGATGTTGGAGCCTGAGCCCCACTGGTAAGTTCATGTTGTGATGTACTGAGCAATAATATTCTTAGTTACCCTAAATCCTGTGTGGAATCTATGGAATTCTTTGTGAATGAATCAAGAATCATTTTCTTTTCCCAAGCCTATGCTTGGTCTCAGGGCCTGAGCATGGTCCTTGGGTTTTCTCAAGGCTAGCTCTCTACTTCTTGAGTCATAGCACCACTTCTGGCTTTTTCTTTGTATGTAGTACCAAGGAACTGAACCAGGTCTTTGTGCATGCTAGCCCAAACCCCCGGCACCAAGAATCATAGGGTGATATGATGAATTCTATGTGGCAGTAGAGTTAAAGTTAGATTTCTCTGTAGAAATCACTGTGAAACAAAATAAAATGAGAAAGCCATGAGCCCGTGGCTCATGCCTGTAATCCTAGCTACTTAAGAGGCTGAGATCTGAGGATCAAGGTTCAAAGACTGACCTATCACAAAAACACCTTAGACTCTTCTCTCCAATGAACCAATAGAAAATGAGTAGTGGGGTTGAGTCTAAAGACATAGGGCAGTAGCCTTGAGCTGAAGAGCTCAGGAAGAACAGCCAGGCCTAGAATTCAAGTCCCATGACCACAAAACAAGAAAGAAAGAAAGAAAGAAAGAAAGAAAGAAAGAAAGAAAGAAAGAAAGAAAGAAAGAAATTTCATTTCTTTAAAACTAAGACTATAAATGATTGAGCAAACAAGGAATAAGTCAGGGCATTATTCTCTGATAAGGATAATATCTTTATGCTGGTAGGAAGAGACTGGTATTCAGAACCAGACCTTTCCACCAGAAATTGAGCCTAGTGGTAGAGTGCTTGCCTAGCATGCACAAAGACACAGGTTTGATTCCTTATTACCACATACATAGAAAAAGCCAGAAGTAATGACTTCATTGGTAGGGTACTAGTCTTGAGAAAACCCAAGGACAGTGGTTAGGTCCTAAGTTCAAACCCAGGAATGGAAGGAAAAAAAATAACAAAGTTTCAATCAACATAAGAAAATTAACTAGACAATGAGCTGGGGATTTTCTGGTCTTCCATGGTTCTGAGGGACAGGAGTGTTAGAAAAGGAATTTTTATAAGACTTCAAATGGAAAGAAACAAATTTCAAAATTCCCACAAATACCTAAATTGAGACTTTAGTGAGAAGTTGTAACTGAAGGGATATAGGTGTAAGTCCTTACTCTCAAGAATCGTTCTTGCTTGGATCAAAGGCAAACAGACATATAAACCAAACTTGTGGCCGATGAATCTAGAAAAAATTCGTGTTCCTCACTTAATGGTTAATAAGCAAACAGCATTGAAACTGGGTAAGGTAATCCTATCTGCTACTCAGGACCTGAGAATCTTATCTGTAGTTAACTCTAGAAAACAGGAAGTGGGGCTGTAGCTCAAGGATAGGGGTTATAGTCTTCTGCTGAAGTGTTCAGGGACAGGGCCGAGGCCTATGAACTACAAAAAAAAAAGAAAAGAAAAAAAGTTTTTAAAAGATGCAAAACAGCACAGTATTTAGATTATTTCTCAAAAATAAAAGAAAGGCAGCTACTGCTCAATGTATAAACAAAACAGTATTTGAAAAAAAACAGCTGCAGGTATATTATAGGTAGTACTCAGCTTAAAACTGTAGCAATACATAGATGGGTAATTTCAATAAATATTTCCTGTGATATAAAAAGAGAACTAAAACACAGAAAAACATTATTGGTCATTGTAAAATATCATTTTCTTAATAGGTTAGGGAGAAAAGCATATATTTCTCACAAATCAATTTCCACTTTTATATTTTAAAATATCTAACACTTAGGATGGGAAAGTAAAGTCATTACCTTTACAGTAAGGAATATTTGTATCTCATGTATGTTTGTGTCTTCTTTTCTATGACTCATTTTAGATGTCCAGGTAATGGAAAATGTGTTCAAGACCTGCCAGGAAAGTCCACATGAATGTCTTTGTGAAGTAGCAGTTGCAAGTAGTATCGAAGTGGAGGAAAACGTGAGATTAGCAACAACTTTAAATTTGAGCTCTACACATAATCCAGAGCTTATTAGTAATAACGGTAACAACTTAGGGGTGAGGACTGAGGAGTTCATTAATTGTCAGAACATGCTTCTGTCTCCTAAGCCTGATGAGATGCATGCTGCATATAGATCTCGTATGTCTCCTGTTCTTAAAAAATCCATCGGATATTCAGAGCATTTTATTCATGATTGTGACAGTCAAAAAGATCTGCAGTATCATAATTCTGTTCTCCCTGCCCAAGAAATTCTTCAGGGAGGGAGGAAAACTGCTAAATGTACTGTGTGATGAAAAATATTGTACTTAACACCGACCATCACTACACATCCGAAAATGTACACAGGAGGGACTCCTCATACATGTAGTGAATGTGAGAAATTTTCAGTAATGAAATACACCTTACAATACCTCAGAGCAAATATCCTGAGATATGTGATGCATACATCAAGTGTGAAAATTAATTTCTGAGAAGTCAGACCTGACGCTCCAACCTCGATCTCCAAGAGAAGACAAACCTTATGAATATGAGGAACGTAATAAAATTTCTGCCCAGAATTCAGCTCTCAGCACACATCAGAGATCTCACACAGAAGAGAAACCTTATGAATGGATAAATGTGGGAAGACTTTTAGACTGAAATCATACCTCACTGCACCAGAGAAGACACACAGAAGAGAAACCTTATGAATGTAACAAATGTGAAAAGTCTTTCACCCAGAAGATACACCTTCGAGTTCATCAAATAACACACACAGGAGAGAAATCTTATAAGTGTAATGAATGTGGAAAGTCTTTCCAAGGGAAGGGAAAACTTAATGTTCATCAGAGAATACACACAGGAGTGAAACCTTATGAATGTAACCAATGTGTAAAGTCTTTCCGACAGAAATCTTCCCTCAAATTGCATCAAAGAACACACACAGGAGAGAAACCTTATGTGTGCAACAAATGTGGAAAGACCTTATAGGGGAAGTCATATCTTGATGGGCATAATAGAACACACACAGGAGAGAAAACTTATGCATGTAGTGAATGCGGAAAGTCTTTCAAATGGAAGGTAAAACTCCATGTTCATCAGAGAATATACTCAGGAGAAACACCTTATGAGTGTAACATATGTGGAAAGTCCTTCACACAGAAGCCAAACCTCAACATGCATAAGACAATTCAAACAGGAGAAAAACCTTATGAATGTAACCGATGTGGAATGTCTTTCAAATGGAAGTCTTCCCTCAAATTGCATCAGAGAACACACACAGGAGAGAAACTGTACGAGTGCATCAAATGTCGTAAGACCTTCAGATGGAAGTCACATTAGAGGAGGCATAACAGAATTCACACATATTAGACACCTTAGGAATATAACCAAAGTTGAAAGTCTTTCGTGCAGTATTCACCCTTCAGGAAGCGTAAGAGAGTTCACACATATGAGAAGCCTTAGCAATGTAATAAATAGGAAAGACTTTTTAGTCTGTGGAAGAAAACTCAGCTTGTGTCACAGAACCAACACAAGATAAAACACTTAATGAATGTAGCAAATGTTCAGTCTTTTCCCCAGAAGGCACAAGTCAAGATTTATCACTAAACACCCACAGGATAGAATCCTATGAATAAAATGAAAGGGAAATTTTTTTGAAGAACTCATAGTTGAGTTTGCATGATACCACACAGGCACAGGATAAAAATCGTATGAATATAAGAATATGAAAAATCCATCATGAACGTATGACTAAGTATAAAATGCACATAGGAGAGAAAAACCTTATGAATATTACAAACGTGGAAAGTGTTTGACCTGGAAGGCATACTTCTGTGTTCATCACAAACCTGATTCCCATAGAAGAAAAGAAAACTAATGAATACAACAAATGTGCAATGACTTTTAATCAGAAGTCAGTCTTCAGTACATTTCAGAACATACACAATAGAGAAATTCTGAGTAATGAAAAACATTTAGCTATATATAGAATCTCTGTATATGGGAGCAATAGGGTAAGTCTTCTAAACAAAGTCAACCGTCAGCAAGCATGAAGAGCACTCACAGAAGAAATAATAGCATGTAGCAAAACCTTTGTCAGGAACCTCTAAAAGCTGACTGTGTGGCTTAGTGGTAGAGTGCTAACCTATCAAGGATGAAGACCTGGGTTAGATTCCTCAATACTACGTGAAAAGAGCAAGCAAGAAGCAGCACTGTGGTTCAAATGGTAGAGTGCTAACCTTGAGCAAAAGTAGCTCAGGCCCTGAGTTCAAGCCTATGGATTGGAGAGAGAGAGAGAGAGAGAGAGAGAGAGAGAGAGAGAGAGAGAGAGAGAGAGAGAGAGAGAGAGAGAGAGAGAGAGAGAGAGAGAGACACAGACAGACAGACAGAAAAAGAGAGACAGAAAGAGAGAGAGAAAGAGAGAAAAGAGAGAGAAACAGGAACTTCTAAATTTTACAGATATAGAGAAGGAGAGAAAGAAGGAGACAGAAACTAATTTCTAAACTTTACAGTCTTTCTATTTCCTTACAAATTCCTCTATGTCATTCTTTCTGACAGAAGCACAGAATTCCATTGTGTAAAAATACCATATTTGATCTACTCATCAACTGACGGGCATCTGGGTTGGTTCCATAACTTTGCTATAGTAAATAGTGCTGTGATAAATGTTATTGTTCTAGTGAATTAATATGTCCTATCTGGACGATTGGCAAGTAGTGAAATTACTGGATCACAGGGGAGCTCTATGTTTAGTCTTTTTGGGATACTGCCATAGTGCTTTCCATAGTGGTTGAACGAGTTTGCAATCCCACCAGCAGTGTAGTAGTGATCCCTCCTGGCCACATCCCCTCCAGCATACGTTATTAGATTTCTGGATCTTGGCCATTCTAACTGGAGTGAGGAGGAAGAGGGAAAGAGGAACTGAAACTTTCTCTCCTTACAGATGACATGATTCTGTATTTAAAGAACCCTATAGACTCTACTCCAAAGCTGCTTGAGCTGATATAAACCTTTGGTAAGGTAGCAGGGTATAAAATTAAACCTCAATGTCAACTGCCTTCCTATATGTCAACAAATGAGAGGAATGAGGCAAGAATCAGGATAGCAACTCATTTTGCTATCAAAGAAAATAAAATACCTAGAAATTAACTTAGAATGTAAAGCACCTTTTTGATGGAACTATAAACTCTGGAGAAGGACATTAACGCAGAACTGAGGAAATGCAAAAACCTATGCTCCTGTTTTGGAAGAAGTAATATTGTAAAAATGGCAATCTTGATAAGGACTATCTACAAATTCAGTGCAATATTCATCAATATCCCAATGTCATTCTTTAAAGAAACAGAAGAGGAAATCCAAAATTTCACTTGGAATAATGAAAGACCCCTTATAGTCTGTCTTCTGGCATGATACATAATGTTTAATCTCACCTTCTCCACCAAAATCTCACCTTTCTCATTGAGACATAGGTGGCCATGTTTACTAGCAGCAAAGGCTCAAACGCGCAGTTTCAGGTGTCACCACTGCCTCTGTTACTGGGTAGATCCAACTCTGTCATCGATTCTGAGGTCTGCTCTGGGAGTCTTGGTCACAAGTTGTTCTGTGGCATCTGCTGCCAGCCTGTGCCTATTTGCTTCCTTTTCCTCCAGCAGCCTACAACAGGGAATGAAGTTCAGGCGCTGATGCTCTCCTTCATATGCAGGGCAGGATGAGCCCAACCCTCCCTCATCTTCCTCTTCCAATTTTTGGGAAAAAATTTGCTGGCAAAAGTCCTCAGGTGTGGCGCATGGCTGATCCACACTTTTAATCCAGGCTGGTCAGGAGGCTGAGATCTGAGTATGGAAGTTCCAAGTCACCTAGAACAGGAAAGTCTGATAGATTCTTACTACCAAAAATAAAAACAGCTGGGAATGGAATTTGGGCTCAAGTGGTAAAGGGCTAGTCTTGAGTACAAATGCTTAGTGCCCAGGCCCTGAGTTCAGGCTCCAGCACTGCCAACAACCTCACTTTAGTGAGATTTTAGCTTTATCCATGTAGGCACATCTCACTGGAATCTTTGCTGGTAGAGATAGTCTTCATAATTTTGTCTCAAGGTAAAGGTCTTCCTGGGGTAGTACACAAAAGGTGTCATGGAGAGAGGAGCCCCACTTGCTCCAGGTTTGAAGATGGCATAGGTCAAGCCAGCATGGAGTTGGCACATCAGTGTTTTTCCTAGCACCACCTACCAGTGAATGTCCAATGACATTGATTGTTGTGGGATTGTGTGATTGAAGTGCTCCATTAAGGGCAGTGTTAGCACATCCAAACTTGGATACCAGGAATGCTGAAATCTCAAAGCTAAGATTTCTGTTGGCTAAAGGACACCCCATGCAGGACAGAGGCCTACAATTCAGATGGCAGCACAGGGGTGAAGATGATCTCACCGTAGCCCTATTTACATGGCTGTACCTGCATGCAGGACAGGATGAGCTGGGGGAAGATGTTCTCTGTGTTTTTCCACAGCCTATCCCGGCCTCTCTTGTGTCTGATTAGACCAAGAGAGTACCAGGTTCCCTCTCATAGTCTGGTTCTTTTTCTTTTACAGTCATGAGGCTTGAACTCAGGTCCTGGGTACTGTCCCTGAGCTCTTTTGCTCAAGGTTGATGCTCTACCATTTGAACCATAGTGCCATTTCCAGCTTTTCCTTTTCATGTGGATCTCTGTTATGTCCAGTGCTGTGCCTGCATGGAGGCACTCACCCCACAGACAGAGCCACCTCTGCCGTGACTGTGACTGCCCACAACCCTCACACCCACTCCTTGCACACCCCTCGACTCCAGTTTTAGCTCCTCTTGGACTGGGTGTCCAGCCTACCCCTTCCTACACTCACAAAGGGTCTACAATTGTCTTCCCAGGGTCCTTTCTTCTGCCAGCCAGAGTACAGACTGTGCACATCTTGACGATCACAGAGCTCAAAGCCAAAGGCTGAGATGCAGAAGGGGGTGACCCAGTAGCTGCACAGGGCCCATGGATCATCCTGTGCATCCCCCAGCCTGTGACTTCCCCCACCCCCTTGGCAGGGAAGCTCCATGCCCACATCCTGATGCCTGGTCCCCTCCAATTCCATTCTCCCTTGGATTTTGCAGACTGTCTACCATCAGGATCTAAAATTCTATTCATCACTTTATGTCCTTATCACTGATTTGCTAGTTTGGCAGGATCTCCCCGTGCCTGGAGAGTGGGCATGTCATGTACTCTCTGTGGAGAAGTTGCCCCCAGGAGAAGAAATATGCACTTCATGTGAGTGTTGGACAGGGCAGGAGGGCTCCCTAGGATCAGAAGCCACAGGAGGGGTGCAGATGGGGGAATGCTAGGGGCCCCAGGGGACAGTGGGAGTTAGGGCACAGTTGGTTCCTTCTGCAGGGTTGACACCGCTTCACAAACCCAACAGAATGAGGTTCACATTACAGATGTCAGAGACAGTGCAGATTGCCAATGGGAGCAGGGGTCACTGTCACCCCCAGATGCTGGCTGCATGCTGGGATGCACGCAGAGATGTTTTCAAGATCAGATAATGAGGATGTTGCAGGGTGTAACCATTCTTTTCAGATGGCTCTCTAGCTCTCTTGAGCTTCATCTCTATCTTTGGCTTTTTCTTGGCAGTTAACTGGAAATGAGAGATTCATGGACTTTCCTTTCTGGACTGGCTTCAAACAGAAGCTATGCACAGTTTTCAAACCATACCCTACTGTAGAAGGGAAGCTTGATCTGGTGCTTAACTGGGTTGCACTTTGGCTCCGTTTGCTATGCCTCACGGGAGGGGGCTCATCATTTGTAGACTAAGATCTCATGACCTTCAAAGCCAAATGCTACCTGAAAGTTCAGGGTCCCAGCCTATGTGTTGGGCCGGGGTGAATACATTCTCTGTTATGCTGGGTCATCAACCAATGTTTTAAGCTGGAAGTAGGCAGTGCCGCATTTGATAAGAACATCTGCCAGAGATTGTCACCTCATGAAAGCAGATTCTAAATTTGTATTCCATTTCCTGTGGTGGGGAAATCCCCTCCAACTTAGACAGGCTCACATCCACCTGCAGGTCACACTCCTAATGCACCCTTGAGTGTCCTCATGGTATTGGGATCTAAGTTTGTAGGGAATGCTGCTTTAGTCCATGCATTAGCTGGACAAGTGATGACAAACGTGTTGTGGATTAATATGAGAACAATTTAAGAAGCCCTGGAGGAGCATCAACCTGACCCTCTGTGGTGCTATAAATCTGATAGGATGTTCCAGACTGAGAAACAATCACATGGCTTTGTGTTTGGCACCCAGACAAGTGAGTGCATGTCTTAGCTCTCAGCCAATACAGAGGAGGACATGAATAAGTGGGTGGAAAGCATCTGTCAGACCCCTGTCTGGGGGAAGGTGGAGAGAACATAGGAAGGTAGATACCATGCCTGTGGTGGGGCCAAAAAAGGGTAAAAGAGGCAAAGGAACCAGGTACTGGTAGCTCAAGACTGTCATCCTAGCTACTCAGGAGTTTGAGATCTGAGGATCACAATTCAAAGCCAGCCCAGGACAGAAACTCCATGAGACTCTTATCTGCAATAAACTACTGAATGCAAGAAGCTCAAGCTCAGTGACAGCATCCAGGCCTAGCGTTCAAAACCCAGGACTGCCAGAAAAAAGTATCAAAGGACAAGAAGCTGGCCAAAAGTTAGAGGGACTCTATCTTGACAAACAATACAATGGTAAGTTGCACTCAGAAGACTTTCACAAAATCTGGAAATGCGTGAGACCTATCTATGTATGTTTCCTGTTTGTCTAAATACATATGTTTATGCATTTATATATTAGTATAGAGAGACAGATCAATACATATGACTATACATATATACATAGCCAGACACTTATGGGTGGGTGGTATACGGTGTGAGAGTTTGTGTTTGTGTTTTGTGGATGGCTATCTCTGTTTAAGAAAGATAGAAAATATGTAAATATCTTTAAAAAACTTGAAAAAAATAGAGAGACATAAGCTCTTGAGGGAATCTGAAATGACAAGATTATTCACAGGCACGTTTATCCTTATGGATTCCTCAGCAAGTTTTAATTTTTTTCATTATATTCTTTCTTTTTTTGAACCAGTGCTAAGGATTTCTCTCAGGGACCAGGTGCTGCCAATTACTAATTTTCTCATGGCTGCTACAAGAGGAACTGAGCCACAGTTCCACTTTTGCCTTATTTATTCGTGCTTAACTGAAGATAAAGATTTCTATCAGTGACTTTCTTTCAGGGGCTGGATTCTAACGAGGATCCCCAGACCTCAGCCTTCTCTATAGCTACAATTAACAATATGAGAACCCAGCACTGGGTTCCAATGCACAGGGCAAGAAATTGAGTGAATCTCTCAACTCCAATTAGCTATACTAAGCTACAAGTGAAAGACCAATACCTTTGAGGAAAAGATGCTGAGGGTTATCACACAGGCCCTATGAGTAAGCCCTAAACCCTGTACACATGTGTGCATGCACACATTGGCAGATACACACACACATGCACACACACAATATCTCAGGCAATAGTGTATTTTGAATTAATATCCAAAGATTGGACAACAGGATAGCAAGTAATAAAATCTGTTTCTCTTGTCTACATTGAGGGAAAGGGATAAGTCACAAGATGCAGAAGCGAAGAATTCAGAGGCAAATGCTGTGATTGAATAACTTGTAAAAAGCACATTTCTTTTCTTTTCTTTTCTTTTCTTTTTTCTGCCATTCCTGGGGCTTGAACTCAGGGCCTGAGCACTGCTCTTGGCTTTTCCCAAGTCTAGCCCTCTGCCTCTTGAGCCACATTGCCATATGGATTTTTATATCTGTGTGATATTAAGGACTCAAACCTAGATCTTCATGGATGCTAGGCAAGCACTCTACCACTGGGCCAAACTCTAAACCCCGATTAAGTATTTATAAATAGTCATCATCATCATATCAAAATATCCTTTCTCCTACAAAGAATGAACACTTATCTATGTCTGTAAGACTTTTTTATGTCACCAATGCTTCTGTGATTTTCCCACTTGCATTTTTACAGATGACAGCACAGATATTCATCAGGAAGAAAAATAGATTAGGATACAGAAACCTAACAACGTCCTAGTAGATTGAAGTGAATAATATGTGCAAGATGGCCTGGGTGTTTCATCTATTTGTAGAGTGCTTGGCTACCACACAAAAAGAGTCCGGTTTGATTCTGCAGTACCATATACATAGAAAACGCTGGAAGTGGTGCTGTGGCTTGGTGGGACAGCTATAGCCTAAAGAAAGCCTAAGAACAATGGTCAGGCTCTGAGGTCAAGTCCCAGGACTAGCAAAGAAAATGTGCAAGAGGCAAAATGCAAGCTGAGAAGGCACTGTGAAGCAAAATGTCTTGTGAAGGGTAAGGGGAATAGTGACAGTTAAGTTTGGATCTTACTTAAGAAAGGCTCCTTGAGCCTGAGACCAGGCTAGCACTTACGCCTAGTTAATGACTTGGGATTTGAACAAAAAGGTGTGCTGTTTACTACATCCATATGTCAGGTGGAAAGGGAGATTCAGCCTCCAGTATGTCTTTGGGGAGGTGTTCTGTGAGCAAGGAGCTTTAGTCATTGGGCCTTGAAAGGTGACCCTACCTCCCTCACAATGGAACAGAATATGGAACCCTGGTAACCAAGCCACTGTATGTGACAACCAGCTCAAGCCAGAATCCTTGGCCTGTGGCTCAAGGAAGAAAGATGTTGCTGTGCTGTTGCCAAAGGTCAGGAGGCTCGGATCTCAGGCATGAGAGATATGGATGTCTCACTTGAAGAAATAGATGCTGGATCAGGGCCAAGACAAAATTCCAGTATATCAGGCATTTCTCTAGGAAGAAAGCCAGGAAACTCCAGGGAAACTCAGATGAGGTATATTGAGAGGAAACCTATTTGAACCCATCATCCTGCCCACAAACTACAACCTTCTTGTGTGCTTTCAAGTGACTATACTGAGATTAGAGTGTGTCATTTCCAATCTACTCTATACCAATTCCTCAGTGTGAAGTGTGGTCCCATTCCTACGTTTGAAATATCCACTCTTTTGCCAATACAGTGTGATGGTAAGTCAGCTCAGACTCTGAATGAGCCTTGTAACCTATGGATCCTGGAGGAAGGCCTGTTGGAGATGCTGCTGACAAAGCTGATCCCTGCCTACCAGAAAGGTGATCTCTTTTATGTGGGAAACTTCCTGCACAATTTCAAATAGTGGAGGACAATGTAGTAGTTGCTGGAAATTCTCTTGAAAAAGTGAGTGTTCCCCCTCCAAACCCAGGTTTGCTCACCCCTCCTGGCCAAGTCATGGAATACTTGGCTCCTCTCTGAGCCTGTTTGGTTCACTGGGGTGTTCACAGGGGAGCTAAGCATGATACAAGTGCACAAACTACTTTATTATGACTGGGACACCATGCCATTTCATTTCCCTCACAAGCTACTGGAGTCTCAACAGTGTGCTTACTGAGAAGTTGGATTTCAGGCATGAGTAAGTGGCTCCCAACTGCAGCCCTCACCTAGGTGACATCCTAGGAAATCCCATTTCCCAGTAAGAAATGAGGTGTCAGTACTAATGGCGGAGGCCTTTGAAATACTGGAGTCAGAGGAAAAGCTGGGGGCTGAATCACTTTTGAGCCATCAGGGAGGGATTGTGATAGCTTTGCCTGTTAGAACCTGAAAGCATTTACATTTTGGTGTGTGGTCCAGTGCTGCCACTTGAACCTGAACCCAGGTCTAAATGCCATCCCTTTGGTGTTCAAAAATTAGCACTGTACCATTTGAGTCATAGGTCAAGTTCTGGCTTTTTGCTGCCTAATTGAAGACAAGTGCCTTTAGACTTTTACTGACTAGACTGGCTTTCCACTGTGATCTTCAGAGCTCAGCCTGCTGGGTGGCTAAGATTAGAGGAATGAGCATTTAGTTCTTTATTTAGAGCATTCACTTATTGATTTATTTAGAGCATTTACTTAGTTAATTTAAGGTGCGTTTACTTTAGACAGATGCATAGAGGCCTCTCTCAGAAGCTTCTGGAAGTGGGGTGTAAAAGTCATCCTGTTCTTGAGTGTCTCTTACCCCCCTCCCAGCACATAAGTGCACATCTCTGCAGGACAGCCACAGCATTAGAATCCTGCAAGAAAGGGGCTTTGGTAAAAGGCTCAGGATGGAGAGAGAAGGCTCTCACTTTCCTTGTACCGAATGTGCCCACAGCATCATGTGTTCCATCTATACGATGTGAATGGACTTCTACCCGAGTGATTTCTACGAGTTCAAGAACTGCCACACCCTGATACAACTCAAGCTCTATATGAGGCTCCACATGACGGGTTTGGACCTGCTCTTCTAAACACAAACTTTTTGACCAGCTGGAGGAATATGCGACCAGTAAGACCAAGAAAAAGTAGAAGTCCTGGTGTTGGTGCCTCAGAACCTGTGAGTAGGAAGCCCATGTGGTCTAGATATTGGTTGGCCCTTACTTCTACAGAGCTAGCAAAATGCCCTTTATGGGTGGTGTCACCCAGGTAATGTCTGTCCTCTGAAAGGACTTGGGAATAAGCACTCATTAGAAAGACCCTACACCTCCTCAGTGTTCAGTCCAAACTCCAGTTCTACAGGTTCCTCCATTAGATCCTCATGGAAGTTGAGTGACACTTCAACTTGCAGAGTCCACTCTGTCCACTCTGTACCCATTTCCATTCTTAGGTTTGGGTCATCGTGGAAGAGCTTATCCTGAACTCCGGATGAAAAACCCACCAATGGAGCTGGTGACTGATGGAGACTGAGAATCATCACTGCACTCCAGAAAGCATGGGCCTTCTGTAGAAATTACCAAACAGGTTTAGAGTCCTATGGATATACCTTTTGCTCTGAACCCCATGTGTGACACAGTTGAACCTGCAGATACTATGGAGGAAGAAAAAGAGCAGCCAGATTTCCTTCCGTTTCCTTTCACACTCCACCCAGAGTCAGTCCATCTGAGTCAGAGTAACACTCCACTTATTGTGCAAGCTGAAGGGGCACAAGCTGGGCTCATGGAAAATGTCCCCATGGGAAGCAGCAAGTGTACTCTCAATACTGGATTCATTTGAGGAAAATGAATCCATCCTCACAGAATATCCAGACCCATCAATCTCACTAAAAGAGACTCAATCTCCATTCGACAAACCAGAATCCATCCCCCTCTTAACTCAGGAAGGACATTCTGTTTCTCATGAGGAAGGAGACCCTTCTGAGGACTCTGAAGTAGAATTACTGTCTGAAGGCAACTTGGAGGCCAGTCTGGATTTAGAGCTTCCCTGTCCCCTTCCTAAAAAGACATCTCTTTAACTTGCTCTCATGATTCTTGTCAAGTACTCATTGTATTTACTTTGCTAACTATTAAACTCTCATTGTTAATATTATGTTGTGCAGTTCTTCAGTGCTTATTATACTGTGTTTTATTTTCCACTTATAATGTGAGACCTCAGACACATAGGTCCTGGGTGGGCCAAAAACCAGACAGGTCTGGTCCCATAGAAGACAACCTTACTGGATATACAGGGAACTATGAAATGCATGGAATCACCAGGAATCCAGGCCAGGCCTCCATGGAAAGACAAGTCAGCTACCAAAGCTTAAGGACAGAGCAGATGCCTGGAAATGTGTTTTGTCAATCGGGAGAAGTGCCAGAGTAACTGTAATATTATGTGGGACTCTGTTCTGTGAGTTCAAGTCTGTTTATATATCCATTGTGCTTTGTACAAATATTTAAGAAAATTAAAACTCCACAATAGCATCAAAAATCTACTTTGGCTTTGAATGTGGCCTAGTTGTAGAGTGCTCGCCTAGTATACAAGAAGACCTTGATTCAATTCCTCGACACTGCATACACAGAAAAAGCAGATGGGGCACTGTTGCTCAGGTGTAAGAGTGCCCCCCTTGAACAAATGTGGCCAAGGACAGTTCCTGGTCCCTCAGTTCAAGCCGCAGGACTAGCCAAACAAGAAATCATACCATTTTCCACACATTTGGAAATAAATCTGTTTTATCTAACCCTACTTCTTTTTTGCCAGTCCAGGGTGTGTGCCACCAAGCCAAACTACTGGCCCCCAACCTTACTATTTTTAATCATTTAATTTTTTTACATAATCATATTTCATGCTGTCTGTATTAATACCATAAACAGTATGCTTAGTGTAATAATGTTAAAGGTAAAACATAAAAAATTAATAACTAAAATTCCTTTTATATTAGTTTTATAGCATTACTACAATTTTATGAGAAAAATTACTTAGAATGTTTATTTTAGAGTTCAAGTAATCCATTTTGATAAATATATCAACCTACATCATTTATTTGAACACATTTTAAACTATTTTTTTTCAGCAATGAAAATACATATATATTTGTTGTAAATGAAATTTATGACTTGGGGGGAAGGGAAAGAGAAAACGGGGGAAGGGGTAACAGTGTTTACAAGAAATGTACTCATTACATATGTAAGAGCAATCTCTTTGTATATCACCTTGAACAACAAATTTTTTGAAAAGTACAATAAGTTTAAATGTCTACTTTGGGCAGAATTTTTTTTTTGCCAGTACTGGGCTTAGACTCAGGACCTGAGCACGATCCTTGTTTTTGTTTTTGTTTATTCTTAAGGCGCAAGTTCTATCACATGTGCCACAGCACCACTTTTATCTTTTTTTATCAATGTTGTGCTGAGGAATTGAACTTGGGTCTTCATTCATGCTCGGCAAGAACGCTTCCACTAGGCTTAACTTATGGCCCCAGTGGGAAGGAAGTTTTCCATAAAATATGTAGGAAATATGTACACTAAGGAAAAGCCATCAAAAATAGAAGAAAAATTATATACTTAGATAACAACATGCCAGTATTATGGCCGGTCTCTGTAATTCTAGCTTCAAGAGTGGCCTAATTGGACCGGGAGTTGGCTGGCTGAAGTAAAGTGCTATCCTTGAGCAAGCCCTAGGACAGTGCTCTGGCCATGAGTTGAAGCCATAGGACATGCAAAAAATAATAATTTAATGCCCGTGACTGGTGGCTCACCCTGGTAATCCTAGCTACCCTGGAGGATCGAGGTTCAAAGACGGCCCAGGCATAAAAATCTGTGAGAATCTTATTTCCAAATCATCCAGAAAATTCAAAATGACAATGTGCCTCAAGTGGTAGAGCTCTTGCCTTGAGCTGAAGAGCTTAAGGTAAACATCCAGGCCCAGAGTTCAAGCCCCATGAGTGAAAAAAAGAAAAAAAAAAGAAAGACCTTATCTAAGGCTGGAGTGCACACTAGTGGTAGTTTGCTTGCCTAGTATGCACAAAGCCCTGTGTTCAATTACTCTGTACCACTTACACCAAAAAAAAGCTGGAAATGATCTCAGAAGGTTGGGTTCTGAGGATCACAGTTCAAAGCCAGGCTAGACACTAAAGTCCATGAAACTCTTACTTCCACTTAAGCACCAGAAAACCAGAAGTGACACTGTGGCTCAAGGTGTTTAAGGTTGTAGCCTTGAGCTGAAGAGCCCAGGGACACTGCCCAGGTGCACAATTAAAGTCATACAACCAAGAGAGAGAGAGAGAGTGAGAGAGAGAGAGAGAGAGAGAGAGAGAGAGAGAGAGAGAGAGAGAGAGAGAGAGAGACAGAGAGACAGAGAGAGAGAGACAGAGAGAGAGACAGAGAGACAGAGAGAGAGAGACAGACAGAGAGAGAGAGAGAGAGAGAGAGAGAGAGAGATGCAGACCGACAGAGACAGACAGAGACAGAGAGACAGAGACAGAGACATCAAACAGTCAGGCACTGCTGGCTGAAGCGTGTAATACTACCTACTATGGAGGCTGAGATTGGAGGATCTTGGTTCAAAGCCCAAAGCCAGCCTGGACACATATGTTTGTGAGACTTACATCACCAATTAACTACCAGAAACCAAAAATGGAGCTGTAGAGGAAGAGCGCTAGCCTTGAGCTGAAGAGGTCAGGGACAGTCCAGGCCCAAAGTCCAAGCACCATGACGAATCAATAATAAAAAAAGAAGATAGCTAATAGTAATGATGAATAATTTTGGGCTGGGAGTTTGGCCTAGTGGTAGAGTGCTTGCCTAGCATGCACGAAGAACTGGGTTCAATTCCTCGGTATCACATACATAGAAAATTGCTGGAAGTGGTGCTGAGGCTGAAGTGGTAGAGCCCTAGCCTTGAGAAAATATAAGGACAGTGCTCAGTCCCTGAGTTCAAGCCCAGGACTGGCCAAATCAAAAGTAGTAGAGCACTGGCATTGAACTGAAGATCTGAGGAACAGCCCAGGCACAGAGTTCAAGCACCACAAACAACAACAACAAAATCTATGAAATGGCAGTGGTGGTTTTAAGCTAAGCAAAAATAGAGTAGAAACTGGTAAAATACATATTTGTGTGTAAGCAAAATAGCCAGACTTATGCATTAGAACAGGATAGCAACCTGAAAAAAAATTTTGTTTTCCATCTCACTAGGTCCTGTCTCTTAATTTATTCAAGTAAGTAAAATGCTGGGTTTTATAATCGTTGCTCTGAATATTAGAAAATCATAATATCTCTCATTAACCAACAAAGACCAGGAACTGGGGCTTCGTTCAAATGGCAGAGTATCAGGCAAGAGAAGAAAAAATTGAAGTAAGAACTTGAAGTTCTTGATCCAGAACCTGCATAGTAACAGAGCAGCAGCCTGGTGATGGTACCTCACACCTATAATCTTAGCTACTCAGGAGGCTAAGATCTGAGAATCAAAGTTTAAAGCCAGCCAAAGTACCCAGTTAACTGCCAGAAAAACCAGAAGTGGCACTGTGGCTCACAGATTAAAGCACTAGCCTTGAGCTGAAGAGCTCAGGGACAGTGCCCAGGCCCAGAGTTCAAGCCCCACAATTGACAAAAATCAAACAAGCAAACAAAACTCACAAAGAATCCTGCAGATCACAGTGGTTCTGCTGAGTCTCTTCTCTATGGGGATCAGGAAACATTTCACTTTTTCTGTCTCTTCCCATCTCAACATTCATACTAAAATAAGACTGTGTTGAAAGTTTCAATTTATAAAAATGTTTTTCATGAAGCACCCTGAAATATTCATCGCTTATATCTCAATTGAAGATAGTTGATTTGGGGCTGCATTGGTAGAGTGCTAGCTTTGAGCAGAAAAGGTCAGGGATAGAGCTGAACCACTCAGTTGAAGACCCAGTGCCAACACACAAAAGAAATTATGCACTTTATACATATTTTCTAATTTCTTAATGAATTTTTCAGTCTGTGTAAATATAGCATACATTCCTTGTTACTTAAGTAAGATTGCTCTTTTTTTTTCTTTTTGCCAGTCCTACGGCTTGGACTCAGGGCCTAGACATTTTCATTGGACTCGCTTGCCCAAGGTGAGTGCTCTGCCTCTTGAAACACAGCGCCACTTCTAGCTTTTTTCTGAATCTGCGGTACCGGTGAATAGAACCTAGGTCTTCATGCATTCTAGGTGAGCACTCTACCATTAGGCTACATTCCCAGGCAGTGAGATTCCTCTTACAGTCATTGTATGTTCACAGAGTTTGATCTCACACACTGTAGGGCCCTGGTTGGCTTTGACCTGTGATCCTAAGCCCTGAGCCTCCTAAGTAGCTGAAATTAAGTTGTGAGCCAGCATGATGGCTTCCATTCTTTTTTCTACAAAAATATATGTAGTTATCTAAAATATATCTATAGCTGAAAAAAATGAATCTCTCCCAAACAAATCTTCAAAGAAACAACCATCCTATTAAAAGGTGGGCTAAAGATTTAAAAGAGTATTCTCTGAAGAAAAAATTAAAATGGGCTTTAGACACATGAAGAAATGCTCCATATCTCTAGCAATAAGGGAAATGAAAATCAAAACAACTTTGAGATTCCACCTTACTCCAGTCAGAATGGCCATTATCAAAAAATCTAATAAGAGATACTAGTGGGGAAGTGACCAGGGGGGATCACACCTACACTGTTGGTGTGAGTGTAAACTCGTTCAACCACTAGGGAAAGCAGTGTTGTGGTTCTTCAAAAGACTGAACATAGAGCTCCCCTATGATCCAGCAAATCCACTACTTGGCATCTACCCAATTGTCCAGAAAAAAGGACATACTAAAGCCACTACCACAATGATGCTCATTGCAGCACTATTTACCATAGCAAAGCTATGAAACCAACCCAGATGCCACTCAGTAGATGACTGAATCAAGAAGATGTGGTACTTATACACAATGGAATGCTATGCTGCCATCAGAAGGAATGACATCGCCCCATTTGTAAGGAAATGGAAAGACTTGGAAAAATTCATATTAAGTGAAGCAGCCAGACCCAAAGAAACATAAGCTCAATGGTTTCCCTCATTTGTAATAATTAGTTCACATCTAGGACTCTCCTAGCAGAGGATTACAATAACTCAAAAACCTAGGTATATAAGGTCATATAGGATGAGACTAAATGAAAGGATCTCTAGGATATGGGAACAAGAGCTATATCTTGTGTCATCGTTGCTCTTAATCTTGTGTGATTTTTGTCCTTAATCTACTATGTTATTTCTCATCTCTTATTTTGCCCTTTGGTTAATGTCAGATTGTTACTGTATCTGATTTTTCCCTGGCATATTGTATATATGTTTATTTGTTTATGTCAAATAGGAAAGGGAAGGGGGGAAACAAGATGATTGGGAATGGGAGGGGAGAGGGAACTGGGGACAAAAACATGTGGAGTGGAATAAATGTGTGAGAAGTAATGCAGTCCACTACCTGTAAATGTAATCGTAACCCCTCTATACATTACCCTGAAAATAAAAAAGAGACTATAAAAATATCTGTAGAAAATGAGGTTGGATGATGGAAACAACCAGATGCCCTACTACAAAAAATGTGATACACGCACGCACACACACACACACACACACACACACACACACACACAAACGCACACACACACAATGGAATGATACATAGCCAACCGACAAGATAAAATAATTGCATTCTCGGGGAAGTGGATGAAAAGGAAAAAAATCATATTAAGTGAAGTAAGCCAAACTCAAAGGAACATAGGCCCAAGAGTCTCCCTCATTTGTCAAATTCAGTAGAAACCTTGGGCTCTGCTACCAGAGATTTACAATAGAACAAAATCTAGAGACATCGTGACATATAGTATGACACTAAATGTAAGGACCTCCAAGATAAAGAAACAAAACTCATATAATGAGTGATTGTTGTCCTTAATGAACTATGTGATCTCTTATCTCTTTTGCTATCCCTTGGTTATATCATATTGCTACAATATTTCACCTTGTTTTCTGATATATTTCATATGTGCCTAATTGGTTATTTGAAATTGGATAGGGAAGGGGGGAAATGAACATGAGTGGGGGTAGTGGAAGGGAAATGGGGACCATATCATTACATGGGGTATCAAAGTTTGAGAAGTAATGCACCTTCTATCTGGTGAATATAATGTAACCCTTCTATAAATTACAATAAATATAAATACATAAAAAGAAGATCTGCACAGAAAAAAATAATAATGGCATTTTTGGGGTAGTGGATGAAATTAGAGTGAATCCTGTTGAGTGAGATAAGTCAAGACCAAGGAACAAAAGGTACATGGTCTCCTTAATATATGGATATTAGTTTCAAACAGTAGTAGAGCGATGATTGAATAGTTGATACCCAAAGTTCTGGACATAATTTTGGAGATATAAACATAACTACATAGACATAAAAATCTAGGATAGACTATACACTCTATAGACATGTGTTTTATTATAGATTAATCTGTATCTATGACATACAAAGACTCAGCATAATTTTTACTATATTCTAAAATCTATGTGCCAGTGATTGTATAGCGATTCCCTTCTTGAATACTTGTTGGTTAAACATGACATTTGAAATATGATGTAAAATTCAATGTTAATAAATTTTTTTAAAAAGAGGCTAGAAGTAAATACCACTAATGTACTTGCTCTAAGTGGTACAGAAATTTTCTTAATGAATCAAGGGGTTTTATTACATCTTTATGCAATTATTTTAGTTCTGAGTGTTCTACACTCAATGATACTTCTGGAAAGATGATATAGCTGACTGTGTAGATGGTATGAAGACATACTGGCCTAAACGTAGAATAAAGCATTGGTAAGTGGCTGTTAGCTGTGCAGATTCTACTGGAATATGTGGAATGAATTTATTAAGCACAATGCAGGCTCTTAGTCAGATCAGGATCAAGATTATGTGGTTCCATGAGATGAATGAAGAAAGATCAGAAAAATCTACTAAGATATCCAGATATACTTTTTAAACTAAGGTATCTGGACTCCTTTTTTTTTTCTTTCTTGGTGGGGAGGTTGAACTTTGGACCTGGGCAAGGTCTCTTAGTTCTTTTTCCTCAAGGCTAATGCTGTACCAGTTTTAGCCACAACTCCACTTAGTTTTTGGGTGGATAAGTGGAGAGTAGAATATTACAGTTTTTTTTGTTTTCATTTTTTTGCTTGCAAAGGCTTTGAATCACCTTCTCCCTGGCTAGTAGAATGACAATTATGACCCTCCAGCGCCTGGCTAGTGATTTTTTGAAAATTGGACTTTATTCCAAATCACATAACTGGTTCCTAGCAAAGTTTTGAAGCCTGACTTGAATGTGACAGATTTTTGTCACTTGGAGACACTCTGTGCTGAACGTTAGAAATCTACCAGCTGAGTCACAGTGGCACTTCCAGTTTTTTGTTTATGTGGTGCTGAGGAATGGAATCCAGGGTTTCATACATGCTAGGCAAGCTTCATTTTCAGCCCAAGGTTTTATGTTTTTTTTTTCAGTGTTGTTGCTTCTAAGGTACTGTATGATGTTCTTTCATTTTCTTTGCTTTTTACCTCTTTTCTTCTTTTTCCCTTTAGTTTTTTTCTCTGTAGTCACTGTGTTGAATTCGGGTACCCTGTGTCTTGTACATAGGTTTATGTGATTTGGGGAATGGAGAGGGTATAATAAAATGGTAAAAAAAAAAAAACAAAGGAAAAAGGGTGAACCAATTGAACAGTGATACTTGGAAGACACTAAACGGAAATGAACTGAACAATCTGGGTGGAGAGGGGGCTGAGGGTAGGAAAACAGAGAAAAAGGAGGGAGGGGATAACAATTTTCTTAAGAAATATGTTCATTACTTATGTAACCGTATGCCAACTATATATTGACTTAACAAAATAAATTAACTTAAAAAATAATTTAGCCGGGTATGGTGGCTCACACTTGTAAATGTAGCTACTCAAGAGGCTGGGATCCAAGGATAGCAGTACAAAGTCAGCCTGGGCACTGAAGTCCATGTGACTCTTATCTCCAATTAACCACCAGAAACCCAGAAGTGGCCCTATGGCTCAAGGGATAGGGCAGTAGTCTTGAGCTGAAAAGCTCAGTGACAAGACCCAGGTGCAGAATTGCAGTCCCATGACTTGAATGATGAATGATACTAGCCAGGCTCTGTGCACTCACACTTGGAATCCTATCTACACAGAATCAGGTTTGAATCCAGCCCAAACAAATTGCATGATATTCTGATTTACAGTTCATTACCAAAAATCTGGAAGTGGAGCTGTGGATAAAGTGGTAGAACACTAGCCTGAAGCAAAAAAAAACTTTTAAGGACAGTTCCCAGGCCCTGGGTTCAAGTCCCAGGACTTGCATAAAACAACAAAATGTGACGCTGAGTCCTCCATCATTTGGTGTTATAGTTCAATATTCTTGATATGCATCTTAGAAATTAAGTCCCTAGCAAATACTCTCCCCTGAAATTCTGCTTCATAGCTGATTCATAGAATTTCAGCATCATTACTATCACCTTCCAGTTAGCATAGCAGTCTACTACTGAAAATTTGAAGAAAACTTTTGAGTAATCCTAATAAATCTGTGTATCATCTGCACACACATCAAATCAGCAGGAGCTATGTTCTACTATTATATAAATGTATTTAATCCCTTCTTGACTTAATGAGCCTTAAAGAGTAAAACATATGAAATAGTTATGAAACTAACAGTCACCATTCTTCTACCTAATATTGTAATATAAGTTTATAAATGCAAGGACTATTCTGAAGTGTGCAGAAGATAGCTTCTAATTATAATATTCTCATGAAGTATAGTTTTTAAGAAACATGTTGCTTGCTTTGGGAAAGCAAAGGCAAGGAAAAATGATATAAGTAAGTTCCCTATTTATCAGAAGGAAAATACTATTGGGTTTAGATCAACTTCATTCATTCCGTGCTGATGAAACAAATATTTGCAATTCCTGAGGCCAATCACTTCATTGTGATGCACAATCAGCCAGCTTAGATCAATCTTCCAAAAAAGGAAAAGAACAAATGAGAAGCAATTAAGGTTTCCAAAATGAACCAGGTGATGGTGGCAGCTCACACTTGTAATTCTATCTTCTCAAGGCCTGAAATCCAAGGATCTGGATTAAGTCTGTCTGTAATGAAAATATTCCTGTCTGAAACATCCTCTCTGTTATCACACCCCAGCTGATACACTCTGCTCAACAGGTTCCAAACACCAAAGTCCATCTCCTATCTGAAATACTAGCAAACGTACTCACACATTATTTCCTCTTTGGGAGATAGTTGAAACATGTACCAGCAATATTTCCCTGGCTTCAGAGTGGAAGTGGAAATATACACTCACTAGAATCCCATATAGTAAATTACAGTCAATCATCGTTCCTCACATCTTGTTAGTTAAATTGAACAATGAGTGTTTGGATCAGAAGCAATGTGTATGAGCATACAGGTTGTAAAAGTACTGTAATCCTAGGTACTCAAGATAAGCTGAGAACTGAGGATTCCAGTTCAAAATCAGCCACGCAATAAATTCCATAAAATTTTTACCTCTAATTAACCAGCAAAAAACAGAGCGTTGAATTGTGCTTAAAATACCACAGACCAAAGCTTTGCATTAAAGTGCTAGGGGGTAGCATTCAGGATGCCCACTCCCTCCACTCCTTTTTAACATAGTACTAGAATTCCTAGGCAGTGCAATAAGGCAAGAAGCAAGCATAAGGGGGATCCAAGTAGGGAAAGAGGAAATAAAACTATCCCTCTTTGCCGATGACATCATTCTGTATTTAAAGAATCCTATAGACTCTACTCCCAAGCTCCTTGAGCTGATTCAAAGATTTGGAAGGGTAACAGGCCATAAAATGAACCCTCACAAATCAACTACCTTACTTTACGCCAACACTGAGAGGAACGAGGCAATAATCAGGAAAGAAATTCCTTTCACAGTAGCCTCAAAGAGAATAAAGTACCTAGCAATTAGCTTAACTAAGAATGTAAAGGACCGTTTAGATGAAAACTTTAAAACCATAAAAAAGGAAATAAAAGCAGAACTAAGGAAATGGAAAAACCTCCCATGCTCCTGGATTGGAAGAATCAACATTGTGAAAATAACAATCTTGCCAAGGGCTATCTACAAATTCAATGTAATACCAATCAACATCCCAATGTCATTCTTTAAAGAAATAGAAGAGGCAATTCAAAATTTCATATGGAATAATAAAAGACCCCGTATAGCAAAAATACTTCTTAGCAGAAAGAACAGCGCTGGAGGAATTTCAATTCCAAACTTAAGGCTCTATTACAGAGCTATAATTCTCAAAACACCTTGGTACTGGCACAAGAATAGGCCTGAAGTCCATTGCAGTAGAACTGCGGACCCAGATATTAAACCACAGACCTATGGCCACATAATCTTTGACCAGGGAGCCAAAAAAATAGAATGGAAGAAAGATAGCCTCTTCAACAAGTTGTGCTGGCAGAACTGGTTAAACACCTGCAGAAAACTAAAGTTGGATCCTTCTTTGTCACCTTGCACTAGAATTAACTCCAAATGGATCAAAGACGTGCAGGTAAAAGCTGACACACTGAAAAGTTTACAGGAAGGAATAGGAGATACACTAGGCCTCCTTGGCACAGGTCGAAACTTTCTTAATAAGGACCAAGAATCACAACAAATCAGAGAAAGGCTGGATAAGTGGGACTGCATTAAACTGCAGAGCTTTTGTATGGCAACGGATATAGCTAGTAAACTAATCAGGAAGCCTACAGAGTGGGAGAAGATCTTCACCAACCAAACAACGGACAAAGGCCTCATATCTAAAATATATCAACAACTCAAAAAATTGAATCACTCCAAAACTAACCTCCAAAGTAACCCCCATCCCATTAAAAATGGGCCAAAGACTTAAGAGAGTCTTCTCTGAAGAAGAAACAAAAATGGCCTATAGACACATGAAGAAATGCTCAACATCTCTGGTCATAAAAGAAATGCAAATCAAAACAACTCTAAGATTCCACCTCACTCCAGTTAGAATGGCCAGGATCAGGAAAATGAATGACAACAGATGCTGGAGGCGATGTGGCCAGGAGTGATCAGTACTACACTGTTGATGGGAGTGCAAACTCGTTCAACCACTATTGAAAGCAGTGCGGCAGTGCCTCAAAACGCTAAACATACAACTCCCCTTTGACCCAGCAATTCCACTACTTGGCATTTACCCAACAATCCAGAAACAAGGGCATACTAAACCCACTAGCACAACATTGTTCATTGCAGCACTATTCACCATAGCAAAGATATGGAACCAACCAAGATGTCCCTCAGTTGATGAGTGGATCAACAAGTTGCGGTACTTGTACACAATGGAATTCTATGCTGCTGTCAGAAAAAATGACATCGCCCCTTTTGTTAGGAAATGGAAAGACTTAGAACAAATCATATTAAGTGAAGTAAGCCAGACTCAAAGGAACTGAGGCTCAGTGGTTTCCCTCATTTATCATAATCAATAGAAACCTTGGGCTCTACTAGCAGAGATTTTCAATAGAGCAAAAGGCCATATATAAGGCCATATAATGTGAAGCTAATTGAAAGGACCTCCAGGATATTGAAACAAAAGCCACATAATGAATGATTGTTGTCCTTAATGTACTATGTTGTCTCTCATCTCCTTTGCTGTCCCTTGGTTATCCCATATTGGTATAGTATCTCACTTTGTTATCTCATATATTGAATTTATTTGTATTTGGATATTTGAAATTTGATAGGGAAGGGGGGAAAACCAAGACGGGGGGGTGTGGAGCTGGAGGGAAATGGGTACCAAGACATGTGAAAGGGTATCAATGTATGTGAATTCATGCACCTTCTATTTGGCAAATATCATCTAACCCTTTCACTAATTACAACAAAAAAATGAAAAAAAAGAAAGTTGTAGTGTCTGGGGAGGATGATGGGGTCAAATACATTTTTTCTTAGAAATATACCTCATGTGGTTGCCCTGGATTTTCCTGGGCTTCTTCTTAGAGAAAGGCCTGTTATATTGGATTTGTGGCTTGGCAATGATCTAGCATGTACATCTTCGAGTAAGACATCCACAACTTCCATGCCTGAGACTCTAGTTTCCTGAACTTTGGCAACAGCACAGCAACATCTTTCTTCCTCCTGAGCCACAGGCCAAGTGAGCTGGCTTGAGCTGGTTGTTAGTTACAGTGGCTTGGTTACCAGGGTTCCATATTCTGTTCCATTGTGAGGGAGGCAGGGTCACCTTTCAGGACCCACTGACCAAAGATCCTTGCTCACAAAAGACCTCACCAAAGACATACTGGAGGCTGAATCTCTTCTTCACTCTCACAATATACATGTGGATGTAGTAAACAGCACACCATATTTGTCCAATCCCAATGTCTTCCACTAGGCCCCACTACCAGTCTGGTCTCAGGCTCAAGGAGCCTTTCTTAGTTAAGATCCAAACTTAAGGGTCAATATTGCCCTCATCCTTTACAAAACATTTGCTTCACAGTGCCTTCTCTGCCTGCATTTTGCCCCTTGTCGAATTTTTTTTTGTTTTTGCTAGTCTTGGGACTTGACTTCAGAGTTTGAACATTGTTCTTGGGCTTTCTTTAGGCTTTTGCTGTCCCACCGAGCCACAGCACCACTTGCAGAGTTTTCTATGTATGTGGTAATGAGGAATCAAACCTGAGTCTTTTTGCTTGTTAGCCAAGTACTCTACCCCTAGTTGAAACACACAGGGCATCTTGCACATATTTTTGAGGTCAATCTACTAGGATATTATTAGGTTTATGTATCCTAATCAATTTTTTCCTGATGATTAGCTTTGCTGTCAAGTGTAAAAAATGCAAGAGGGAAAAACTCAGAAGAATTAGCGAAATTAAAAAAAAAGCATTAGACAGAGTTAAGTGTTCATTCTTTCTGGGAGAAAAGATATTTGGATATGATGATGATGACTTTATAATTACTATGTCAGGGTTGAGAGTTTGGCATAGTGGTAGAGTGCTTGCCTAGCATCCATGAAGATCTGGGTTTGATTGCTCAGTAACACATAGATAGAAAATCTAGATGTGGCACTGTGGCTCAAGTGGCAGAGGTTAGACTTGAGAAAACCCGAGGACAGTGCTCAGGCCCTGAATTCAAGCCCCAAGGCTGGCAGAAAGATAAAAGAAAATAAAAATGCTTTTTACGAGCTAATTCACTCACAGCATTTGCTTCTGAAATCGTCGCTTCTGCATCTTGTGAAATAGCCCTTTCCCTCAACGAAGACAAGAAAAACAGATCCATCCCATGGTCCACTGTGAAGCCACTGGTTGGGCTAAGAGCTAGTCGTGCAGCAACACATAAGTTTTATTCTAATACTTTCCAAACTTTGTACTCAAATATGCTACCTACTTACCAACTTAGGTCAGTTATCCTTATGCTATACCTTTTCTTCATTACTACAATATTTTTACACTCCTACGTTAATCCTTTTGTACCTCCCCTGACCTCTCTCATTCTTTTTTTCTATCTCTGGATTTCTGCTCATCTTTCAACCCTTATAATGCACAGATCTACACTTGATGGCTGTTGAGCAATATTGTATATGTAGGTGGTTAATTATTCTCTAGGCTCAGAGGGACATAAAGACAATAGAGATTGGATTGAGAGGCTTATTGTTTTGGGTATAAATCGCTTATCAGTGGCTGTATTAGACTGGTCTGTAAATGCACAAAAAGAGAGAGTGATAATACCAATCAAAACTTGTGAACATCTAGTGTCTGCCAGCTACAGAGGTCTAGGTTGGTTATATCTGAAAAACTATAATCGTATTTAGTAGTAATCTTGCTCCAATTTTCAAATGGGCAGAACAAGAAACTCAAGAAAAATGTCAAATCAAGAAACAACATCCCCCACCCAATGTAAATAGACAATGGAACAGTCACTAGCAAACCTAGAGGAGAGTCTTCCAAGTGCTACACAAATGTAATTGATAAACATCATTAATGGAAAATGTGAAAATATAAAGAAAGAGATAATGGAGGAAGCCATAGCTGAACAAGAGGAAAGCAAAAACAAGGTGATAAGTGAAAAAGAAGAAGCCATAAAGGAGGCCATAATAAAGGTTTTTCAAAGAAAGATGGATGAATTCATAGAATCCACAAATAAAAACGGGACCAAACTCCAGCAAATGTCCAAAGAAAATAAGCTACTGAGCTAACCACTCAAAAGGAAATCAAGGAGATAAAGAAATCCATACATGATCTAAAACAAGACATGCAAGGCATAAAAAGTGAGCAATTAGAAGCAAGGGAGATGAAAAATAAAGTAGATAGCTTTGATAGCAGGTTAGACAATGCAGAGGAGAGAATTTCCGGGGCTGAAGACAATTTAGGTATTATAAAGAACAGAAAATGAGTCAATCCAAATCAAGGAAATATGAGAGAGCGCTTCAGGAGGTCCAAGATACAATTAGGAAGCCTAATTTAAGTCTGGTTGGTATTGAGGAGGGCATGCAGAAAGAGATCAATGGTATTGGAAATATACTTCAGGGAATCATCTCAGAGAATTTCCCAAATATCCAGAAGGGCAGGCCCATTCAGATATGGGAAGCTTTTAGAACCCCAAACAGACCTGACCAGAAAAGAACATCCCACCGCCACATTGTGATCCGAACTGGATCAATAGAAACGAAAGGAAAGATCCTAAAGGCAGCCAGGGAAAAGGGATCAGTAACCTATAAAGGCAAACCAATCAGAATAACCCCAGATTTCTCAGCAGAGACCATGCAAGCACGAAGTGACTTGAAGAATATATGTCATGCACTTAAATCAAATAACTACCAACCAAGAATACTGTAGCCAGCTAAGCTCTCATTCAAACTGAGGGAACAATAAAACATTCCATTCCAGGGAAAAGCTGCAACAATATGTCGAAACAAAACCAACACTACAGAGAATTCTCAACGATGCTCTATACATAAAAAACCAAAATAAATGCATTATAGGGAAAGAAATGGCACCTAAACAGCATACCATCTAAGGACCACAAGAACTGTCAAGACACAGGCCCTACTAAAAGCTTTTAAAAATGGTAGGAACTAATAAATATCTCTCAATCCTAACTCTCAATATCAATGGACTTAACTCTCCAAATAAACGGCATAGGCTGTCTAGTTGGATCAAAAAGCAAGAGCCATCGTTCTGCTGTCTTCAAGAGACACATCTTACCCAAAAACAATCATCTTTTGAAAATGAGAGGTTGGAATAAACTCTATCAAGCTAACTGCCCCCATAAACAGGCTGGAGTTGCCATCCTCCTATCAGATACAATAGACTTCAAACTAAAATTAGTAAGAAAAGACAAAGAAGGTTACTACATACTACTAAAGGGATGTTTCCTCCAGGAAGACATAACGATCCTAAATATTTACACACCCAATCCCGGAGCTCCAAACTTCATCAAGCAAACTTTACTTACACTGAAACCATACATAGATCGAAATACAGTGATTGTTGGTGAGTTTAACACACCACTCTCACCTATGGACAGAACAACAAGGCAAAAACTCAAAAGAGAAACCTTAGAACTGAACAACTATATAGACCGACTAGATGTAACAGACATCTGCAGAATATTTCACCCAGTAACACCACAATATACGTTTTTCTCAGCAGCACATGGAACATTTTCCAAAATAGACCACATCTTAGGCCATAAAGCAAACCTGGACAGATTCAGAAACACTGAAATTATTCCATGCACACTCTCAGACCATAAAGGCATCAAATTGGAGCTGAACCCACATCTCCACCAAAGAAAACCCTGTAACTCATGGAGACTGAACAACACATTGTTGAATCAAAAACAATGGGTAATCGAAGAGATCAGAAGAGATATCCAACTGTTTATGAAATTTAACAATAAGGAGCACACAAACATCAGCTCCTTAGGGACACAACAAAGGCAGTACTCAGAGGAAAATTTATAGCGCTGAGTGCCTACAACAGCAAGTTGGAAAAATGGCAAACCAACTAGTTAATGTCTCACCTTAACCTCCTGGAAAAAGAGCAACAAACCAACCCTAAACCCATTAGGAGAAAGAAAATTATTAAAATCAAAGCAGAATTAAATGATTTGGAATAAAAAAACTATAGAAAGAATCAACAAAACAAGGAGTTGGTTCTTTGAAAGAATTAACAAAATTGACAAGCCATTAGCAAATCCTACCAAGAAAAGAAGAGACCATATCGAAATAAACAAAATCGCAGATGAAATTGGTAATATCACGACAGAAATTACCAAGATCCAGAATATCGTGAGGGAATACTTCTCAAACCTTTACCCCAACAAATTTGAGAATCTAGAAGAAATGGATGAATTCCTAGACAATATTAACATACCCACACTGAACCAAGAAAAGCTAACCCAACTCAACAGGCCTATTTCAAGCTCTGAAATAGAAATGGAAATGAGACAACTTCCACTTAAAAAAAGCCCAGGGCCAGATGGATTCACAGCTGCATTCTATAAGGTCTTCAAAGCAGAGCTCACACCAATACTCCTCAAGCTCTTCAACGAAATTGAAAATGAAGGTTCTTTACTAAACTGATTCTGTGAAGCCAGCATATCCCTCATCCCCAAACCAGACGGAGATTCATCAAAGAAAGAGATCTATAGACCCATTTCTTTGATGAACATCGATGCAAAACTTCTCAACAAAATACTGGCCAACCTTCTACAACAAATCATCCAAAAAATTATACACTATGATCAAACTGGATTCATCACAGGGAGGCAAAGCTTGTTCAACATACACAAATCAATTAATATAATTCAACACATCAACAGGAGCAGGGGTAAAATCACATGATTGTCTCAATAGATGCTGAAAAGGCATTTGACAAGATCCAAAACCCCTTTATGTAAAAAGATGTGGAGAAACTAGGAATCCATGGAACATTTCTCAATGTAATAAAGGCTGCGTATGAGAAACCCACTGCCAGTATTATACTTAATGGAGAAAATCTAAAGCCATTCCCTCTAAAATCAGGAACGAGACAAGGATGCCCACTCTCTCCACTCCTTTTTAACATAGTACTAGAATTCCTAGGCAGTGCAATAAGGCAAGAACCAAGCAGAAAGTGGATCCAAGTAGGGAAAGAGGAAATAAAACTATCCCTCTTTGCAGATGACATGATTCTGTATTTAAAGGATCCTATAGACTCTACTCCCAAGTTCCTTGAGCTGATTCAAAGCTTTGGAAGTGTAGCAGGCCATAAAATCAACCCTCACAAATAAACTGCCTTACTTTACGCCAACACTGAGAGGAATGAGGCAATAATCAGGAAAGAAATTCCTTTCACAATAGCTTCAAAGAAAATAAAGTACCTAGCAGTTAGCTTAACTAAGAATGTAAAGGACCGTTTAGATGAAAACTTTAAAACCATAAAAAAGGAAATTAAAGCAGAACTAAGGAAATGGAAAAACCTCCCATGCTCCTGGATTGGAAGAATCAACATTGTGAAAATGACAATCTTGCCAAGGGCTATCTACAAATTCAATGTAATACCAATCAACATCCCAATGTCATTCTTTAAAGAGATAGAAGAGGCAATTCAAAATTTCATATGGAATAATAAAAGACCCCGTATAGCAAAAACACTTCTTAGCAGAAAGAACAGCGCTGGAGGAATTTCAATACCAAACTTAAGACTCTATTACAGAGCTATAATTCTCAAAACACCTTGGTACTGGCACAAGAACAGGCCTGAAGTCCAATGGAGTAAAACTGCGGACCCAGATATTAAACCACAGACCTATGGCCAACTAATCTTTGACCAGGGAGCCAAAAAAATAGAATGGAAGAAAGATAGCCTCTTCAACGAGTTGTACTGGCAGAACTTGTTAAACACCTGCAGAAAACTGAAGTTGGATCCTTCTTTGTCACCTTGCACTAGAATTAACTCCAAATGGATCAAAGACGTGGAGGTAAAAGCTGACACACTGAAAAGTTTACAGGAAGGAATAGGAGATACACTAGGCCTCCTTGGCACAGGTCGAAACTTTCTTAAAAAGGACCAAGAATCACAACAAATCAGAGAAAGGCTGGATAAGTGGGACTGCATTAAACTGCAGAGCTTTTGTATGGCAACAGATATAGCTAGTAAACTAATCAAGAAGCCTACAGAGTGGGAGAAGATCTTCACCAACCAAACAACGGAACAAGGCCTCATATCTAAAATATATCAACAACTCAAAAAATTGAATCACTCCAAAACTATCCTCCAAAGTAACACCCATCCCATTACAAAATGGGCCAAAGACTTAAAGAGAGTCTTCTCTGAAGAAGAAACAAAATGGACTATAGACACATGAAGAAATGCTCCACATCTCTGGTCATAAAAAAATGCAAATCAAAACAACTCTAAGATTCCACCTAACTCCAGTTAGAATGGCCAGGATCAGGAAAACGAATGACAACAGATGCTGGAAGGGATGTGGCCAGGAGGGATCACTACTACACTGTTGGTGGGAGTGCAAACTCGTTCAACCACTATGGAAAGCAGTGTGGCAGTGCCTCAAAGGCTAAACATAGAACTCCCCTATGACCCAGCAATTCCACTACTTGGCATTTACCCAACAATCCAGAAACAAGGGCATACGAAACCCACTAGCACAAAAATGTTCATTGCAGCACTATTCACCATAGTTAAGATATGGAACCAACCCAGATGTCCCTCAGTTGATGAGTGGATCAACAAGTTGTGGTATTTGTACACAATGGAATTCTATGCTGCTGTCAGAAAGAATGACATCGCCCCATTTATTAGGAAATGGAAAAACTTAGAACAAATCATATTAAGTGAAGTAAGCCAGACTCAAAGGAACTTAGGCTCACTGGTTTCCCTCATTCGTCATAATCATTAGAAACCTTGGGCTCTACTAGCAGAGATTGTCAATAGAGCAAAAGGCCATATATAAGGCCATATAATGTGAAGCTAATTGAAAGGACCTCCAGGATATTGACACAAAAGCCATATAATGAATGATTGTTGTCCTTAATGTACTATGTTGTCTCTCATCTCGTTTGCTGTCCCTTGGTTATCCCATATTGGTATAGTATCTCACTTTATCTTATATATGGAATTTATTTGTATTTGGATATTTGAAATTTGATAGGGAAGGGGGGAAAACCAAGATGGGTGGGGGGTGTGGGGTTGGAGGGAAATGGGTACCAAGACATGTGAAAGGGTATCAATGTATGTGAATTAATGCACCTTCTATCTGGCAAATATCATCTAACCCTTTTACTAATTACAATAAAAAATGAAAAAAAAAGAAAGTTGTAGTGTTTGGGGAGGATGATGGGGTCAAATACATTTCTTCTTAGAAATTTACCTCATCTGGTTGCCCTGGATTTTCCTGGCCTTCTTCTTAGAGAAAGTACTGTTATACTGGATTTGTGGCTTGGCAATGATCTAGCATGTACATCTTCGAGTAAGACATCCACAACTTCCATGCCTGAGACTCGAGTTTCCTGACCTTTGGCAACAGCACAGCAACATCGTTCTTCCTCCTGAGCCACCGGCCAAGTGAGCTGGCTTGAGCTGGTTGTTAGTTACAGTGGCTTGGTTACCAGGGTTCCATATTCTGTTCATTGTGAGGGAGGCAGGGTCACCTTTCAGGACCCACTGACCAAAGATCCTTGCTCACAAAAGACCTCACCAAAGAGATACTGGAGGCTGAATCTCTCCTCCAATCTCACAATATACATGTGGATGTAGTATACAGCACACCTTATTTGTCCATTCCCAATGTCTTCCACTAGGCCCAACTACCAGTCTGGTCTCAGGCTCAAGGAGCCTTTCTTAGGTAAGATCCAGACTTAAGGGTCAATATTGCCCTCATCCTTTACAAAACATTTGCTTCACAGTGCCTTCTCTGCCTGCTCTTTGCCCCTTGTCGAATTTTTTTTTGTTTTTGATAGTCTTGGGACTTGACCTCAGAGTGTGAACATTGTTCTTGGGCATTCTTTAGGCTTTAGCTGTCCCACCGAGCCACAGCACCACTTGCAGCGTTTTCTATGTATGTGGTAATGAGGAATCAAACCTGAGTCTTTTTGCTTGGTAGCCAAGTACTCTACCACTAGGTCAAACACACAGGGCATCTTGCACATATTTTTGACGTCAATCTACTAGGATATTATTAGGTTTGTGTATCCTAATCATTTTTTTCCTGATGATTAGCTTTGCTGTCAAGTGTAAAAAATGCAAGAGGGAAAATCACAGAAGAATTAGTGAAATTAAAAAAAAAGCATTAGACACAGTTAAGTGTTCATTCTTTGTAGGAGAAAAGATATTTGGATATGCTGCTGCTGCTGCTGATGATGATGATGATGATGACTTTATAATTACTATGTCAGTGTTGAGAGTTTGGCATAGTGGTAGAGTGCTTGCCTAGCATCCATGAAGATCTGGGTTTGATTGCTCAGTATCACATAGATAGAAAATCTAGATGTGGCACTGTGGCTCAAGTGGCAGAGGGCTAGACTTGAGAAAACCCGAGGACAGTGCTCAGGCCCTGAATTCAAGCCCCAAGACTGGCAGAAAGATAAAAGAAAATAAAAATGCTTTTTATGAGCTAATTCACTCACAGCATTTGCTTCTGAAATCTTCGCTTCTGCATCTTTTGAAATACCCCTTGCCCTCAACGTAGACAAGAAAATCAGATCCATCCCATGGTCCACTGTGAGGCCACTGGTTGGGCTAAGAGCTAGTCGTGCAGCAACATATAAGTTTTATACTAATACTTTCCAAACTTTGTACTCAAATATGCTACCTACTTACCAACTTAGGTCAGTTATCCTTATGCTATACCTTTTCTTCATTACTAAAATATTCTTACACTCCTACATTAATCCTTTTGTACCTCCCCTGACCACTCTTATTCTTTTTTTCTATCTCTGGACCTCTGCTCCTCTTTCAACCCTTATACTGCACGTATCTACACTTGATGGCTGTTGAGCAATATTGTATATGTAGGTGGTTAATTATTCTCTAGGCTCAGAGGGACTTAAGGACAATAGAGATTGGATTGTGAAGCTTATTGTTTTGGGTATAAATCGCTTATCAGTGGTTGTATTAGACTGGTCTGTAAGTGCACTAAAAGAAAGAGTTAATACCAATCAAAACTTGTGAACATCTAGTGTCTGCCAGCTACAGAGGTCTAGGTTGGTTATATCTGAAAAACTATAATCGTATTTAGTAGTAATCTTGCTCCCATTTTCAAATGGGCAGAACAAGAAACTCAAGGAAAATGTCAAATCAAGAAACAACATCCCCCACCAAATGTAAATAGACAATGGAACAGTCACTGGCAAACCTAGAGGAGAGTCTTACAAGTGCTACATAAATGCAATTGATAAACATCGTTAATGGAAAATGTGAAAATATGAAGAAAGAGATAATGGTGGAAGCCATAGCTGAACAAGAGGAAAGCAAAAACAAAGTGATAAGTGAAAAAGAAGAAGCCATAAAGGAGGCCATAATAAAGGTTTTTCAAAGAAAGATGGATGAATTCATAGAATCCACAAATAAAACGTGACCAAACTAGAGCAAATGTCCAAAGAAAATAAAGCTACTGAGCTAACACTCAAAAGGAAATCAAGGAGATAAAGAAATCCATACATGATCTAAAACAGGAGATGCAATTCATCAAAAATGAGTAATTAGAAGCCAGGGAGATGAAAAATAAAGTAGATAGCTTTGATAGCAGGTTAGACAATGCAGAGGAGAGAATTTCCGGGGCTGAAGATAATTTAGTTATTATAGAGAAAGAACAGAAAATGAGTCAATCCAAATCTAGGAAATATGAGAGAGCGCTTCAAGAGGTCCAAAATGCAATTAGGAAGCCTAATTTGAGGCTAGTTGGTATTGAGGAGGGCGTGGATCAAGAGGTCAATGTTACTGGAAATATACTTCAGGGAATCATCTCAGAGAACTTCCCAAATATCCAGAAGGGCAGGCCCATCCAGATACCAGAAGCTTTTAGAACCCCAAACAGACCTGACCAGAAAAGAACATCCCACCGCCACATTGTGATCCGAATTGGATCAATAGAAACGAAAGAAAAGATCCTAAAGGCAGCCAGGGAAAAGGGATCAGTAACCTATAAAGGAAAACCAATCAGAATAACCCAAGATTTCTCAGCAGAGACCATGCTAGCACTAAGTGACTGGAAGCATATATGTCATGCCCTTAAATCAAATAACTACCAACCAAGAATAATGTAGCCAGCTAAGCTCTCATTCATAACTGAGGGAACAATAAAAACATTCCATTCGAGGGAAAACCTGCAACAATATGTCGAAACAAAACCAACACTCCAGAGAATTCTCAACGATGCTCTATACATACAAAACCAAAATAAATGCATTATAGGGAAAGAAATGGCACCTAAACAGCATAGCATCTAAGGACCACAAGAACTGTCAAGACACAGGCCCTACTAAAAGCTTTTAAAAATGGTAGGAACTAATAAATATCTCTCAATCCTAACTCTCAATATCAATGGACTTAACTCTCCAATTAAACGGCATAGGCTGTCTAGTTGGATCAAAAAGCAAGAGCCATCGTTCTGCTGTCTTCAAGAGACACATCTTACCCAAAAACCATCATCTTTTGAAAGTGAGAGGTTGGAATAAATTCTATCAAGCTAACTGCCCCCATAAACAGGCTGGAGTTGCCATCCTCATATCAGATACAATAGACTTCAAACTAAAATTAGTAAGAAAAGACAAAGAAGGTTACTACATACTACTAAAGGGATCTTTCCTCCAGGAAGACATAACGATCCTAAATATTTACACACCCTTTTGAAGGTTCTCAAAAGATTGAAAATTCTGACAGTGTAAGTTAGATTCCGGCATTGATATTAAATAATGCTATGAGTATGGTTTTATATTTGAAATAGCACTGTTGACAAAATCTAACAAACATTTGCTTAGTATTTGCTTTTGATTTCCCAAGAAGTTCAGTACAAGCTAACATGTGTGGCATATATCGACTGGGAGAAATGATTCAGAATATGTGACTCATTTGAACAGAAGTCAGTGAAAAGATACAAAAGCAGGATACCCATATTGTGATAATTTGTATCTTTTGCATATTTTGTGTTTGTTATTAATTCCATTTGTAGTGTACATTTCTAGGTAAAAACTTTTAAAATGTTTCCAAACAATTTGTTATTTCAACGGCAAAAAAGGACATTTATATGCCTGATAAAATTCACAGAATTCAAATTTTTCCATATTATTTTTTGTTTTTTGTTTTTTTTGATGGGTCATAGATCTTGAACTCAGCCTGGGCACTATCCCTGAGCTCTTCAGCTCCAGGCTATCACCTTACCCTGGAGCCAAGCCCCACTTCCCATTTTCTAAAGGTAAATTGGAGATAAGAGTCTCAGGTCTTTTTGTGCCAGGATGGCTTTAAACCTTTATCCTCAGATCTCAGCCTCCTGAGTATCTAGGATTATAGAAGTGAGCCACCACCCCATCATGCTCAGCTTTCTGGTTTTTTTTTAAACAAGCCCTTTGGCTGGAACTCGGTCTGAGCACTGTCCTTCAGCTTTCCTCAAGCCTAGTGATCTTCTACTTGAGCCACAGCACTACTTCTGTTTTTTTCTGTGTATGTGGTACTGCGGAATTGAACCTTCGTCTTCATACTAGCACTCTACAACTATGCCAAACTCCCAGCCCCTCCACATTAGTTTTTATGATAGATCTTTCCATGCATCCAGGATGGCTAGAAATCCTTCTTGAGTTTCCCAAGATCAGGGAGTATAGGTGTGTCCCATCCTGTGTGGCTACATAACCATTGTTTAGGGTACAGTTCTCTCTTCATTCTATCCATCTAGAGCAATTTTCATCTTCCATGTATAATCATTAAACATTCAGCTCCTGTTCCTCTCTACTCCATTCTCTGGAACCATCGTGCTTTTTGGCTCTAAGGGTTTGTTGATCCTTGGAAGCTCTGGAAGGGAAAACATACCCTAGCTCTTCCTTTATGACTGCTGTATTTTTAGTTTACTGTAATCAAGATTCATCTGTAAAATATAGTAAAATGTTCTTCCTTTTCAATGCATTGTTTTGCATATTTCTATCTTTGGATTATTATTAATAGTTGTGAATGGATTCTCCACATATTTGTTCTAGTCTCTGCTTTCTATTCGGTTAGGTACAAATCTAGAAATAGAAGTGTTGGACCATATTTCTATGTAATTCCATATTTAGTACTTTTTAGCACTCTCCACGCAATTTTTGATTGTTTTATATTCCTTGCAGAAATATTCCAGAGTTCTACTTCTTCTCACTACCTTCCCAGTAATAGTTAGACTTTGAAAGTTGTTTTTTTGTATGCGTGTGTGTGTGTGTGTGTGTTTGTGTGTGTGTATGTGGATCTTTTTGTTTAAAACTATATTTATATTAACATATTTAAAGTAATGATTTCATTGTAATTTTAATTTTTCCCATGACTGTTAATATTGAACTTCTTTCTACATTTTGAACTACTATTTCTATATATTCTTTTTAGAAAATCCTCTCCAATCTCCAATTTTTTCCCTTTTTTTATGGGGTAGTGGGGAAAGTCATGGGGCTTGGACATTAGGCCGTGAGCTCTTTAGTTTAAGGCTATTGTCCTACCCTGAGTATTGTCCCTCAGTTCTTCTGCTCACAGCACCCAACCCCTCTTCCCATTATATACAGAACAAAGGTCATCCTCAGTCTTTTTGAAAAAGTAAAACATACAGTAAATTTGTAGTATGAATCAGCAAGAAATAAATTTCTTGCCAGGTGCAGTGACTTCTACCTGTAATCCTAGCTCCTCAGATGTCAGGCTGATATCTAAAGATTTGGTTCAAAGCCAGCCTGGGCATTAGAAAGTCTATGAGACTCTCATCTACAGTTAACCACTAGAATATGGGAAATGGCACTGTGGCTTCATAGGTAGGGTGATAGCCTTGAGTTGAAGAGTTCAGGAACAGTGCCCAGGCCCAGAGTTCAAGCCTTACAAATCCCCCAGCCAAAAAAAAGAAAAAAAAGTTTCTTCCCAAGTGATTATTATGCCAGACATAGAACATTAACATTCTGGGTGTACTTCACAGTATTATTACTTGATACCCTAAGATTTTGCAATATTCTCACAGTACCAGCATATGTCATCATATAATGTAGTTCCTTTTCAATGGAATAATTCCATTTATAACCTAAATCTACTCCCCCGACTTATTTTTGTCGATACCACAATTGCTCTACCATGATATGCCACAAGCCATTAAACAATTTATGGTGAGTAATTGGAAAGGAGTGTCATGGAATTTTGTGCCAGGCTGGATTTGAACCATGGTCCTCAGATCTCAGTCTCCTGAGTAGCTAGGATGACGGGCGTGAGCCACCAACACCTGGCTTGCCTTTTTATTTTTTTGTGGGTCTTGGGATTTGAACTCTGGGCCTAGGCACCATCCCTTATCTTTTCAGGTCAATATTTCATGTAAGTCTAAACATTTAAGTAAAGGAATACAATTCCAACAAAAAAGAATAAAATTCCAGACATGGTGTGTTTATAACTCAGTGCTAATTACTTGATGAAAATGTGCCATTCCAGAAGCTGGTGTCATTTGATGATGTAGCTGTGGATTTCAGCTGGGAGGAGTGGCAGCATCTGGACAATGCTCAGAGGACCCTGTACAGAGATGTAATGCTGGAGACCTACAGCAACCTGGTGTCCTTAGGTGAGCAAAAGTCAAATTCACTTGCAAGGCCAAGTGCCTTGTTATTTTGCAGATACGTGAATGTTTACCAAACTTTCAATACTATTTAAATGAAAGATTCCAGGCCCTGAGAAGTATCATTACTTTCTAAAGAAAACCTAAGGTAATTTTGTACTCATTCTTCAGGATACCTTCAGGATACTTTGACAACAGTTCTAAATTATGTTTCCTCTAATGGAGACGACATTCCAAACTTACACAGTAATTGTAAGTGGATAAACCATCTAGAATAGAATATATATCGTTATTGGAAATAGGATCTACAAATCACTAAACAGTGAGTTTATAATGGAAACCTGGCACTAGGTGCAATGTTTCATGCCTGTAATCTTAAAATATTCAGGAGGAAGAAATCTAAGAATTCTAATTTGAAGCCAGCAATGGCATAAAAATTGCCATGAAACTCTATAACTCCAAGTAACCCCTCAAAAATGTTAGTGGAGTGTCAAGAGTTTGACTTTGTGGTTGAGTGCTTGCCTAGCATGCATGAAGACCTATGCATGTAAGTGGAGCTGGGACTCAAACTGGTATTTTTCTAGCCTTGAGTAGGCAGCTAAGTTTATGCCATACAAAATGAATCCAGAGCTGGGGAAAAGTCAACCATGGAGCCAGTGAGAAATGAGAAAAAATATTTAATAGATAACTTGTGAGTAGGATGTCGGCGAACTTAAAGCAATGATAACACAGCATAAGCAATAATTCTCTACTGTTTCTAATTTACAGGGCCCTGTGTTCCCAAACCTGTATTAATTGACAAGCTAGAGCACAGTGCAGAACTCTGGATAGGAAATTCCTCTGACAAGAATATCACAGGTGAGTGAATGCATCTTCATATTGATGTTGGAGCCTGAGCTCCATTGGTAAGTTCATGTTGTGATGTACTGAGCAATAATATTCTTAGTTACCTTAAATCCTGTGTGGAACCTATGGAATTCTTTGTGAATGAATCAAGAATCATTTTCTTTTCCCAATCCTATGCCTGGTCTCAGTGCCTGAGCATGGTCCTTGGGTTTTCTCAAGGCTAGCTCTCTACTTCTTGAGTCATAGCACCACTTCTGGCTTTTTCTTTGTATGTAGTACCAAGGAACTGAACCAGGTCTTTGTGCATGCTAGCCCAACCCCCGGCACCAAGAATCATAGGGTGATATGACGAATTCTATGTGGCAGTAGAGTTAAAGTTAGATTTCTCTGTAGAAATCACTGTGAAACAAAATAAAATGAGAAAGCCATGAGCCCGTGGCTCATGCCTGTAATCCTAGCTACTTAGGAGGCTGAGATCTGAGGATCAAGGTTCAAAGACTGACCTATCACAAAAACACCTTAGACTCTTCTCTCCAATGAACCAATAGAAAATGAGAAGTGGGGTTGAGGCTAAAGACATAGGGCAGTAGCCTTGAGGTGAAGAGCTCAGGAAGAACAGCCAGGTCTAGAATTCAAGTCCCATGACTGCAAAACAAGAAAGAAAGAAAGAAAGAAAGAAAGAAAGAAAGAAAGAAAGAAAGAAAGAAAGAAAGAAATTTCATTTCTTTAAAACTAAGACTATAAATGATTGAGCAAACAAGGAATAAGTCAGGGCATTATTCTCTGATAAGGATAATATCTTTTTGCTGGTAGGAAGAGACTGGTATTCAGAACCAGACCTTTCCACCAGAAATTGAGCCTAGTGGTAGAGTGCTTGCCTAGCATGCACAAAGACAAAGGTTTGATTCCTTATTACCACATACATAGAAAAAGCCAGAAGTAATGACTTCATTGGTAGGGTACTAGTCTTGAGAAAACCCAAGGACAGTGATTAGGTCCTAAGTTCTAACCCAGGAATGGAAAAAAAAAACAACAAAGTTTCAATCAACATAAGAAAATTAACTAGACAATGAGCTGGGGATTTTCTGGTCTTCCATGGTTCTGAGGGACAGGAGTGTTAGAAAAGGAATTTTTATAAGACTTCAAATGGAAAGAAACAAATTTCAAAATTCCCACAAATACCTAAATTGAGACTTTAGTGAGAAGTTGTAACTGAAGGGATATAGGTGTAAGTCCTTACTCTCAAGAATCGTTCTTGCTTGGATCAAAGGCAAACAGACATATACACCAAACTTGTGGCCGCTGAATCTAGAAAAAATTCATGTTCCTCACTTAATGGTTAATAAGCAAACAGCATTGAAACTGGGTAAGGTAATCCTATCTGCTACTCAGGACCTGAGACTCTTATATGTAGTTAACTCTAGAAAACAGAAAGTGGGGCTGTAGCTCAAGGATAGGGGTTATAGTCTTCTGCTGAAGTGTTCAGGGACAGGGCCGAGGCCTATGAACTACAAAAAAAAAGAAAAGAAAAGAAAAGAAAGTTTTAAAAAGATGCGAAACAGCACAATATTTAGATTATTTATCAAAAATAAAAGAAAGGCAGCTATTCCTCAATGTATAAACAAAACAGTATTTGAAAAAAACAGCTGCAGTTATATTATAGGTAGTATTCAGCTTAAAACTGTAGCAATACATAGATGGGTAATTTCAATAAATATTTCCTGTGATATAAAAAGAGAACTAAAACAGAGAAAAACATTATTGGTCATTGTAAAATATCATTTTCTTAATATGTTAGGGAGAAAAGCATATATTTCTCACAAATCAATTTCCACTTTTATGTTTTAAAATATCTAACACTTAGGATGGGAAAGTAAAATCATTACCTTTACAGTAAGGAATATTTGTATCTCATGTATGTTTGTGTCTTTTTTTCTAGGACTCATTTTAGATGTCCAGGTAATGGAAAATGTGTTCAAGACCTGCCAGGAAAGTCCACATGAATGTCTTTGTGAAGTAGCAGTTGCAAGTAGTACCGAAGTGGAGGAAAACGTGAGATTTGCAACAACTTTAAATTTGAGCTCTACACATAATCCAGAGCTGCTTAGTAATAACAGTAACAACTTAGGGGTGAGGACTGAGGAGTTCATAAAGTGTCAGAACATGCTTCTGTCTCCTAAGCCTGATGAGATGCATACTGCATATAGATCTCGTATGTCTCCTGTTCTTAAAAAATCCATCGGATATTCAGAGCATTTTATTCATGATTGTGACAGTCCAAAAGATCAGCAGTATCATAATTCTGTTCTCCCTGCCCAAGAAATTCTTCAGGGAGGGAGGAAAACTGCTAAATGTACTGTGTGATGAAAAATATTGTACTTAACACCGACCATCACTACACATCCGAAAATGTACACAGGAGAGACTCCTCATATATGTAGTGAATGTGAGAAATCTTTCAGTAATGAAATACGCCTTACAATACCTCAGAGCAAATATCCTGAGATATGTGATACGTACATCAAGTGTGAAAATTACTTTCTTAGGAGTCAGACCTGACGCTCCAACCTCGATCTCCAAGAGAAGACAAACCTTATGAATATGAGGAACGTAATAAAATTTCTGCCCAGAATTCAGCTCTCAGCACACATCAGAGATCTCACACAGATGAGAAATCTTATGAATGGGATAAATGTGGGAAGACTTTTAGACTGAAATCATACCTCACTTTGCACCAGAGAAGACACACAGAAGAGAAACCTTATGAATGTAACAAATGTGAAAAGTCTTTCACCCAGAAGATACACCTTCGAGTTCATCAAATAACACACACAGGAGAGAAATCTTATAAGTGTAATGAATGCGGAAAGTCTTTCCAAGGGAAGGGAAAACTTCGTGTTCATCAGAGAATACACACAGGAGTGAAACCTTATGAATGTAACCAATGTGTAAAGTCTTTCCGACAGAAATCTTCCCTCAAATTGCATCAAAGAACACACACAGGAGAGAAACCTTATGTGTGCAACAAATGTGGAAAGACCTTCAAGTGGAAGTCATATCTTGATGGGCATAATAGAACACACACAGGAGAGAAAACCTATGCATGTAGTGAATGCGGAAAGTCTTTCAAATGGAAGGTAAAACTCCATGTTCATCAGAGAATATACTCAGGAGAAACACCTTATGAGTGTAACATATGTGGAAAGTCCTTCACACAGAAGCCAAACCTCAACATGCATAAGACAATTCAAACAGGAGGAAAACCTTATGAACGTAACCGATGTGGAATGTCTTTCAAATGGAAGTCTTCCCTCAAATGGCATCAGAGAACACATACATGAGAGAAACTGTACGAGTGCATCAAATGTGGTAAGACCTTCAGATGGAAGTCACATTACAGGAGGCATAACAGAATTCACACATATTAGAACCCTTAGGAATATAACCAAAGTTGAAAGTCTTTCGTGCAGTATTCACCCTTCAGGAAGCGTAAGAGATTTCACACATATGAGAAGCCTTAGCAATGCAATAAATAGGAATGACTTTTTAGTCTGTGGAAGAAAACTCAGCTTGTGTCACAGAACCAACACAAGATAAAACCCTTAATGAATGTAGCAAATGTAGAAAGAGAGAGAGAGAGAGAGAGAGAGAGATACAGAAAGAGAGAGACAGAAAGAGAGAGACAGAAAGAGAGAGAGAAAGAGAGAAAAGAGAGAGAAACAGGAACTTCTAAATTTTACAGATAGAGAAGGAGAGAGAGAAGGAGACAGAAACTAATTTCTAAACTTTACAGTCTTTCTATTTCCTTACAAATTCCTCTATGTCATTCTTTCTGACAGAAGCACAGAATTCCATTGTGTAAAAATACCATATTTGATCTACTCATCAACTGACGGGCATCTGGGTTGGTTCCATACCTTTGCTATAGTAAATATTGCTGTGATAAATGTTATTGTTCTAGTGAATTTAGTGTGTCCTATCTGGACGATTGGCAAGTAGTGAAATTTCTGGATCACAGGGGAGCTCTATGTTTAGTCTTTTTGGGATACTGCCATAGTGCTTTCCATAGTGGTTGAACGAGTTTGCAATCCCACCAGCAGTGTAGTAGTGATCCCTCCTGGCCACATCCCCTCCAGCATACGTTATTAGATTTCTGGATCTTGGCCATTCTAACTGGAGTGAGGAGGAAAAGGGAAAGAGGAACTGAAACTTTCTCTCCTTACAGATGACATGATTCTGTATTTAAAGAACCCTATAGACTCTACTCCAAAGCTGCTTGAGCTGATATAAAACTTTGGTAAGGTAGCAGGGTATAAAATTAACCCTCAATGTCAACTGCCTTCCTATATGCCAACAAATGAGAGGAATGAGGCAAGAATCAGGATAGCAACTCATTTTGCTATCAAAGAAAATAAAATACCTAGAGATTAACTTAGAATGTAAAGCACCTTTTTGATGGAACTATAAACCCTGGAGAAGGAAATTAACGCAGAACTGAGGAAATGCAAAAACCTATGCTCCTGGTTTGGAAGAAGTAATATTGTAAAAATGGCAATCTTGATGAGGACTATCTACAAATTCAGTGCAATATTCATCAATATCCCAATGTCATTCTTTAAAGAAACAGAAGAGGAAATCCAAAAGTTCACTTGGAATAATAAAAGACCCCTTATAGTCTGTCTTCTTGCATGATACATAATGTTTAATCTCACCTTCTCCACCAAAATCTCACCTTTCTCATTGAGACATAGGTGGCCCTGTTTACTAGCAGCAAAGGCTCAAACGCGCAGTTTCAGGTGTCACCACTGCCTCTGTTACTGGGTAGATCCAACTCTGTCATTGATTATGAGGTCTGCTCTGGGAGTCTTGGTCACAAGTTGTTCTGTGGCATCTGCTGCCAGCCTGTGCCTATTTGCTTCCTTTTCCTCCAGCAGCCTACAACAGGGAATGAAGTTCAGGCGCTGATGCTCTCCTTCATATGCAGGGCAGGATGAGCCCAACCCTCCCACATCTTCCTCTTCTAATTTTTGGGAAAAAATGTGATGGCAAAAGTCCTCAGGTGTGGCGCATGGCTGATCCACACTTTTAATCCAGGCTGGTCAGGAGGCTGAGATCTGAGTATGGAAGTTCCAAGTCACCTAGAACAGGAAAGTCTGATAGATTCTTACTACCAAAAATAAAAACAGCTGGGAATGGAGTTTGGGTTCAAGTGGTAAAGGGCTAGTCTTGAGTACAAATGCTTAGTGCCCAGGCCCTGAGTTCAGGCTCCAGCACTGCCAACAACCTCACTTTAGTGAGATTTTAGCTTTATCCATGTAGGCACATCTCACTGGAATCTTTGCTGGTAGAGATAGTCTTCATAATTTTGTCTCAAGGTAAAGGTCCTCCTGGGGTAGTACACAAAAGATGTCTTTTAGAGAGGAGCCCCACTTGCTCCAGGTTTGAAGATGGCATAGGTCAAGCCAGCATGGAGTTGGCACATCAGTCTTTTTCCTAGCACCACCTACCAGTGAATGTCCAATGACATTGATTGTGTGGGATTGTGTGATTGAAGTGCCCCATTAAGGGCAGTGTAAGCACATCCAAACTTGGATACCAGGAATGCTGAAATCTCAAAGCTAAGATTTCTGTTGGCTACAGAAATGCTGGTGTGTCTGTGATTCACTAAAAGTTCAGGTGCAAAGATTCTGAAGCTTGATGCCATGTGTTTATTCCATTTAGTAAAATTATTTTAATGCACTGTATAAGTTAAAACATTTGATAAGAGTCAGGGTTAGTGAAAACATTGTTCTTGAATTCAGGTGTCTGGCAGGGTAATGGGGGGGTGATGGTGGCTGGGACTATGAAGCTGGAGCTGCTATCAAACCAGGGATCATATTCCTCTTTGTCTGGGAGAAATGACTCCAAAGATGAAATTTGAATGGTGAGGAAAACATGATTATGTACTCAGAAAATTTCTCCTAATCAAATGCTCATGTGGAAGTGGGATGGGGGCTGGGCATATCTGAGGCAGAGCTTAAGGGGGCTTCTCATGGCGTTGAGAACGTTCCTTGCGACTTCAGGCATGCAGCAGGGTGTTTTAGATGACCATTGTGAGATGGATGGAATAAGACTGGAGACAAGATGAATGCTGGGATCCTGCAATGCTCTTGCATGAGTGGCTGGTGGCTCACCTGAAAGAACTAATTATGTCTAAAAAAGAAATCAGGAATTTGTTTTGATTAGATAATACCTGTAATCCGAGGCATATTCAGGATCCTGATCTTAGTATTGTGGTTTAAAACCAACCCAGCAAAGGGAAAAATGCATGAGACTCATACTCCCAGTTTAGAGCAAGAACAAAGATTGAAGTAGAGCTGTGGCTCAAGAGCTAGAGTGCTACCTTGAGCAAAGAAAACCTAAGAAAAAGCTCCAGGTCTTGAGTTCAAGGCCAGGAATGAAAGAAGGAAGGTAAAAAAAGAGAAGTATGTGAGGAAGGGAAATATATAAATGAAAGAGAGAAGGAACTAGAAATTTAAAACTAGAGAATATTTAAAAGTCATCAGTCCTTCTAAGAAAAGTGTTGGAGTATGGGTTCTATATGTGGTGAACTGGAAGCCCAGCAGTGACTTGTTAACCAAAGAGTCACCATGATGAGCAAAGGATAGAAATCTGCATGAGCCTCTTAGCGGATGGAGTCACAGAAGAGAACCTCAGCTCCCATCCCATAGTTAGAAGTATATAGAGATGGGGAAGTTGGCATCACCTTGATGTCATTGTGTCCATGGAGACTGGAAGCCATGGCTCTGTGAAAGCACAATGTTCTGGTTACTGAGCTGGGAGGCTAAGGAGAGCCAACTCCTGGCCATGAAGAAATCAGGGTGGCAGCAGAGCAACTCTGCTGCAGTGTGTGCCTGCTTGGCTGTTCTTATTCTGTGGTGGATCAGGCCGGAGCGGGTGATAGTAACTGTTTTGTGGTCACAAGCCCTTCACCAAGAGCTTCCTCTGGGATCCTCATAAGCTACAGGGTGGTTGGTGTTGGGATGTGTGTGGGGTGGAAGTGACAGAGGGATGGACGCATGGCAAGGTGGGTGAAGAGATGAGAGGAATGATGAGAGCCCAGTTCATTGGTTTCCAAGGTTAATGGGTGGGAGGTAGAGAGGCATGATGGAGGAATGATGGAGGCAGGGGAAGGTGGTGACAGAGTGAGGCCATCTGTAGTGCCAGCCTGGCCATCATCTGAAGCCCATAGGCAGCTTCCTGATCCTTCACTTAGTCCTGCTCCTTGTGGAGGGAATGTCACGTGTACCCAGAGCTAGGGGTGGGGCAATGTTAGTAGCACCTGGAGAACCATTGGCCTCTACCTGGGTGAGGGGTGGTTATGGCTCCCATGCTGGGTGGCCTGATAGCTATGGAACAGATCTCTCCTTAGCTACCACAGTCAGTGGCTGCTCTCCATCTAGGGTTAGGGCACCTGCTCAGCCATCAGGAAACCCCATGCCAGGACAGAGGCCTACAATTCAGATGGCAGCACAGGGGTGAAGATGATCTCACCGTAGCCCTAGTTACATGGCTGTCCCTGCTTGCAGGACAGGATGAGCTGGGGGAAGATGTTCTCTGTGTTTTTCCACAGCCTATCCCGGCCTCTTCTTGTGTCTGATTAGACCAAGAGAGTACCAGGTTCCCTCTCATAGTCCTGGTTCTTTTTCTTTTACAGTCATGAGGCTTGAACTCAGGTCCTGGGTACTGTCCCTGAGCTCTTTTGCTCAAGGTTGATGCTCTACCATTTGAACCATAATGCCATTTCCAGCTTTTCCTTTTCATGTGGACCTCTGATATGTCCAGTACTGTGCCTGCAGGGAGGCACTCACCCCACAGACAGAGCCACCTCTGCCGTGACTGTGACTGCCCACAACCCTCACACCCAATCCTTGCACACCCCTCGACTCCAGTTTTAGCTCCTCTTGGACTGGGTGTCCAGCCTACCCCTTCCTACACTCACAAAGGGTCTACAATTGTCTTCCCAAGGTACTTTCTTCTGCCAGCCAGAGTACAGACTGTGCACATCTTGATGATCACAGAGCTCAAAGCCAAAGGCTGAGATGCAGAAGGGGGTGACCCAGTAGCTGCACAGGGCCCATGGATCATCCTGTGCATCCCCCAGCCTGTGACTTCCCCCACCCCCTTGGCAGGGAAGCTCCATGCCCACATCCTGATCCCTGGTCCCCTCCAATTCCATTCTCCCTTGGATTTTGCAGACTGTCTACCATCAGGATCTAAAATTCTATTCATCACTTTATGTCCTTATCACTGATTTGCTACTTGGGCAAGATCTCCGCGTGCCTGGAGAGTGGGCATGTCATGTACTCTCTGTGGAGAAATTGCCCCAGGAGAAGAAATATGCACTTCATGTGAGTGTTGGACAGGGCAGGAGGGCTCCCTAGGATCAGAAGCCACAGGAGGGGTGCAGATGGGGGAATGCTAGGGGCCCCAGGGGACAGTGGGAGTTAGGGCACAGTTGGTTCCTTCTGCAGGGTTGACTCCGCTTCACAAACCCAACAGAATGAGGTTCACATTACAGATGTCAGAGACAGTGCAGATTGCCAATGGGCGCAGGGGTCACTGTCACCCCCAGATGCTGGCTGCATGCTGGGATGCACGCAGAGATGTTTTCAAGATCAGATAATGAGGATGTTGCAGGGTGTAACCATTCTTTTCAGATGGCTCTCTAGCTCTCTTGAGCTTCATCTCTATCTTTGGCTTTTTCTTGGCAGTTAACTGGAAATGAGAGTTTCATGGACTTTCCTTTCTGGACTGGCTTCAAACAGAAGCTATGCACAGTTTTCAAACCATACCCTACTGAAGAAGGGAAGCTTGATCTGGTGCTTAACTGGGTTGCACTTTGGCTCCGTTTGCTATGCCTCACGGGAGGGGGCTCATCATTGGTAGACTAAGATCTCATGACCTTCAAAGCCAAATGCTACCTGAAAGTTCAGGGTCCCAGCCTATGTATTGGGCCGGGTGAATACATTCTCTGTTATGCTGGGTCATCAACCCATGTTTTAAGCTGGAAGTAGGCAGTGCCACATTTGATAAGAACATCTGCCAGAGATTGTCACCTAATGAAAGCAGATTCTAAATTTGCATTCCATTTCCTGTGGTGGAGAAATTCCCTCCAAGTTAGACAGGCTCACATCCACCTGCAGGTCATACTCCTAATGCACCCTTGAGTGTCCTCATGGTATTGGGATCTAAGTTTGTAGGGAATGCTGCTTTAGTCCATGAATTAGCTGGACAAGTGATGACAAACGTGTTGTGGATTAATATGAGAACAATTTAAGAAGCCCTGGAGGAGCATCAACCTGACCCTCTGTGGTGCTATAAATCTGATAGGATGTTCCAGACTGAGAAACAATCACATGGCTTTGTGTTTGGCATCCAGACAAGTGAGTGCATGTCTTAGCTGTCAGCCAATACAGAGGAGGACATGAATAAGTGGGTGGAAAGCATCTGTCAGACCCCTGTCTGGGGCAGGTGGAGAGAACATAGGAAGGTAGATACCATGGCTGTGGTGGGGCCAAAAAAAGGGTAAAAGAGGCAAAGGAACCAGGTACTGGTAGCTCAAGACTGTCATCCTAGCTACTCAGGAGTTTGATATCTGAGGATCACAATTCAAAGCCAGCCCAGGACAGAAACTCCATGAGACTCTTATCTGCAATAAACTACTGAATGCAAGAAGCTCAAGCTCAGTGACAGCATCCAGGCCTAGCGTTCAAAACCCAGGACTGGCAGAAAAAAGTATCAAAGGACAAGAAGCTGGCCAAAAGTTAGAGGGACTAAATCTTGACAAACAATACAATGATAAGTTGCACTCAGAAGACTTGCACAAAATCTGGAAATGCGTGAGACCTATCTAGGTATGTTTCCTGTTTGTCTAAATATATATGTTTATGCATTTATATATTAGTATAGAGAGACAGATCAATACATATGACTATACATATATACATAGCCAGACACTTATGGGTGGGTGGTATACTGTGTGAGAGTTTGTGTTTGTGTTTTGTGGATGGCTATCTCTGTTTAAGAAAGATAGAAAATATGTAAATATCTTTAAAAAAACTTGATAAAATATAGAGAGACCTAAGCTCTTGAGGGAATCGGAAATGACAAGATTATTCACAGGCACGTTTATCCTTATGGATTCCTCAGCAAGTTTTAATTTTTTTCATTATTTTCTTTCTTTTTTTGAACCAGTGCTAAGGATTTCTCTCAGGGACCAGGTGCTGCCAATTACTAATTTTCTCATGGCTGCTACAAGAGGAACTGAGCCACAGTTCCACTTTTGCCTTATTTATTCGTGCTTAACTGAAGATAAAGATTTCTATCAGTGACTTTCTTTCAGGGGCTGGATTCTAACGAGGATCCCCAGACCTCAGCCTTCTCTATAGCTACAATTAACAATATGAGAACCCAGCACTGGGTTCCAATGCACAGGGCAAGAAATTGAGTGAATCTCTCAACTCCAATTAGCTATAATAAGCTACAAGTGAAAGACCAATACCTTTGAGGAAAAGATGCTGAGGGTTATCACACAGGCCCTATGAGTAAGCCCTAAACCCTGTACACATGTGTGCATGCACACATTGGCAGATACACACACACATGCACACACACAATATCTCAGGCAATATTGTATTTTGAATTAATATCCAAAGATTGGACAAAGGATAGCAAGTAATAAAATCTGTTTTTCTTGTCTACATTGAGGGAAAGGGATAAGTCACAAGATGCAGAAGCGAAGAATTCAGAGGCAAATGCTGTGAGTGAATAACTTGTAAAAAGCACATTTCTTTACTTTTCTTTTCTTTTGTTTTTTCTGCCATTCCTGGGGCTTGAACTCAGGGCCTGAGCACTGCTCTTGGCTTTTCCCAAGTCTAGCCCTCTGCCACTTGATCCGCATTGCCATATGGATTTTTATATCTGTGTGATATTAAGGACTCAAACCTAGATCTTCATGGATGCTAGGCAAGCACTCTACCACTGGGCCAAACTCTAAACCCCGATAAAGTATTTATAAATAGTCATCATCATCATATCAAAATATCCTTTCTCCTACAAAGAATGAACACTTATCTATGTCTGTAAGACTTTTTTTTATGTCACCAATGCTTCTGTGATTTTCCCACTTGCATTTTTACAGATGACAGCACAGATATTCATCAGGAAGAAAAATAGATTACGATACAGAAACCTAACAACGTCCTAGTAGATTGAAGTGAATAATATGTGCAAGATGGCCTGGGTGTTTCATCTATTTGTAGAGTGCTTGGCTACCACACAAAAAGACTGTGGTTTGATTCTGGAGTACTATATACATAGAAAACGCTGGAAGTGGTGCTGTGGCTTGGTGGGACAGCTATAGCCTAAAGAAAGCCTAAGAACAATGGTCAGGCTCTGAGGTCAAGTCCCAGGACTAGCAAAGAAAATGTGCAAGAGGCAAAATGCAAGCTGAGAAGGCACTGTGAAGCAAAATGTCTTGTGAAGGGTAAGGGGAATAGTGACAGTTAAGTTTGGATCTTACCTAAGAAAGGCTCCTTGAGCCTGAGACCAGGCTAGCACTTACGCCTAGTTAATGACTTGGGATTTGAACAAAAAGGTGTGCTGTTTACTACATCCATATGTGAGGTGGGAAGGGAGATTCAGCCTCCAGTATGTCTTTGGGGAGGTGTTCTGTGAGCAAGGAGCTTTGGTCATTGGGCCTTGAAAGGTGACCCTACCTACCTCACAATGTAACAGAATATGGAACCCTGGTAACCAAGCCACTGCATGTGACAACCAGCTCAAGCCAGCTCCCTTGGCCTGTGGCTCAGGAGGAAGAAAGATGTTGCTGTGCTGTTGCCAACGGTCAGGAGGCTCGGATCTCAGGCATGAGAGATATGGATCTCTCACTTGAAGAAGTAGATTCTGGACCAAGCCAAAATTCCCGTATATCAGGCATTTCTCTAGGAAGAAAGCCAGGAAACTCCAGGGAAACTCAGATGAGGTATATTGAGAGGAAACCTATTTGAACCCATCATTCTGCCCACAAACTACAACCTTCTTGTGTGCTTTCAAGTGACTATACTGAGATTAGTGTGTGTCATTTCCAATCTACTCTATACCAATTCCTCAGTGTGAAGTGTGGTCCCATTCCTACGTTTGAAATATCCACTCTTTTGCCAATACAGTGTGATGGTAAGTCAGCTCAGACTCTGAATGAGCCTTGTAACCTATGGATCCTGGAGGAAGGCCTGTTGGAGATGCTGCTGACAAAGCTGATCCCTGCCTACCAGAAATGTGATCTCTTTTATGTGGAAAACTTCCTGCACAATTTCAAATAGTGGAGTACAATGTAGTAGTTGCTGGAAATTCTCTTGAAAAAGTGAGTGTTCCCCCTCCAAACCCAGGTTTGCTCACCCCTACTGGCCAAGTCTTGGAATACTTGGCTCCTCTCTGAGCCTGTTTGGTTGACAGGGGAGCTAAGCATGACACAAGTGCACAAACTACTTCATTATGACTGGGACACCATGCCATTTCATTTCCCTCACAAGCTACTGGAGTCTCAACAGTGTGCTTACTGAGAAGTTGGATTTCAGGCATGAGTAAGTGGCTCCCAACTGCAGCCCTCACCTAGGTGACATCCTAGGAAATCCCATTTCCCAGTAAGAAATGAGGTGTCAGTACTAATGGCGGAGGCCTGTGAAATACTGGAGTCAGAGGAAAAGCTGTGGGCTGAATCACTTTTGAGCCATCAGGGAGGGATTGTGATAGCTTTGCCTGTTAGAACCTGAAAGCATTTACATTTTGGTGTGTGGTCCAGTGCTGCCACTTGAACCTGAACCCAGGTCCAAATGCCATCCCTTTGGTGTTCAAAAATTAGCACTGTACCATTTGAGTCATAGGTCAAGTTCTGGCTTTTTGCTGCCTAATTGAAGACAAGTGCCTTTAGACTTTTACTGACTAGACTGGCTTTCCACTGTGATCTTCAGAGCTCAGCCTGCTGGGTGGCTAAGATTAGAGGAATGAGCATTTAGTTCTTTATTTAGAGCATTCACTTATTGATTTATTTAGAGCATTTACTTAGTTAATTTAAGGTGCGTTTACTTTGGACAGATGCATAGAGGCCTCTCTCAGAAGCTTCTGGAAGTGGCATGTAAATGTCATCCTGTTCTCGAGTGTCTCTTACCCCCCTCTCAGCACATAAGTGCACATCTCTGCAGGACAGCCACAGCATTAGAATCCTGCAAGAAAGGGGCTTTGGTAAAAGGCTCAGGATGGAGAGAGAAGGCTCTCACTTTCCTTGTACCGAATGTGCCCACAGTATCATGTGTTCCATCTATACGATGTGAATGGACTTCTACCCCAGTGATTTCTACGAGTTCAAGAACTGCCACACCCTGACACAACTCAAGCTCTATATGAGGCTCCACATGTCGGCTTTGGACCTGCTCTTCTAAACACAAACTTTTTGACCAGCTGGAGGAATATGCGACCAGTAAGACCAAGAAAAAGTAGAAGTCCTGGTGTGGGTGCCTCAGAACCTGTGAGTAGGAAGCCCATGTGGTCTAGATATTGGTTGGCCCTTACTTCTACAGAGCTTGGCAAAATGCCCTTTATGGGTGGTGTCAGCCAGGTAATGTCTGTCCTCTGAAAGGACTCGGGAATAAGCAATCATTAGAAAGACCCTACACCTCCTCAGTGTTCAGTCCAAACTCCAGTTCTACAGGTTCCTCCATTAGATCCTCATGGAAGTTGAGTGACACTTCAACTTGCAGAGTCCACTCTGTCCACTCTGTACCTATTTCCATTCTTAGGTTTGGGTCATCGTGTAAGAGCTTATCCTGAACTCCGGATGAAAAACCCACCAATGGAGCTGGTGACTGATGGAGACTGAGAATCATCACTGCACTCCAGAAAGCATGGGCCTTCTGTAGAAATTACCAAACAGGTTTAGAATCCTATGGATATAGCTTTTGCTCTGAACCCCATGTGTGACACAGTTGAACCTGCAGATACTATGGAGGAAGAAAAAGAGCAGCCAGATTTCCTTCCGTTTCCTTTCACACTCCACCCAGAGTCAGTCCATCTGAGTCAGAGTAACACTCCACTTATTGTGCAAGCTGAAGGGGCACACGCTGGGCTCATGGAAAATGTCCCCATGGGAAGCAGCAAGTGTACTCTCAATACTGTATTCATTGGAGGAAAATGAATCCATCCTCACAGAATATCCAGACCCATCCATCTCACTAAAAGAGACTCAATCTCCATTCGAAAAACCAGAATCCATCCCCCTCTTAACTCAGGAAGGACATTCTGTTTCTCATGAGGAAGGAGACCCTTCTGAGGACTCTGAAGTAGAATTACTGTCTGAAGGCAACTTGGAGGCCAGTCTGGATTTAGAGCTTCCCTGTCCCCTTCCTAAAAAGACGTCTCTTTATCTTGCTCTCATGATTCTTGTCAAGTATTCATTTTATTTACTTTGCTAACTATTAAACTCTCATTGTTAATATTATGGTGTGCAGTTCTTCAGTGCTTATTATACTGTGTTTTATTTTCCACTTATAATGTGAGACCTCAGACACATAGGTCCTGGGTGGGCCAAAAACCAGACAGGTCTAGTCCCATAGAAGACAACATTACTGGATATACAGGGAACTATGAAATGCATGGAATCACCAGGAATCCAGGCCAGGCCTCCATGGAAAGACAAGTCAGCTACCAAAGCTTAAGGACAGAGCAGATGCCTAGAAATGTGTTTTGTCAATCGGGAGAAGTGCCAGAGTAACTGTAATATTATGTGGGACTCTGTTCTGTGAGTTCAAGTCTGTTTATATATCCATTGTGCTTTGTACAAATATTTAAGAAAATTAAAACTCCACAATAGCATCAAAAATCTACTTTGGCTTTGAATGTGGCCTAGTTGTAGAGAGCTCGACTAGTATACAAGAAGACCTTGATTCAATTCCTCGACACTGCATACACAGAAAAAGCAGATGGGCCACTGTTGCTCAGGTGTGAGTGTTCCCCCCTTGAGCAAATATGGCCAAGGACAGTTCCTGGTCCCTCAGTTCAAGCCGCAGGACTAGCCAAACAAGAAATCATACCATTTTCCACACATTTGGAAATAAATCTGTTTTATCTAACCCTACTTCTTTTTTGCCAGTCCAGAGTCTGTGCCACCAAGCCAAACTACTGGCCCCCAACCTTACTATTTTTAATCATTTAATTTTTTTACATAATCATATTTCATGCTGTCTGTATTAATAGCATAAACAGTATGCTTAGTGTAATAATGTTAAAGGTAAAACATAAGAAATTAATAACTAAAATTCCTTTTTTATTATTTTTATAGCATTACTACAATTTTATGAGAAAAATTACCTAGAATGTTTATTTTAGAGTTCAAGTAATCCATTTTGATAAATATATCAACCTACATCATTTATTTGAACACATTTTAACTATTTTTTTCAGGAATGAAAATACATACATATTTGTTGTAAATGAAATTTATGACTTGGGGGCAAGGGAAAATAAAAGGGGGAAGGGGGTAACAGTGTTTACAAGAAATGTACTCATTACATATATAACAGCAATCTCTTTGTATATCACCTTGAACAACAAATTGTTTGAAAAGTACAATGAGTTTAAATGTCTACTTTGGGCAGAATTTTTTTTTGCCAGTACTGGGCTTAGACTCAGGACCTGAGCACGATCCTTGTTTTTGTTTTTGTTTATTCTTAAGGCGCAAGTTCTATCACATGTGCCACAGCACCACTTTTATCTTTTTTTATCAATGTTGTGCTGAGGAATTGAACTTCGGTCTTCATTCATGCTCGGCAAGAACTCTTCCACTAGGCTTAACTTATGGCCCCAGTGGGAAGGAAGTTTTCCATAAAATATGTAGGAAATATGTACACTAAGGAAAATCCATCAAAAATAGAAGAAAAATTATATATTTAGATAACGACATGCCAGTATTATGGCAGATCTCTGTAATTCTAGCTTCAAGAGTGGCCTATTTGGACCGGGAGTTGGCTGGCTGAAGTAAAGTGCTATCCTTGAGCAAGCCCTAGGACAGTGCTCTGGCCATGAGTTGAAGCCATAGGACATGCAAAAAATAATAATTTAATGCCCATGACTGGTGGCTCACCCTGGTAATCCTAGCTACCCTGGAGGATCGAGGTTCAAAGACGGCCCAGGCATAAAAATCTGTGAGAATCTTATTTCGAAATCATCCAGAAAATTCAAAATGACAATGTGCCTCAAGTGGTAGAGCTCTTGCCTTGAGCTGAAGAGCTTAAGGTAAACATCCAGGCCCAGAGTTCAAGCCCCATGAGTGAAAAAAAGAAAAAGAAAAAGAAAGCCATTATCTAAGGCTGGAGTGCACACTAGTGGTAGTTTGCTTGCCTAGTATGCACAAAGCCCTGTGTTCAATTACTCTGTACCACTTACACCAAAAAAAAGCTGGAAATGATCTCAGAAGGTTGGGTTCTGAGGATCAGAGTTCAAAGCCAGGCCAGACACTAAAGTCCATGAAACTGTTACTTCCACATAAGCACCAGAAAACCAGAAGTGACACTGTGGCTCAAAGTGTTTAAGGTTGTAGCCTTGAGCTGAAGAGCCCAGGGACACTGCCCAGGTGCACAATTAAAGTCTTACATCCAAGAGAGAGAAAGAGAGAGAGAGAGAGAGAGAGAGAGAGAGAGAGAGAGAGAGAGAGAGAGAGAGAGAGACAGAGACAGAGAGAGAGAGAGACAGAGAGAGAGAGACAGAGAGAGAGAGAGAGACAGAGAGAGACAGAGAGAGACAGAGAGACAGAGAGAGAGACAGACAGAGAGAGAGAGAGAGGCAGACAGACAGAGACAGACAGAGACAGAGAGTCAGAGACAGAGACATCAAACAGTCAGGCACTGCTGGCTGAAATGTGTAATTCTACGTACTATGGAGGCTGAGATTGGAGGATCTTGGTTCAAAGCCCAAAGCCAGCCTGGACACATATGTTTGTGAGACTTACATCACCAATTAACTACCAGAAACCAAAAATGGAGCTGTAGAGGAAGAGCGCTAGCCTTGAGCTGAAGAGGTCAGGGACAGTCCAGGCCCAAAGTCCAAGCACCATGACGAATCAATAATAAAAAAAGAAGATAGCTAATAGTAATGATGAATAATTTTGGGCTGGGAGTTTGGCCTAGTGGTAGAGTGCTTGCCTAGCATGCACGAAGACCTGGGTTCAATTCTTCAGTATCACATACATAGAAAAATGCTGGAAGTGGTGCTGAGGCTGAAGTGGTAGAGCCCTAGCCTTGAGAAAATATAAGGACAGTGCTCAGTCCCTGAGTTCAAGCCCAGGACTGGCCAAATCAAAAGGAGTAGAGCACTGGCATTGAACTGAAGATCTGAGGAACAGCCGAGGCACAGAGTTCAAGCACCACAAACAACAACAACAAAATCTATGAAATGGCAGTGGTGGTTTTAAGCTAAGCAAAAATAGAGTAGAAACTGGTAAAATACATATTTGTGTGTAAGCAAAATAACCAGACTTATGCATTAGAACAGGATAGCAACTTGAAAAAAAATTTTGTTTTCCATCTCACTAGGTCCTGTCTCTTAATTTATTCAAGTAAGTAAAATGCTGGGTTTTATAGTCGTTGCTCTGAATATTAGAAAATCATAATATCTCTCATTAACCAACAAAGACCAGGAACTGGGGCTTCGTTCAAATGGCAGAGTATCAGGCAAGAGAAGAAAAAATTGAAGTAAGAACTTGAAGTTCTTGATCTAGAACCTGCATAGTAACAGAGCAGCAGCCTGGTGATGGTACCTCACACCTATAATCTTAGCTACTCAGGAGGCTAAGATCTGAGAATCAAAGTTTAAAGCCAGCCAAAGTACCCAGTTAACTGCCAGAAAAACCAGAAGTGGCACTGTGGCTCACAGATTAAAGCACTAGCCTTGAGCTGAAGAGCTCAGGGACAGTGCCCAGGCCCAGAGTTCAAGCCCCACAATTGACAAAAATCAAACAAGCAAACAAAACTCACAAAGAAGCCTGCAAACCACAGTGGTTCTGCTGAGTCTCTTCTCTATGGGGATCAGGAAACATTTCACATTTTCTGTCTCTTCCCATCTCAAAATTCATATTAAATAAGACTGTGTTGAAAGTTTCAATTTATAAAAATGTTTTTCATGAAGCACCTTGAAATATTCATCGCTTATATCTCAATTGAAGATAGTTGATTTGGGGCTGCATTGGTACAGTGCTAGCCTTGAGCAGAAAAGGTCAGGGATAGAGCTGAAGCACTCAGTTGAAGACCCAGTGCCAACACACAAAAGAAATTATGCACTTTATACATATTTTCTAATTAGTTAATGAATTTTTCAGTCTGTATAAATATAGGGTACATTCCTTGTCACTTCAGTAAGATTGCTCTTTTTTTTTCTTTTTGCCAGTCCTAGGGCTTGGACTCAGGGCCTAGACATTTTCATTGGACTCGCTTGCCCAAGGTGAGTGCTCTGCCTCTTGAGACACAGCGCCACTTCTAGCTTTTATTCTGAGTATGCGGTACCGGTGAATAGAACCTAGGTCTTCATGCATTCTAGGTGAGCACTCTACCATTAGGCTACATTCCCAGGCAGGGAGATTCCTCTTACAGTCATTGTATGTTCACAGAGTTTGATCTCACACACTGTAGGGCCCTGGTTGGCTTTGACCTGTGATCCTAAACCCTGAGCATCCTAAGTAGCTGAAATTAAATTGTGAGCCAGCATGATGACTTCCATTCTTTTTTCTACAAAAATATATGTAGTTATCTAAAATATATCTATAGCTGAAAAAATGAATCTCTCCCAAACAAATCTTCAAAGAAACAACCATCCTATTAAAAGGTGGGCTAAAGACTTAAAAGAGTATTCTCTGAAGAAAAAATTAAAATGGGCTTTAGACACATGAAGAAATGCTCCATATCTCTAGCAATAAGGGAAATGAAAATCAAAACAACTTTGAGATTCCTCCTGACTCCAATCAGAATGGCCATTATCAAAAAATCTAATAAGAGATACTGGTGGGGAAGTGACCAGGGGGATCACACCTACACTGTTGGTGTGAGTGTAAACTCGTTCAACCACTAGGGAAAGCAGTGTGGTGCTTCCTCAAAAGACTGAACATAGAGCTCCCCTATGATCCAGCAAATCCACTACTTGGCATCTACCCAATTGTCCAGAAAAAAAGGACATACTAAAGCCACTACCACAATGATGCTCATTGCAGCACTATTTACCATAGCAAAACTATGAAACCAACCCAGATGCCACTCAGTAGATGACTGAATCAAGAAGATGTGGTACTTATACACAATGGAATGCTATGCTGCCATCAGAAGGAAAGACATCGCCCCATTTGTAAGGAAATGGAAAGACTTGGAAAAATTCATATTAAGTGAAGCAAGCCAGACCCAAAGAAACATAAGCTCAATGGTTTCCCTCATTTGTAACAATTAGTTCACATCTAGGACTCTCCTAGCAGAGGATTACAATAACTCAAAAACCTAGGTATATAAGGTCATATAGGATGAGACTAAATGAAAGGATCTCTAGGATATGGGAACAAGAGCTATATCTTGTGTCATCGTTGCTCTTAATCTTGTGTGATTTTTGTCCTTAAACTACTATGTTATTTCTCATCTCTTATTTTGCCCTTTGGTTAATGTCAGATTGTTACTGTATCTGATTTTTTCCCTGGCATATTGTATATATGTTTATTTGTTTATGTCAAATAGGAAAGGGAAGGGGGGAAACAAGATGATTGGGAAGGTGACGGGAGAGGGAACTGGGGACAAAAACATGTGGAGTGGAATAAATGTGTGAGAAGTAATGCAGTCCACTACCTGTAAATGTAATCGTAACCCCTCTATACATTTCCCTGAAAATAAAAAAGAGACTATAAAAATATCTGTAGAAAATGAGGCTGGATGATGGAAACAACCAGATGCCCTACTACAAAAAATGTGATACACGCATACACGCACACACACACACACACACACACACACACACACACACACACACACAATGGAATGATACATAGCCAAGCGACAAGATAAAATAATGGCATTCTCGGGGAAGTGGATGAAAAGGAAAAAAAATCATATTAAGTGAAGTAAGCCAAACTCAAAGGAACATAGGCCCAAGAGTCTCCCTCATTTGTCAAATTCAGTAGAAACCTTGGGCTCTGCTACCAGAGATTTATAATAGAACAAAATCTAGATACATCGTGACAAATAGTATGACACTAAATGTAAGGACCTCCAAGATAAAGAAACAAAACTCATATAATGAGTGATTGTTGTCCTTAATGAACTATGTGATCTCTTATCTCTTTTGCTATCCCTTGGTTATATCATATTGTTACAATATTTCACCTTGTTTTCTGATATATTTCATATGTGCCTAATTGGTTATTTGAAATTGGATAGGGAAGGGGGGAAATGAACATGAATGGGGGTAGGGGAAGGGTAATGGGGACCATATCATTACATGGGGTATCAAAGTTTGAGAAGTAATGCACCTCCTATCTGGTGAATATAATGTAACGCTTCTATAAATTACAATAAATATAAATACATAAAAAGAAGATCTGCACAGAAAAAAAATAATAATGGCATTTTTGGGGTAGTGGATGAAATTAGAGTGAATCCTGTTGAGTGAGATAAGTCAAGACCAAGGAACAAAAGGTACATGGTATCCTTAATATATAGATATTAGTTTCAAACAGTAGTAGAGCGATGATTGAATAGTTGATACCCAAAGTTCTGGACATAATTTTGGAGATATAAACATAACTACATAGACATAAAAATCTAGGATAGACTATACACTCTATAGACATGTGTTTTATTATAGATTAATCTGTATCTATGACATACAATGACTCAGCTTAACTTTTACTATATTCTAAAATCTTTGTGCCAGTGATTGTATAGCGATTCCCTTCTTGAATACTTGTTGGTTAAACATGACATTTGAAATATGATGTAAATTTCAATGTTAATAAATTTTTTTAAAAAAGAGGCTAGAGGTAAATACCACTAATGTACTTGCTCTAAGTGGTACAGAAATTTTCTTAATGAATCAAGGGGTTTTATTACATCTTTATGCAATTATTTTAGTTCTGAGTGTTCTACACTCAATGATACTTCTGGAAAGATGATATAGCTGACTGTGTAGATGGTATGAAGACATACTGGCCTAAACGTAGAATAAAGCATTGGTAAGTGGCTGTTAGCTGTCCAGATTCTACTGGAGTATGTGGAATGAATTTATTAAGCACAATGCAGGCTCTTAGTCAGATCAGGATCAAGATTATGTGGTTCCATGAGATGAATGAGGAAAGATCAGAAAAATCTACTAAGATATCCAGATATACTTTTGAAACTAAGGTATCTGGACTCCTTTTTTTTTCTTTCTTGGTGGGGAGCTTGAACTTTGCACCTGGGCAAGGTCTCTTAGTTCTTTTTCCTCAAGGCTAATGCTGTACCAGTTTTAGCCACAACTCCACTTAGTTTTTGGGTGGATAAGTGGAGAGTAGAATCTTACAGTTTTTTTTTGTTTTCGTTTTTTTCTTGCAAAGGCTTTGATTCACCTTCTCCCTGGCTAGTAGAATGACAATTATGACCCTCCAGCGCCTGGCTAGTGATTCTTTGAAAATTGGACTTTCTTCCAAATCACGTAACTGGTTCCTAGCAAAGTTTTGAAGCCTGACTTAAATGTGACAGATTTTCTTCACTTGGAGAACGTTATAAATCTACCAGCTGAATCACAGTGGCACTTCCAGTTTTTTGTTTATGTGGTGCTGAGAAATGGAATCCAGGGTTTCATACATGCTAGGCAAGATTCATTTTCAGCCCAAGGTTTTATGTTTTGTTTTTTCAGTGTTGTTGCTTCTAAGGTACTGTATGATGTTCTTTCATTTTCTTTGCTTTTTACCTCTTTTCTTCTTTTTCCCTTTAGTTTTATTCTCTGTAGTCACTGTGTTGAATTCGGGTACCCTGTGTCTTGTACATAGGTTTATGTGATTTGGAATGGAGAGGGTATAATAAAATGGTAAAAAAAAAAAAACAAAGGAAAAAGGGTGAACCAATTGAACAGTGATACTTGGAAGACACTAAACGGAAATGAACTGAACAATCTGGGTGGAGAGGGGGCTGAGGGTAGGAAAACAGAGAAAAAGGAGGGAGGGGATAACAATTTCCTTAAGAAATGTGTTCATTACTTATGTAACCGTATGCCTACTATATATTGACTTAACAAAACAAATTAACTTAAAAAATAATTTAGCTGGGTATGGTGGCTCACACTTGTAAATGTAGCTACGCAAGAGGCTGGGATCCAAGGATAGCAGTTCAAAGTCAGCCTGGGCACTGAAGTCCATGTGACTCTTAACTCCAATTAACCACCAGAAACCGAGAAGTGGCCCTATGGCTCAAGGGATAGGGCAGTATTCTTGAGCTGAAAAGCTCAGTGACAAGACCCAGGTGCAGAATTGCAGTCCCATGACTTGAATGATGAATGATACTAGCCAGGCTCTGTGCGCTCACACTTGGAATCCTATCTACACAGAATCAGGTTTGAATCCAGCCCAAACAAATTGCATGATATTCTGATTTACAGTTCATTACCAAAAATCTGGAAGTGGAGCTGTGGATAAAGTGGTAGAACACTAGCCTGAAGCAAAAAAAAAACTTTTAAGGACAGTTCCCAGGCCCTGGGTTCAAGTCCCAGGACTTGCATAAAACAACAAAATGTGACGCTGAGTCCTCCATCATTTGGTGTTATAGTTCAATATTCTTGATATGCGTCTTAGAAATTAAGTCCCTAGCAAATACTCTCCCCTGAAATTCTGCTTCATAGCTGATTCATAGAATTTCAGCATCATTACTATCACCTTCCAGTTAGCATAGCAGTATACTACTGAAAACTTGAAGAAAACTTTTGAGTAATCCTAATAAATCTGTGTATCATCTGCACACACATCAAATCAGCAGGAGCTATGTTCTACTATTATCTAAATGTATTTAATCCCTTCTTGACTTAATGGGCCTTAAAGAGTAAAACATATGAAATAGTTATGAAACTAACAGTCACCATTCTTCTACCTAATATTGTAATATAAGTTTATAAATGCAAGGACTATTCTGAAGTGTGCAAAAGATAGCTTCTAATTATAATATTCTCATGAAGTATAGTTTTTAAGAAACATGTTGCTTGCTTTGGGAAAGCAAAGGCAAGGAAAAATGATATAAGTAAGTTCCCTATTTATCAGAAGGAAAATACTATTGGGTTTAGATCAACTTCATTCATTCCGTGCTGATGAAACAAATATTTGCAATTCCTGAGGCCAATCACTTCATTGTGATGCACAATCAGCCAGCTTAGATCAATCTTTCAAAAAAGGAAAGGAACAAATGAGAAGCAATTAAGGTTTCCAAAATGAACCAGGTGGTGGTGGCAGCTCACACTTGTAATTCTATCTACTCAAGGCCTGAAATCCAAGGATCTGGATTAAGTCTGTCTGGGATGAAAATATTACTGTCTGTAACATCATCTCTGTTATCACAGCCCAGCTGATACACTCTGCCCAACAGGTTCCAAACACCAAAGTCCATCTCCTATCTCAAATACTATCAAACGTACTTACATATTTTTTCCTCTTTGGGAGATAGTTGAAACATGTACCAGAAACATTTCCCTGGCTTCAGAGTGGAAGTGGAAATATATACTCACTAGAATCCCATCTAGTAAATTACAGTCACTCATCGTTCCTCACATCTTGTTAGTTAAATTGAACAATGAGTGTTTGGATCAGAAGCAATGTGTATGAGCATACATGTTGTAAAAGTACTGTAATCCTAGCTACTCAAGATAAGCTGAGAACTGAGGATTCCAGTTCAAAATCAGCCACGCAATAAATTCCATAAGATTTTTACCTCTAATTAACCAGCAAAAAACAGAGCGTTGAATTGTGCTTAAAATGCCACAGCCCTAAGCTTTGCATTAAAGTGCTAGGGGGTAGCATTCAAGATGCCCACTTCCTCCACTCCTTTTTAACATCCTACTAGAATTCCTAGGCAGTGCAATAAGTCAAGAAGCAAGCATAAAGGGGATCCAAGTACGGAAAGAGGAAATAAAACTATCCCTCTTTGCCGATGACATCATTCTGTATTTAAAGAATCCTATAGACTCTACTCCCAAGCTCCTTGAGCTGATTCAAAGATTTGGAAGGGTAACAGGCCATAAAATGAACCCTCACAAATCAACTACCTTACTTTACGCCAACACTGAGAGGAACGAGGCAATAATCAGGAAAGAAATTCCTTTCACAGTAGCCTCAAAGAAAATAAAGTACCTAGCAATTAGCTTAAATAAGAATGTAAAGGACCGTTTAGATGAAAACTTTAAAACCATAAAAAAGGAAATAAAAGCAAAACTAAGGAAATGGAAAAACCTCCCATGCTCCTGGATTGGAAGAATCAACATTGTGAAAATGACAATCTTGCCAAGGGCTATCTACAAATTCAATGTAATACCAATCAACATCCCAATGTCATTCTTTAAAAAATAGAAGAGGCAATTCAAAATTTCATATGGAATAATAAAAGACCCCGTATAGCAAAAATACTTCTTATCAGAAAGAACACCGCTGGAGGAATTTCAATTCCAAACTTAAGACTCTCTTACAGAGCTATAATTCTCACAACAGCTTGGTACTGGCACAAGAACAGGCCTGAAGTCCATTGGAGTAGGACTGCGGACCCAGATATTAAACCACAGACCTATGGCCACCTAATCTTTGACCAGGGAGCCAAAAAAATAGAATGGAAGAAAGATAGCCTCTTCAACAAGTTGTGCTGGCAGAACTGGTTAAACACCTGCAGAAAACTAAAGTTGGATCCTTCTTTGTCACCTTGCACTAGAATTAACTCCAAATGGATCAAAGACCTGGAGGTAAAAGCTGACACACTGAAAAGTTTACAGGAAGGAATAGGAGATACACTAGGCCTCCTTGGCACAGGTCGAAACTTTCTTAATAATTACCAAGAATCACAACATATCAGAGAAAGGCTGGATAAGTGGGACTGCATTAAACTGCAGAGCTTTTGTATGGCAACGGATATAGCTAGTAAACTAATCAGGAAGCCTACAGAGTGGGAGAAGATCTTCACCAACCAAACAACGGACAAAGGTCTCATATCTAAAATATATCAACAACTCAAAAAATTGAATCACTCCAAAAGTAACCTCCAAAGTAACACCCACCCCATTAATAATGGGCCAAAGACTTAAGAGAGTCTTCTCTGAAGAAGAAACAAAAATGGCATATAGACACATGAAGAAATGCTGAACATCTCTGGTCATAAAAGAAATGCAAATCAAAACAACTCTAAGATTCGACCTCACTCCAGTTAGAATGGCCAGGATCAGGAAATGAATGACAACAGATGCTGGAGGCGATGTGGCCAGGAGGGATCAGTACTACACTGTTGATGGGAGTGCAAACTCGTTCAACCACTATGGAAAGCAGTGCGGCAGTGCCTCAAAAGGCAAAAAATAGAACTCCCCTATGACCCAGCAATTCCACTACTTGGCATTTACCCAACAATCCAGAAAAAAGGGCATGCTAAACCCACTAGCACAACAATGTTCATTGCAGCACTATTCACCATAGCAAAGATATGGAACCAACCCAGATGTCCCTCAGTTGATGAGTGGATCAACAAGTTGTGGTATTTGTACACATGGGAATTCTATGCTGCTGTCAGAAAAAATGACATAGCCCCATTTGTTAGGAAATGGAAAGACTTAGAACAAATCATATTAAGTGAAGTAAGCCAGACTCAAAGGAACTTAGGCTCAGTGGTTTCCCTCATTCATCATAATCAGTAGAAACCTTGGGCTCTACTAGCAGAGATTGTCAATAGAGCAAAAGGCCATATATAAGGACATATAATGTGAACCTAATTGAAAGGACCTCCAGGATATTGAAACAAAAGCCACATAATGAATGATTGTTGTCCTTAATGTACTATGTTGTCTCTCATCTCCTTTGCTGTCCCTTGGTTATCCCATATTGGTATAGTATCTCACTTTGTTATCTCATATATTGAATTTATTTGTATTTGGATATTTGAAATTTGATAGGGAAGGGGGGAAAACCAAGACGGGTGGGGGCTGTGGAGTTGGAGGGAAATGGGTACCAAGACATGTGAAAGGCTATCAATGTATGTGAATTCATGCACCTTCTCTCTGGCAAATATCATCTAACCCTTTTACTAATTACAATAAAAAATGAAAAAAAAGAAAGTTGTAGTGTGTGGGGAGGATGATGGGGTCAAATACATTTCTTCTTAGAAATTTACCTCATCTGGTTGCCCTGGATTTTCCTGGCATTCTTCTTAGAGAAAGTTCTGTTATACTGGATTTGTGGCTTGGCAATGATCTAGCATGTACATCTTCGAGTCAGACATCCACAACTTCCATGCCTGAGACTTGAGTTTCCTGACCTTTGGCAACAGCACAGCAACATCTTGCTTCCTCCTGAGCCACAGGCCAAGTGAGCTGGCTTGAGCTGGTTGTTAGTTACAGTGGCTTGGTTACAAGGGTTCCATATTCTGTTCCATTGTTAGGGAGGCAGGGTCACCTTTCAGGGCCCAATGACCAAAGATCCTTGCTCACAAAAGACCTCACCAAAGACATACTGGAGGCTGAATCTCTCCTCCAATCTCACAATATACATGTGGATGTAGTATACAGCACACCTTATTTGTCCAATCCCAATGTCTTCCACTAGGCCCAACTACCAGCCTGGTCTCAGGCTCAAGGAGCCTTTCTTAGGTAAGATCCAAACTTAAGGGTCAATATTGCCCTCATCCTTTACAAAACATTTGCTTCACAGTGCCTTCTCTGCCTGCATTTTGCCCCTTGTCGAATTTTTTTTGTTTTTGCTAGTCTTGGGACTTGACCTCAGAGTGTGAACATTGTTCTTGGGTTTTCTTTAGGCTTTAGCTGTCCCACCGAGCCACAGCACAACTTGCAGCGTTTTCTATGTATGTGGTAATGAGGAATCAAACCTGAGTCTTTTTGCTTGGTAGCCAAGTACTCTACCACGAGGTCAAACACACAGGGCATCTTGCACATATTTTTGACGTCAATCTACTAGGATATTATTAGGTCTCTGTATCCTAATCACTTTTTTCCTGATGATTAGCTTTGCTGTCAGGTGTAAAAAATGCACGAGGGAAAAACACAGAAGAATTAGTGAAATTAAAAAAAAAGCATTAGACACAGTTAAGTGCTCATTCTTTGTCGGAGAAAAGATATTTGGATATGATGATGATGATGATGACTTTATAATTACTATGTCAGGGTTGAGAGTTTGGCGTAGTGTTAGAGTGCTTGCCTAGCATCCATGAAGATTTGGGTTTAATTGCTCAGTATCACATAGATAGAAAATCTAGATGTGGCACTGTGGCTCAAGTGGCAGAGGGCTAGACTTGAGAAAACCCGAGGACAGTGCTCAGGACCTGAATTCAAGCCCAAAGACTGGCAGAAAGATAAAAGAAAATAAAAATGCTTTTTACGAGCTAATTCACTCACAGCATTTGCTTCTGAAATCTTCGCTTCTGCATCTTGTGAAATAGCCCTTTCCCTCAACGTAGACAAGAAAAACAGATCCATCCCGTGATCCACTGTGAGGCCACTGGTTGGGCTAAGAGCTAGTCGTGCAGCAACACATAAGTTTTATTCTAATACTTTCCAAACTTTGTACTCAAATATGCTACCTACTTACCAACTTAGGTTAGTTATCCTTATGCTATACCTTTTCTTCATTACTAAAATATTCTTACACTCCTACGTTAATCCTTTTGTACCTCCCCTGACCTCTCTCATTCTTTTTTTCTATCTCTGGACATCTGCTCATCTTTCAACCCTTATACTGCACGAATATACACTTGATGGCTGTTGAGCAATATTGTATATGTAGGTGGTTAATTATTCTCTAGGCTCAGAGGGACTTAAATGCAATAGAGATTGGATTGAGAGGCTTATTGTTTTGGGTATAAATTGCTTATCAGTGGTTGTATTAGACTGGTCTGTAAGTGCACAAAAAGAGAGAGTGATAATACCAATCAAAACTTGTGAACATCTAGTGTCTGCCAGCTGCAGAGGTCTAGGTTGGTTATATCTGAAAAACTATAATCGTATTTAGTAGTAATTTTGCTCCCATTTTCAAATGGGCAGAACAAGAAACTCAAGCAAAATGTCAAATCAAGAAACAACATCCCCCAGCCAATGTAAATAGACAATGGGACAGTCACTGGCAAACCTAGAGGAGAGTCTTCCAAGTGCTACACAAATTCAATTGATAAACATCATTAATGGAAAATGTGAAAATATAAAGAAAGAGGTAATGGAGGAAACCATAGCTGAACAAGAGGAAAGCAAAAACAAGGTGATAAGTGAAAAAGAAGAAGCCATAAAGGAGGCCATAATAAAGGTTTTTCAAAGAAAGATGGATGAATTCATAGAATCCACAAATAAAAACCAGACCAAACTCCAGCAAATGTCCAAAGAAAATAAAGCTACTGAGCTAACCACTCAAAAGGAAATCAAGAAGATAAAGAAATCCATACATGATCTAAAACAAGAGACGCAAGGCATAAAAAGTGAGCAATTAGAAGCAAGGGAGATGAAAAATAAAGTAGATAGCTTTGATAGCAGGTTAGACAATGCAGAGGAGAGAATTTTAGGGGCTGAAGATAATTTAGGTATTATAAAGAACAGAAAATGAGTCAATCCAAATCTAGGAAATATGAGAGAGCGCTTCAGGAGGTCCAAGATACAATTAGGAAGCCTCATTTAAGGCTGGTTGGTATTGAGGAGGGTGTGGAGAAATAGGTCAATGGTATTGGAAACATTCTTCAGGGAATCATCTCAGAGAATTTCCCAAATATCCAGAAGGGCAGGCCCATCCAGATACGAGAAGCTTTTAGAACCCCAAACAGACCTGACCAGAAAAGAACATCCCACCGCCACATTGTGATCCGAACTGGATCAATAGAAACGAAAGGACAGAGCCTAAAGGCAGCCAGGGAAAAGGGATCAGTAACCTATAAAGGCAAACCAATCAGAATAACCCCAGATTTCTCAGCAGAGACCATGCAAGCACAAAGTGACTGGAAGCATATATGTCATGCCCTTAAATCAAATGACTACCAACCAAGAATACTGTAGCCAGCTAAGCTCTCATTCAAACTGAGGGAACAATAAAACATTCCATTCCAGGGAAAAGCTGCAACAATATGTCGAAACAAAACCAAAAATACAGAGAATTCCCAACGATGCTCTATACATACAAAACCAAAATAAATGCATTATAGGGAAAGAAATGGCACCTAAACAGCATACCATCTAAGGACCACAAGAACTGTCAAGACACAGGCCCTACTAAAAGCTTTTAAAAACGGTAGGAACTGATAAATATCTCTCAATCCTAACTCTCAATATCAATGGACTTAACTCTCCAATTAAACGGCATAGGCTGTCTAGTTGGATCAAAAAGCAAGAGCCATCGTTCTGCTGTCTTCAAGAGAAACATCTTACCCAAAAACAATCATCTTTTGAAAGTGAGAGGTTGGAATAAACTCTATCAAGCTAACTGCCCCCATAAACAGGCTGGAGTTGCCATCCTCATATCAGATACAATAGACTTCAAACTAAAATTAGTAAGAAAAGACAAAGAAGGGTACAACATACTACTAAAGGGATCTTTCCTCCAGGAAGACATAACGATCATAAATATTTACACACCCAATCCCGGAGCTCCAAACTTCATCAAGCAAACTTTACTTACACTGAAACCATACATAGATCGAAATACAGTGATTGTTGGTGAGTTTAACACACCACTCTCACCTATGCACAGATCAACAAGGCAAAAACTCAAAGGAGAAACCTTAGAACTGAATAAATATATAGACCGACTAGATGTAACAGACATCTGCAGAATATTCCACCCTGTAACACCACAATATACGTTTTTCTCAGCAGCACATGGAACATTTTCCAAAATAGACCACATCTTAGGCCATAAAGCAAACCTGGACAGATTCAGAAACACTGAAATTATTCCATGCACACTCTCAGACCATAAAGGCATCAAATTGGAGCTGAACACACATCTCCACCAACGAAAACCCTGTAACTCATGCAGAATGAAGAACACATTGTTGAATCAAAATCAATGGGTAATCGAAGAGATCAGAACAGATATCCAACTGTTTATGAAATTTAACAATAAGGAGCACACAAATATCAACTCCTTAGGGACACAACAAAGGCAGTACTCAGAGGAAAATTTATAGCGCTGAGTGCCTACAACAGCAAGTTGGAAAAATGGCAAACCAACTAGTTAATGTCTCACCTTACCCTCCTGGAAAAAGAGCAACAAACCAACCCTAAACCCATTAGGAGAAAGCAAATTATTAAAATCAAAGCAGAATTAAATGATTTGGAATAAAAAATCTATAGAAAGAATCAACAAAACAAGGAGTTGGTTCTTTGAAAGAATTAACAAAATTGACAAGCCCTTAGCAAATGTTACCAAAAAAAGAAGAGAGCATATCGAAATAAACAAAATCGCAGATGAAAATGGTAATATCACGACAGAAATTACCAAGATCCAGAATATCATGAGGGAATACTTCTCAAACCTTTACGCCAACAAATTTGAGAATCTAGAAGAAATGGATGAATTCCTAGACAATATTAACATACACACACTGAACCAAGAAGAGCTAACCCAACTCAACAGGCCTCTTTCAAGCTCTGAAATAGAAATGGAAATTAGACAACTTCCACTTAAAAAGAGCCCAGGGCCAGATGGATTCACAGCTGAATTGTATAAGGTCTTCAAAGCAGAGCTCACACCAATACTCCTCAAGCTCTTCAACGAAATTGAAAATGAAGGTTCTTTACTAAACTGATTCTGTGAAGCCAGCATATCCCTCATCCCCAAACCAGACGGAGATTCATCAAAGAAAGAGATCTATAGAGCCATTTCTTTGATGAACATCGATGCAAAACTTCTCAACAAAATACTGGCCAACCGTCTACAACAACTCATCAAAAAAAATATACACTATGATCAAACTGGATTCATCACAGGGAGGCAAAGCTGGTTCAACATACACAAATCAATTAATATAATTCAACACATCAACAGGAGCAGGGATAAAATCACATGATTGTCTCAATAGATGCGGAAAAGGCATTTGACAAGATCCAAAACCCCTTTATGTAAAAAGATGTGGAGAAACTAGGAATCCATGGAACATTTCTCAATGTAATAAAGGCTGTGTATGAGATACCCACTGCTAGTATTATACTTAATGGTGAAAATCTAAAGCCATTCCCTCTAAAATCAGGAACGAGACAAGGATGCCCACTCTCTCCACTCCTTTTTAACATAGTACAAGAATTCCTAGGCAGTGCAATAAGGCAAGAAGCAAGCATAAAGGGGATCCAAGTACGGAAAGAGGAAATAAAACTATCCCTCTTTGCCGATGACATCATTCTGTATTTAAAGAATCCTATAGACTCTACTCCCAAGCTCCTTGAGCTGATTCAAAGCTTTGGAAGAGTAGCAGGCCATAAAATCAACCCTCACAAATCAACTGCCTTACTTTACGCCAACACTGAGAGGAACGAGGCAATAATCAGGAAAGAAAATCCTTTCATAATAGCCTCAAAGAAAATAAAGTACCTAGCAATTAGCTTAACTAAGAATGTAAAGGACCGTTTAGATGAAAACTTTAAAACCCTAAAAAAGGAAATTAAAGCAGAACTAAGGAAATGGAAATCCTCCCATGCTCCTGGATTGGAAGAATCAACATTGTGAAAATGACAATCTTGCCAAGGGCTATCTACAAATTCAATGTAATACCCATTAACATCCCAATGTCATTCTTTAAAGACATTGAAGAGGCAATTCAAAATTTCATATGGAATAATAAAAGATCCCGTATAGCAAAAACACTCCTTAGCAGAAAGAACAGCGCTGGAGGAATTTCAATTCCAAACTTAAGGCTCTATTACAGAGCTAAAATTCTCAAAACAGCTTGGTACTGGCACAAGAACAGGCCTGAAGTCCAATGGAGTAGAACTGCCGACCCAGATATTAAACCACAGACCTATGGCCTCCTAATCTTTGACCAGGGAGCCAAAAAAATAGAATGGAAGAAAGATAGCCTCTTCAACAAGTTGTGCTGGCAGAACTGGTTAAACACCTGCAGAAAACTAAAGTTGGATCCTTCTTTGTCACCTTGCACTAGAATTAACTCCAAATGGATCAAAGACGTGGAGGTAAAAGCTGACACACTGAAAAGTTTACAGGAAGGAATAGGAGATACACTAGGCCTCCTTGGCACAGGTCGAAACTTTCTTAATAAGTACCAAGAATCGCCACAAATCAGAGAAAGGCTGGATAAGTGGGACTGCATTAAACTGCAGAGCTTTTGTATGGCAACGGATATAGCTAGTAAACTAATCAGGAAGCCTACAGAGTGGGAGAAGATCTTCACCAACCAAACAAAGGAACAAGGCCTCATATCTAAAATATATCAACAACTCAAAAAATTGAATCACTCCAAAACTAACCTCCAAAGTAACACCCATCCCATTACAAAATGGGCCAAAGACTTAAAGAGAGTCTTCTCTGAAGAAGAAACAAAAATGGCCTATAGACACATGAAGAAATGCTCAACATCTCTGGTCATAAAAGAAATGCAAATCAAAACAAGTCTAAGATTCCACCTAACTCCAGTTAGAATGGCCAGGATCAGGAAAACGAATGACAACAGATGCTGGAGGGGATGTGGTCAGGAGGGATCACTACTACACTGTTGGTGGGAGTGAAAACTCGTTCAACGACTATGGAAAGCAGTGTGGCAGTGCCTCAAAACGCTAAACATACATCTCCCCTATGACCCAGCAATTCCAGTACTTGGCATTTACCCAACAATCCAGAAACAAGGGCATATTAAACCCACTAGCACAACAATGTTCATTGCAGCACTATTCACCATAACAAAGATATGGAACCAACCCAGATGTCCCTCAGTTGATGAGTGGATCAACAACTTGTGGTATTTGTACACAATGGAATTCTATGCTGCTGTCAGAAAGAATGACGTCGCCCCATTTGTTAGAAAATGGAAAGACTTAGAACAAATCATATTAAGTGAAGTAAGCCAGACTCAAAGGAACTTAGGCTCAGTGGTTTCCCTCATTCGTCATAATCAGTAGAAACCTTGGGCTCTACTAGCAGAGATTGTCAATAGAGCAAAAGGCCATATATAAGGCCATATAATGTGAAGCTAATTGACAGGAACTCCAGGATATTGAAACAAAAGCCATATAATGAATGATTGTTGTCCTTAATGTACTATGTTGTCTCTCATCTCGTTTGCTGTCCCTTGGTTATCCCATATTGGTATAGTATCTCACTTTATCTTATATATTGAATTTAGTTGTACTTGGATATCTGAAATTTGATAGGGAATGGGGGAAAACCAACACGGGTGGGGGGTGTGGAGTTGGAGGGAAATGTGTACCAAGACATGTGAAAAGGTATCAATGTATGTGAATTAATGCACCTTCTATCTGGCAAATATCACCTAACCCTTTTACTGAATACAATAAAAAATAAAAAAATAGAAAGTTTTAGTGTGTGGAGAGGATGATGGGGTCAAATACATTTCTTCTTAGAAATTTACCTCATCTGGTTGCCCTGGATTTTCCTGGCCTTCTTCTTAGAGAAAGTTCTGTTATACTGGATTTGTGGCTTGGCAATGATCTAGCATGTACATCTTCGAGTCAGACATCCACAACTTCCATGCCTGAGACTCGAGTTTCCTGACCTTTGGCAACAGCACAGCAACATCTTTCTTCCTCCTGAGCCACAGACCAAGTGAGCTGGCTTGAGCTGGTTGTTAGTTACAGTGGCTTGGTTACCAGGGTTCCATATTCTGTTCCATTGTGAGGGAGGCAGGGTCACCTTTCAGGGCCCAATGACCAAAGATCCTTGCTCACAAAAGACCTCACCAAAGACATACTGGAGGCTGAATCTCTCCTCCAATCTCACAATATACATGTGGATGTAGTAAACAGCCACCTTATTTGTCCAATCCCAATGTCTTCCACTAGGCCCAACTACCAGTCTGGTCTCAGACTCAAGGACCCTTTCTTAGGTAAGATCCAAACTTAAGGGTCAACATTGCCCTCATCCTTTACAAACCATTTGCTTCACAGTGCCTTCTCTGCCTGCATTTTACCCCTTGTCGAATTTTTTTTTGTTTTTGCTAGTCTTGGGACTTGACCTCAGAGTGTGAACATTGTTCTTGGGCTTAATTTAGGCTTTAGCTGTCCCACCGAGCCACAGCACCACTTGCAGCGTTTTCTATGTATGTGGTAATGAGGAATCAAACCAGAGTCTTTTTGCTTGGTAGCCAAGTACTCTACCACTAGGTCAAACACACAGGGCATCTTGCACATATTTTTGACGTCAATCTACTAGGATATTATTAGGTTTCTGTATCCTAATCAATTTTTTCCTGATGATTAGCTTTGCTGTCATGTGTAAAAAATGCAAGAGGGAAAAACACAGAAGAATTAGTGAAATTAAAAAAAAGTATTAGACACAGTTAAGTGTTCATTCTTTGTAGGAGAAAGGATATTTTGATATGATGATGATGATGATGATGACTTTATAATTACTATGTCTGGGTTAAGGGTTTGGCATAGTGATAGAGTGCTTGCCTAGCATCCATGAAGATCTGGGTTTGATTGCTCAGTATCACATAGATAGAAAATCTAGATGTGGCACTGTGGCTCAAGTGGCAGAGGGCTAGACTTGAGAAAACCCGAGGACAGTTCTCAGGCCCTGAATTCAAGCCCCAAGACTGGCAGAAAGATAAAAGAAAATAAAAATGCTTTTTACGAGCTAATTCACTCACAGCATTTGCTTCTGAAATCTTCGCTTCTGCATCTTGTGAAATAGCCCTTTCCCTCAAGATAGACAAGAAAAACAGATCCATCACATAGTCCACTGTGAGGCCACTGGTTGGGCTAAGAGCTAGTCGTGCAGCAACATATAAGTTTTATTCTAATACTTTCCAAATTTTGTACTCAAATATGCTACCTACTTACCAACTTAGGTCAGTTATCCTTATGCTATACTTTTTCTTCATTACTAAAATATTCTTACACTCCTACGTTAATACTTTTGTACCTCCCCTGACCTCTCTCATTCTTTTTTTCTATCTCTGGACCTCTGCTCGTCTTTCAACCCTTATACTGCACGGATCTACACTTGATGGCTGTTGAGCAATATTGTATATGTAGGTGGTTAATTATTCTCTAGGCTCAGAAGGACTTAACGACAATAGAGATTGGATTGTGAAGCTTATTGTTTTGGGTATAAATCGCTTATCAGTGGTTGTATTAGACTGGTCTGTAAGTGCACTAAAAGAAAGAGTTAATACCAATCAAAACTTGTGAACATCTAATGTCTGCCAGCTACAGAGGTATAGGTTGGTTATATCTGAAAAACTATAATCGTATTTAGTAGTAATCTTGCTCCCATTTTCAAATGGGCAGAACAAGAAACTCAAGAAAAACGTCAAATCAAGAAACAACATCCCCAACCAAATGTAAATAGACAATGGAACAGTCACTGGCAAACCTAGAGGAGAGTCTTACAAGTGCTACATAAATGCAATTGATAAACATCATTAATGGAAAATGTGAAAATATAAAGAAAGAGATAATGGAGGAAGCCATAGCTGAACAAGAGGAAAGCATAAACAAGGTGATAAGTGAAAAAGAAGAAGCCATAAAGGAGGCCATAATACAGGTTTTTTTCAAAGAAAGATGGATGAATTCATAGAATCCACAAATAAAAACGTGACCAAACTCCAGCAAATGTCCAAAGAAAATAAAGCTACTGAGCTAACCACTCAAAAGGAAATCAAGGAGATAAAGAAATCCATACATGATCTAAAACAAGAGACGCAAGGCATAAAATGTGAGCAATTAGAAGCAAGGGAGATGAAAAATAAAGTAGATAGCTTTGATAGCAGGTTAGACAATTCAGAGGAGAGAATTTCCGGGGATGAAGATAATTTAGGTATTATAAAGTACAGAAAATGAGTCAATCCAAATCTAGGAAATATGAGAGAGCGCTTCAGGAGGTCCAAGATACAATTAGGAAGCCTCATTTAAGGCTAGTTGGTATTGAGGAGGGCGTGGAGAAAGAGGTCAATGGTATTGGAAATATACTTCAGGGAATCATCTCAGAGAATTTCCCAAATATCCAGAAGGGCAGGCCCACCCAGATACGAGAAGCTTTTAGAACCCCAAACAGATCTGACCAAAAAAGAACATCCCACCGCCACATTGTGATCCGAACTGTATCAATAGAAACGAAAGGAAAGATCCTAAAGGCAGCCAAGGTAAAGGGCACAGTAACCTATAAAGACAAACCAATCAGAATAATCCCAGATTTCAAAGCAGAGACCATGCAAGCACGAAGTCACTGGAAGCATATATGTCATGCCCTTAAATCAAATAACTACCAACCAAGAATAATGTAGCCAGCTAAGCTCTCATTCATAACTGAGGGAAAAATAAAACATTCCATTCCAGGGAAAAGCTGCAACAATATGTCGAAACAAAACCAACACTACAGAGAATTCTCAAAGATGCTCTATACATAAAAAACCAAAATAAATGCATTATAGCGAAAGAAATGGCACCTAAACAGCATACCATCTTAGGACCACAAGAACTGTCAAGACACAGGCCCTACTAAAAGCTTTTAAAAATGGTAGGAACTAATAAATATCTCTCAATCCTAACTCTCAATATCAATGGACTTAACTCTCCAATTAAACGGCATAGGCTGTCTAGTTGGATCAAAAAGCAAGAGCCATCGTTCTGCTGTCTTCAAGAGACACATCTTACCCAAAACAATCATCTTTTGAAAGTGAGAGGTTGGAATAAATTCTATCAAGCTAACTGCCCACATAAACAGGCTGGATTTGCCATCCTCATATCAGACAATAGACTTCAAACTAAAATTAGTAAGAAAACACAAAGAAGGTTACTACATACTACTAAAGGGATCTTTCCTCCAGGAAGACATAACGATCCTAAATATTTACACACCCAATCCCGGAGCTCCAAACTTCATCAAGCAAACTTTACTTACACTGAAACCATACATAGATCGAAATACAGTGATTGTTGGTGAGTTTAACACACCACTCTCACCTATGGACAGATCAACAAGGCAAAAACTCAGCAGAGAAACCTTAGAACTGAACAAATATATAGACCGACTAGATGTAACAGAGATCTGGAGAATATTCCACCCAGTAACACCACAATATACGTTTTTCCCAGCAGCATATGGAACATTTTCCAAAATAGACCACATCTTAGGCCATAAAGCAAACCTGGACAGATTCAGAAACACTGAAATTATTCCATGCACACTCTCAGACCATAAAGGCATCAAATTGGAGCTGAACACACATCTCCACCAACGAAAACCCTGTAACTCATGGAGACTGAACAACACATTGTTGAATCAAAATCAATGGGTAATCGAAGAGATCAGAACAGATATCCAACTGTTTATGAAATTTAACAATAAGGAGCACACAAATATCAACTCCTTAGGGACACAACAAAGGCAGTACTCAGAGGAAAATTTATAGCGCTGAGTGCCTAGAACAGCAAGTTGGAAAAATGGCAAAACAACTAGTTAATGTCTCACCTTACCCTCCTGGAAAAAGAGCAACAAACCAACCCTAAACCCATGAGGAGAAAGCAAATTATTAAAATCAAAGCAGAATTAAATGATTTGGAATAAAAAAATCTATAGAAAGAATCAACAAAATAAGGAGTTGGTTCTTTGAAAGAATTAACAAAATTGACAAGCCCTTAGCAAATCTTACCAAAAAAAGAAGAGAGCATATCGAAATAAACAAAATCGCAGATGAAAATGGTAATATCACGACAGAAATTACCAAGATCCAGAATATCATGAGGGAATACTTCTCAAACCTTTACGCCAACAAATTTGAGAATCTAGAAGAAATGGATGAATTCCTAGACAATATTTACATACCCACACTGAACCAAGAAGAGCTAACCCAACTCAACAAACCTATTTCAAGCTCTGAAATAGAAACGGAAATTACACAACTTCCACTTAAAAAGAGCCCAGGGCCAGATGGATTCACAGCTGAATTGTATAAGGTCTTCAAAGCAGAGCTCACACCCATACTCCTGAAGCTCTTCAACGAAATTGAAAATGAAGGTTCTTTACCAAACTGATTCTCTGAAGCCAGCATATCCCTCATCCCCAAACCAGACAGAGATTCATCAAAGAAAGAGATCTATAGACCCATTTCTTTGATGAACATCGATGCAAAACTTCTCAACAAAATACTGGCCAACCGTCTACAACAACTCATCAAAAAATTATACACTATGATCAAACTGGATTCATCACAGGGAGGCAAAGCTGGTTCAACATACACAAATGAATTAATATAATTCAACACATCAACAGGAGCAGGGATAAAATCACATGATTGTCTCAATAGATGCGGAAAAGGCATTTGACAAGATCGAAAACCCCTTTATGTAAAAAGATGTGGAGAAACTAGGAATCCATGGAACATTTCTCAATGTAATAAAGGCTGTGTATGAGAAACCCACTGCTAGTATTATACTTAATGGTGAAAATCTAAAGCCATTCCCTCTAAAATCAGGAACGAGACAAGGATGCCCACTCTCTCCACTCCTTTTTAACATAGTACTAGAATTCCTAGGCAGTGCAATAAGGCAAGAAGCAAGCATAAAGGGGATCCAAGTACGGAAAGAGGAAATAAAACTATCCCTCTTGGCAGATGACATGATTCTGTATTTAAAGAATCCTATAAACTCTACTCCCAAGCTCCTTGAGCTGATTCAAAGCTTTGGAAGGGTAGCAGGCCATAAAATCAACCCTCACAAATCAACTGCCTTACTTTACGCCAACACTGAGAGGAACGAGGCAATAATCAGAAAAAAAATCCTTTCACAATAGCCTCAAAGAAAATAAAGTACCTAGCAATTAGCTTAACTAAGAATGTAAAGGACCGTTTAGATGAAAACTTTAAAACCATAAAAAAGGAAATTAAAGCAGAACTAAGGAAATGGAAAAACCTCCCATGCTCCTGGATTGGAAGTATCAACATTGTGAAAATGACAATCTTGCCAAGGGCTATCTACAAATTCAATGTAATACCCATCAACATCCCAATGTCATTCTTTAAAGAAATAGAAGAGGCAATTCAAACTTTCATATGGAATAATAAAAGACCCCGTATAGCAAAAACACTTCTTAGCAGAAAGAACAGCGCTGGAGGAATTTCAATTCCAAACTTAAGACTCTATTACAGAGCTATAATTCTCAAAACAGCTTGGTACTGGCACAAGAACAGGCCAGAAGTACAATGGAGTAGAACTGCGGACCCAGATATTAAACCACAGACCTATGGCCACCTAATCTTTGACCAGGGAGCCAAAAAAATAGAATGGAAGAAAGACAGCCTCTTCAACAAGTTGTGCTGGCAGAACTGGTTAAACACCTGCAGAAAACTGAAGTTGGATCCTTCTTTGTCCCGAGATGTCCCTCAGTTGATGAGTGGATCTACAAGTTGTGATATTTGTACACAATGGAATTCTATCCTGCTGTCAGAAAGAATGACATCGCCCCATTTGTTAGGAACTGGAAAGAATTAGAACAAATCATATTAAGTGAAGTAAGCCAGACTCAAAGGAACTTAGGCTCAGTGGTTTCCCTCATTCGTCATAATCAGTAGAAACCTTGGGCTCTACTAGCAAAGATTGTCAATAGAGCAAAAGGCCATATATAAGGCCATGTAATGTGAACCTAATTGAAAGGACCTCCAGGATATTGACACAAAAGCCATATAATGAATGATTGTTGTCCTTAATGTACTATGTTGTCTCTCATCTCGTTTGCTGTCCCTTGGTTATCCCATATTGGTATAGTATCTCACTTTATCTTATATATTGAATTTATTTGTATTTGGATATTTGAAATTTGATAGGGAAGGGGGGAAAACCAAGATGGGTGGGGGGTGTTGGGTTGGAAGGAAATGGGTACCAAGACATGTGAAAGGGTATCAATGTATGTGAATTAATGCACCTTCTATCTGGCAAATATCATCTAACCCTTTTACTAATTACAATAAAAAATGAAAAAAAAAGAAAGTTGTAGTGTGTAGGGAGGATGATGGGGTCAAATACATTTCTTCTTAGAAATTTACCTCATCTGGTTGCCCTGGATTTTCCTGGCATTCTTCTTAGAGAAAGTTCTGTTATACTGGATTTGTGGCTTGGCAATGATCTAGCATGTACATCTTCGAGTCAGACATCCACAACTTCCATGCCTGAGACTCGAGTTTCCTGACCTTTGGCAACAGCACAGCAACATCTTTCTTCCTCCTGAGCCACAGGCCAAGTGAGCTGGCTTGAGCTGGTTGTTAGTTACAGTGGCTTGGTTACCAGGGTTCCATATTCTGTTCCATTGTGAGGGAGGCAGGGTCACCTTTCAGGGCCCAATGACCAAAGATCCTTGCTCACAAAAGACCTCACCAAAGACATACTGGAGGCTGAATCTCTCCTCCAATCTCACAATATACATGTGGATGTAGTAAACAGCACACCTTATTTGTCCAATCCCAATGTCTTCCACTAGGCCCAACTACCAGTCTGGTCTCAGGCTCAAGGAGCCTTCCTTAGGTAAGATCCAGACTTAAGGGTCAATATTGACCTCATCCTTTACAAAACATTTGCTTCACAGTGCCTTCTCTGCCTGCATTTTGCCCCTTGTCGAATTTTTTTTTGTTTTTGCTAGTCCTGGGACTTGACCTCAGAGTGTGAACATTGTTCTTGGGCTTTCTTTAAGCTTTAGCTGTCCCACCGAGCCACAGCACCACTTGCAGCGTTTTCTATGTATGTGGTAATGAGGAATCAAACCTGAGTCTTTTTGCTTGGTAGCCAAGTACTCTACCACTAGGTCAAACACACAGGGCATCTTGCACATATTTTTGACGTCAATCTACTAGGATATTATTAGGTTTCTGTATCCTAATCTTTTTTTTCCTGATGATTAGCTTTGCTGTCAAGTGTAAAAAATGCAAGAGTAAAAAACACAGAAGAATTAGTGAAATTAAAAAAAAGCATTAGACACAGTTAAGTGTTCATTCTTTGTAGGAGAAAAGATATTTGGATATGATGATGATGATGATGATGATGATGATGATGATGATGATGATGATGATGACTTTATAATTACTATGTCAGTGTTGAGAGTTTGGCATAGTGGTAGAGTGCTTGCCTAGCATCCATGAAGATGTGGGTTTGATTGCTCAGTATCACATAGATAGAAAATCTAATGTGGCACTGTGGCTCAAGTGGCAGAGGGCTAGACTTGAGAAAACCACAGGACAGTGCTCAGGCCCTGAATTCAAGCCCCAAGACTGGCAGAAAGATAAAAGAAAATAAAAATGCTTTTTATGAGCTAATTCACTCACAGCATTTGCTTCTGAAATCTTCGTTTCTGCATCTTGTGAAATACTCCTTTCCCTCAACGTAGACAAGAAAAACAGATCCATCCCATGGTCCACTGTGAGGCCACTGGTTGGGCTAAGAGCTAGTCGTGCAGCAACACATAAGTTTTATTCTAATACTTTCCAAACTTTGTACTCAAATATGCTACCTACTTACCAACTTAGGTCAGTTATCTTTATGCTATACCTTTTCTTCATGACTACAATATTCTTACACTCCTACGTTAATCCTCTTGCACCTCCCCTGACCTCTCTCATTCTTTTTATCTATCTCTGGACCTCTGCTCGTCTTTCAACCCTTATACTGCACGGATCTACACTTGATGGCTGTTGAGCAATATTGTATATGTAGGGGGTTAATTATTCTCTAGGCTCAGAGGGACTTAAAGACAATAGAGATTGGATTGAGAGGCTTATTGTTTTGGGTATAAATCGCTTATCAGTGGTTGTATTAGACTGGTCTGTAAGTGCACAAAAAGAAAGAGTGATAATACCAATCAAAACTTGTGAACATCTAGTGTCTGCCAGCTACAGAGGTCTAGGTTGGTTATATCTGAAAAACTATAATCGTATTTAGTAGTAATCTTGCTCCCATTTTCAAATGGGCAGAACAAGAAACTCAAGAAAAATGTCAAATCAAGAAACAACATCCCCCACCCAATGTAAATAGACAATGGAACAGTCACTGGCAAACCTAGAGGAGAGTCTTCCAAGTGCTACACAAATGCAATTGATAAACATCCTTAACGGAAAATGTGAAAATATAAAGAAAGAGATAATGGAGGAAGCCATAGATGAACAAGAGGAAAGCAAAAACAAGGTGATAAGTGAAAAAGACGAAGCCATAAAGGAGGCCATAATAAAGGTTTTTCAAAGAAAGATGGATGAATTCATAGAATCCACAAATAAAAACGTGACCAAACTCCAGCAAATGTCCAAAGAAAATAAAGCTACTGAGCTAACCACTCAAAAGGAAATCAAGGAGATAAAGAAATCCATACATGATCTAAAACAAGAGACGCAAGGCATAAAAAGTGAGCAATTAGAAGCAAGGGAGATGAAAAATAAAGTAGATAGCTTTGATAGCAGGTTAGACAATGCAGAGGAGAGAATTTCCGGGGCTGAAGATAATTTAGGTATCATCAGGAACAGAAAATGAGTCAATCCAAATCTAGGAAATATGAGAGAGCGCTTCAGGAGGTCCAAGATACAATTAGGAAGCCTAATTTAAGGCTAGTTGGTATTGAGGAGGGCGTGGAGAAAGAGGTCAATGGTTTTGGAAATATACTTCAGGGAATCATCTCAGAGAATTTCCCAAATATCCAGAAGGGCAGGCCCATCCAGATACGAGAAGCTTTTAGAACCCCAAACAGACCTGACCAGAAAAGAACATCCCACCGCCACATTGTGATCCGAACTGGATCAATAGAAACGAAAGGAAAGATCCTAAAGGCTGCCAGGGAAAAGGGATCAGTAACCTGTAAAGGCAAACCAATCAGAATAACCCCAGATTTCTCGGCAGAGACCATGCAAACCCGAAGTCACTGGAAGCATATATGTCATGCCCTTAAATCAAATAACTACCAACCAAGAATACTGTAGCCAGCTAAGCTCTCATTCATAACTGAGGGAAAAATAAAACATTCCATTCCAGGGAAAAGCTGCAACAATATGTCGAAACAAAACCAACACTACAGAGAATTCTCAACGATGCTCTATACATAAAAAACCAAAATAAATGCATTATAGGGAAAGAAATGGCACCTAAACAGCATACCATCTAAGGACCACAAGAACTGTCAAGACACAGGCCCTACTAAAAGCTTTTAAAAATGGTAGGAACTAATAAATATCTCTCAATCCTAACTCTCAATATCAATGGACTTAACTCTCCAATTAAACGGCATAGGCTGTCTAGTTGGATCAAAAAGCAAGAGCCATCGTTCTGCTGTCTTCAAGAGAAACATCTTACCCAAAAACCATCATCTTTTGAAAGTGAGAGGTTGGAATAAATTCTATCAAGCTAACTGCCCCCATAAACAGGCTGGAGTTGCCATCCTCATATCAGATACAATAGACTTCAAACGAAAATTAGTAAGAAAAGACAAAGAAGGTTACTACATACTACTAAAGGGATCTTTCCTCCAGGAAGACATAACGATCCTAAATATTTACACACCCAATCCCGGAGCTCCAAACTTCATCAAGCAAACTTTACTTACACTGAAACCATACATAGATCGAAATACAGTGATTGTTGGTGAGTTTAACACACCACTCTCACCTATGGACAGATCAACAAGGCAAAAACTCAACAGAGAATCCTTAGAACTGAACAACTATATAGACCGACTAGATGTAACAGACATCTGCAGAATATTCCACCCAGTAACACCACAATATACGTTTTTCTCAGCAGCACATGGAACATTTTCCAAAATAGACCACATCTTAGGCCATAAAGCAAACCTGGACAGATTCAGAAACACTGAAATTATTCCATGCACACTCTCAGACCATAAAGGCATCAAATTGGAGCTGAACACACATCTCCACCAATGAAAACCCTGTAACTCATGGAGACTGGACCACACATTGTTGAATCAAAATCAATGGGTAATCGAAGAGATCAGAACAGATATCCAACTGTTTATGAAATTTAACAATAAGGAGCACACAAATATCAACTCCTTAGGGACACAACAAAGGCAGTACTCAGAGGAAAATTCATAGCGCTGAGTGCCTACAACAGCAAGTTGGAAAAATGGCAAACCAACTAGTTAATGTCTCACCTTAACCTCCTGGAAAAAGAGCAACAAACCAACCCTAAACCCATGAGGAGAAAGCAAATTATTAAAATCAAAGCAGAATTAAATGATTTGGAATAAAAAAAATCTATAGAAAGAATCAACAAAATAAGGAGTTGGTTCTTTGAAAGAATTAACAAAATTGACAAGCCCTTAGCAAATCTTACCAAAAAAAGAAGAGAGCATATCGAAATAAACAAAATCGCAGATGAAAATGGTAATATCACGACAGAAATTACCAAGATCCAGAATATCATGAGGGAATACTTCTCAAACCTTTACGCCAACAAATTTGAGAATCTAGAAGAAATGGATGAATTCCTAGACAATATTAACATACCCACACTGAACCAAGAAGAGCTAACCCAACTCAACAAACCTATTTCAAGCTCTGAAATAGAAACGGAAATTACACAACTTCCACTTAAAAAGAGCCCAGGGCCAGATGGATTCACAGCTGAATTGTATAAGGTCTTCAAAGCAGAGCTCACACCAATACTCCTGAAGCTCTTCAACGAAATTGAAAATGAAGGTTCTTTACCAAACTGATTCTCTGAAGCCAGCATATCCCTCATCCCCAAACCAGACAGAGATTCATCAAAGAAAGAGATCTATAGACCCATTTCTTTGATGAACATCGATGCAAAACTTCTCAACAAAATACTGGCCAACCGTCTACAACAACTCATCAAAAAATTATACACTATGATCAAACTGGATTCATCACAGGGAGGCAAAGCTGGTTCAACATACACAAATGAATTAATATAATTCAACACATCAACAGGAGCAGGGATAAAATCACATGATTGTCTCAATAGATGCGGAAAAGGCATTTGACAAGATCGAAAACCCCTTTATGTAAAAAGATGTGGAGAAACTAGGAATCCATGGAACATTTCTCAATGTAATAAAGGCTGTGTATGAGAAACCCACTGCTAGTATTATACTTAATGGTGAAAATCTAAAGCCATTCCCTCTAAAATCAGGAACGAGACAAGGATGCCACTCTCTCCACTCCTTTTTAACATAGTACTAGAATTCCTAGGCAGTGCAATAAGGCAAGAAGCAAGCATAAAGGGGATCCAAGTAGGGAAAGAGGACATGAAACTATCCCTCTCTGTAGATGACATGATTCTGTATTTAAAGAATCCTATAGACTCTACTCCCAAGTTCCTTGAGCTGATTCAAACTTTGGAAGGGTAGCAGGCCATAAAATCAACCCTCACAAATCAACTGCCTTACTTTACGCCAACACTGAGAGGAACGAGGCAATAATCAGAAAAAAAAATCCTTTCACAATAGCCTCAAAGAAAATAAAGTACCTAGCAATTAGCTTAACTAAGAATGTAAAGGACCGTTTAGATGAAAACTTTAAAACCATAAAAAAGGAAATTAAAGCAGAACTAAGGAAATGGAAAAACCTCCCATGCTCCTGGATTGGAAGAAGCAACATTGTGAAAATTACAATCTTGCCAAGGGCTATCTACAAATTCAATGCAATACCAATCAACATCCCAATGTTATTCTTTAAAGAAATAGAAGAGGCAATTCAAACTTTCATATGGAATAATAATAGACCCCGTATAGCAAAAACACTTCTTAGCAGAAAGAACAGCGCTGGAGGAATTTCAATTCCGATCTTACGACTCTATTACAGAGCTATAATTCTCAAAACAGCTTGGTACTGGCACAAGAACAGGCCTGAAGTCCAATGGAGTAGAACTGCGGACCCAGATATTAAACCACAGAACTATGGCCACCTAATCTTTGACCAGGGAGCCAAAAAAATAGAATGGAAGAAAGATAGCCTCTTCAACAAGTTGTGCTGGCAGAACTGGTTAAACACCTGCAGAAAACTGAAGTTGGATCCTTCTTTGTCACCTTGCACTAGAATTAACTCCAAATGGATCAAAGACCTGGAGGTAAAAGCTGACACACTGAAAAGTTTACAGGAAGGAATAGGAGATACACTAGGCCTCCTTGGCACAGGTCGAAACTTTCTTAATAAGGACTAAGAATCACAACAAATCAGAGAAAGGCTGGATAAGTGGGACTGCATTAAACTGCAGAGCTTTTGTATGGCAACGGATATAGCTAGTAAACTAATCAGGAAGCCTACAGAGTGGGAGAACATCTTCACCAACCAAACAACGGACCAAAGCCTCATATCTAAAATATATCAACAACTCAAAAAATTGAATCACTCCAAAACTAACCTCCAAAGTAACACCCATCCCATTAAAAATGGGCCAAAGATTTAAAGAGAGTCTTCTCTGAAGAAGAAACAAAAATGGCCTATAGACACATGAAGAAATGCTCCACATTTCTGGTCATAAAAGAAATGCAAATCAAAACAACTCTAAGATTCCACCTCACTCCAGTTAGAATGGCCAGGATCAGGAAAACGAATGACAACAGATGCTGGAGGGGATATGGCCAAGAGGGATCACTACTACACTGTTGGTGGGAGTGCAACCTCGTTCAACCACTATGGAAAGCAGTGTGGCAGTGCCTGAAAAGGCTAAACATAGAACTCCCCTATGACCCAGCAATTCCACTACTTGGCATTTACCCAACAATCCAGAAACAAGGGCATACTAAACCCACTAGCACAACAATGTTCATTGCAGCACTATTCACCATAGCAAAGATATGGAACCAACCCAGATGTCCCTCAGTTGATGAGTGGATCAACAAGTTGTGATATTTGTACACAATGGAATTCTATGCTGCTGTCAGAAAGAATGACATCGCCCCATTTGTTAGGAACTGGAAAGAATTAGAACAAATCATATTAAGTGAAGTAAGCCAGACTCAAAGGAACTTAGGCTCAGTGGTTTCCCTCATTCGTCATAATCAGTAGAAACCTTGGGCTCTACTAGCAAAGATTGTCAATAGAGCAAAAGGCCATATATAAGGCCATATAATGTGAAGCTAATTGAAAGGACCTCCAGGATATTGACACAAAAGCCATATAATGAATGACTGTTGTCCTTAATGTACTATGTTGTCTCTCATCTCGTTTGCTGTCCCTTGGTTATCCCATATTGGTATAGTATCTCACTTTATCTTATATATTGAATTTATTTGTATTTGGATATTTGAAATTTGATAGGGAAGGGGGGAAAACCAAGACGGGTCGGGGGTGTGGGGTTGGAAGGAAATGGGTACCAAGACATGTGAAAGGGTATCAATGTATGTGAATTAATGCACCTTCTATCTGGCAAATATCATCTAATCCTTTTACTAATTACAATAAAAAAATGAAAAAAAGAAAGTTGTAGTGTGTAGGGAGGATGATGGGGTCAAATACATTTCTTCTTAGAAATTTACCTCATCTGGTTGCCCTGGATTTTCCTGGCCTTCTTCTTAGAGAAAGTTCTGTTATACTGGATTTGTGGCTTGGCAATGATCTAGCATGTACATCTTCGAGTCAGACATCCAAAACTTCCATGCCTGAGACTCGAGTTTCCTGACCTTTGGCAACAGCACAGCAACATCTTTCTTCCTCCTGAGCCACCGGCCAAGTGAGCTGGCTTGAGCTGGTTGTTAGTTACAGTGGCTTGGTTACCAGGGTTCCATATTCTGTTCCATTGTGAGGGAGGCAGGGTCACCTTTCAGGGCCCAATGACCAAAGATCCTTGCTCACAAAAGACCTCACCAAAGACATACTGGAGGCTGAATCTCTCCTCCAATCTCACAATATACATGTGGATGTAGTAAACAGCACACCTTATTTGTCCAATCCCAATGTCTTCCACTAGGCCCAACTACCAGTCTGGTCTCAGGCTCAAGGAGCCTTTCTTAGGTAAGATCCAGACTTAAGGGTCAATATTGCCCTCATCCTTTACAAAACATTTGCTTCACAGTGCCTTCTCTGCCTGCTTTTTGCCCCTTGTCGAATTTTTTTTTGTTTTTGCTAGTCCTGGGACTTGACCTCAGAGTGTGAACATTGTTCTTGGGCTTTCTTTAAGCTTTAGCTGTCCCACCGAGCCACAGCACCACTTGCAGCGTTTTCTATGTATGTGGTAATGAGGAATCAAACCTGAGTCTTTTTGCTTGGTAGCCAAGTACTCTACCACTAGGTCAAACACACAGGGCATCTTGCACATATTTTTGACGTCAATCTACTAGGATATTATTAGGTTTCTGTATCCTAATCATTTTTTTCCTGACAGCTTTGCTGTCAAGTGTAAAAAATGCAAGAGGGAAAAACACAGAAGAATTAGTGAAATTAAAAAAAAGCATTAGACACAGTTAAGTGTTCATTCTTTGTAGGAGAAAAGATATTTGGATATGATGATGATGATGATGATGATGATGATGATGATGATGATGACTTTATAATTACTATGTCAGGGTTGAGAGTTTGGCATAGTGGTAGAGTGCTTGCCTAGCATCCATGAAGATCTGGGTTTGATTTCTCAGTATCACATAGATAGAAAATCTAGATGTGGCACTGTGGCTCAAGTGGCAGAGGGCTAGACTTGAGAAAACCACAGGACAGTGCTCAGTCCCTGAATTCAAGCCCCAAGACTGGCAGGAAGATAAAAGAAAATAAAAATGCTTTTTATGAGCTAATTCACTGACAGCATTTGCTTCTGAAATCTTCGTTTCTGCATCTTGTGAAATACCCCTTTCCCTCAACGTAGACAAGAAAAACAGATCCATCCCATGGTCCACTGTGAGGCCACTGGTTGGGCTAAGAGCTAGTCGTGCAGCAACACATAAGTTTTATTCTAATACTTTCCAAACTTTGTACTCAAATATGCTACCTACTTACCAACTTAGGTCAGTTATCCTTATGCTATACCTTTTCTTCATGACTACAATATTCTTATACTCCTACGTTAATCCTCTTGCACCTCCCCTGACCTCTCTCATTCTTTTTTTCTATCCCTGGACCTCTGCTCGTCTTTCAACCCTTATACTGCACGGATCTACACTTGATGGCTGTTGAGCAATATTGTATATGTAGGTGCTTAATTATTCTCTAGGCTCAGAGGGACTTAAAGACAACAGAGATTGGATTGAGAGGCTTATTCTTTTGGGTATAAATTGCTTATCAGTGGTTGTATTAGACTGGTCTGTAAGTGCACAAAAAGAAAGAGTGATAATACCAATCAAAACTTGTGAACATCTAGTGTCTGCCAGCTACAGAGGTCTAGGTTGGTTATATCTGAAAAACTATAATCGTATTTAGTAGTAATCTTGCTCCAATTTTCAAATGGGCAGAACAAGAAACTCAAGAAAAATGTCAAATCAAGAAACAACATCCCCCACCCAATGTAAATAGACAATGGAACAGTCACTGGCAAACCTAGAGGAGAGTCTTCCAAGTGCTACACAAATGCAATTGATAAACATCCTTAATGGAAAATGTGAAAATATAAAGAAAGAGATAATGGAGGAAGCCATAGCTGAACAAGAGGAAAGCAAAAACAAGGTGATAAGTGAAAAAGACGAAGCCAAAAAGGAGGCCATAATAAAGGTTTTTCAAAGAAAGATGGATGAATTCATAGAATCCACAAATAAAAACGTGACCATACTCCAGCAAATGTCCAAAGAAAATAAAGCTACTGAGCTAAACACTCAAAAGGAAATCAAGGAGATAAAGAAATCCATACATGATCTAAAACAAGAGACGCAAGGCATAAAAAGTGAGCAATTAGAAGCAAGGGAGATGAAAAATAAAGTAGATAGCTTTGATAACAGGTTAGACAATGCAGAGGAGAGAATTTCCGGGGCTGAAGATAATTTAGGTATTATAAAGTACAGAAAATGAGTCAATCCAAATCTAGGAAATATGAGAGAGCGCTTCAGGAGGTCCAAGATACAATTAGGAAGCCTCATTTAAGGCTAGTTGGTATTGAGGAGGGCGTGGAGAAAGAGGTCAATGGTATTGGAAATATACTTCAGGGAATCATCTCAGAGAATTTCCCAAATATCCAGAAGGGCAGGCCCATCCAGATACGAGAAGCTTTTAGAACCCCAAACAGACCTGACCAGAAAAGAACATCCCACCGCCACATTGTGATCCGAACTGGATCAATAGAAACGAAAGGAAAGATCCTAAAGGCAGCCAAGGAAAAGGGATCAGTAACCTATAAAGGCAAACCAATCAGAATAATCCCAGATTTCAAAGCAGAGACCATGCAAGCCCGAAGTCACTGGAAGCATATATGTCATGCCCTTAAATCAAATAACTACCAACCAAGAATACTGTAGCCAGCTAAGCTCTCATTCATAACTGAGGGAAAAATAAAACATTCCATTCCAGGGAAAAGCTGCAAAAATATGTCGAAACAAAACCAACACTACAGAGAATTCTCAACGATGCTCTATACATAAAAAACCAAAATAAATGCATTATAGCAAAAGAAATGGCACCTAAACAGCATACCATCTAAGGACCACAAGAACTGTCAAGACACAGGCCCTACTAAAAGCTTTTAAAAATGGTAGGAACTAATAAATATCTCTCAATCCTAACTCTCAATATCAATGGACTTAACTCTCCAATTAAACGGCATAGGCTGTCTAGTTGGATCAAAAAGCAAGAGCCATCGTTATGCTGTCTTCAAGAGACACATCTTACCCAAAAACCATCATCTTTTGAAAGTGAGAGGTTGGAATAAATTCTATCAAGCTCACTGCCCCCATAAACAGGCTGGAGTTGCCATCCTTATATCTGATAAAATAGACTTCAAACTAAAATTAGTAAGAAAAGACAAAGAAGGTTACTACATACTACTAAAGGGATCTTTCCTCCAGGAAGACATAACGATCCTAAATATTTACACACCCTTTTGAAGGTTCTCAAAAGATTGAAGATTCTGACAGTGTAAGTTAGATTCCGACATTGATATTAAATAATGTAATGAGTAGGGATTTATATTTGAAATATCACTGTTGGCAAAATCTAACACACATTTGCTTAGTATTTGCTTTTGATTTCCCAAGAAGTTCAGTACAAGCCAACATGTGTGGCATATATCGACTGGGAGAAATTATTCAGAGTATGTGACTCATTTGAACAGGAGTCAGTGAAAAGATACAGAAGCAGGATACCCATATTGTGATAATTTGTATCTTTTGCATATTTTGTGTTTGTTATTATTTCCATTTGTAGTGTACATTTCTAGGTAAAAACTTTTAAAATGTTTAGAAACAATTTGTTATTTCAACAGCAAAAAAAGACATTTATATGCCTGATAAAATTCACAGAATCCAAATTTTTCCATATTATTTTTTTTTGTGGTTCATAGATCTTGAACTCAGCCTGGGCACTATCCCTGAGCTCTTCAGCTCCAGGCTACCACCTTACTCTGGAGCCAAGCCCCACTTCCCATTTTCTAAAAGTAAATTGGAGATAAGTGTCTCAGGTCTTTTTGTGCCAGGATGGCTTTAAACCTTGATCCTCAGATCTCAGCCTCCTGAGTAGCTAGGATTATAGAAGTGAGCCACCACCCCATCATGCTCAGCTGTCTGGTTTTTTTTAAACAAGCCCTTTGGCTGGAAGTCGGTCTGAGCACTGTCCTTCAGCTTTCCTCAAGCCTAGTGATCTTCTACTTGAGCCACAGCACTACTTCTGGTTTTTTCTGTGTATGTGGTACTGCGGAATTGAAACTTCGTCTTCATACAAGCACTCTACAACTATGCCAAACTCCCAGCCCCTCCACATTAGTTTTTATGATAGATCTTTCCATGCATCCAGGTTGGCAACAAATCCTTCTTGAGTTTCCCAAGATCAGGGAGTATAGGTGTGTCCCATCCTGTGTGGCTACATAACCATTGTTTAGGGTACAGTTCTCTCTTCATTCTACCCATCTAGAGCAATTTTCATCTTCCATGTATAATCATTAAACATTCAGCTCCTGTTCCTCTCTACTCCATTCTCTGGAACCATCGTGCTTTTTGGCTCTAAGGGTTTGTTGATTCTTGGAAGCTCTGGAAGGGAAAACATACCCTAGCTCTTCCTTTATGACTGCTGTATTTTTAGTATGCTGTAATCAAGATTCATCTGTAAAATATAGTATAATGTTCTTCCTTTTCAATGCATTGTTTTGCATATTTCTATCTTTTGATTATTATTAATAGTTGTGAATGGATTCTCCACATATTTGTTCTAGTCTCTGCTTTCTCTTCCGTTAAGTACAAATCTAGAAATAGAAGTGTTGGACCATATTTCTATGTAATTCTATATTTAGTACTTTTTTAGCACTCTCCACGCAATTTTTGATTGTCTTATATTCCTTGCAGAACTATTCTAAAGTTCTACTTCTTCTCACTACCTTCCCAGTAATAGTTAGACTTTGAAAGTTGTTTTTTTGTATGCGTGTGTGTGTGTGTGTGTGTTTGTGTGTGTGTCTGTGGATCTTTTTGTTTAAAATTATATTTATATTAATATATTTAAAGTAAAGATTTCATTGTAATTTTAATTTTTCTCATGACTGTTAATATTGAACTTCTTTCTACATTTTGAACTACTATTTCTATATATACTTTTTAGAAAATCCTCTCCAATCTCCAATTTTTTTCCCTTTTTTTGTGGGGTAGTGGGGAAAGTCATGGGGCTTGGACCTTGGGCCGTGAGCTCTTTAGTTAAAGGCTATTGTCCTACCCTGAGTATTGCCCCTCAGTTCTTCTGCTCACAGCTCCCTACCCCTCTTCCCATTATATACAGAACAAAGGTCATCCTCAGTCTTTTTGAAAAAGTAAAACATACAGTAAATTTGTAGTATAAAACAGCAAGAAATAAATTTCTTGCCAGGTGCAGTGCCTTATACCTGTAATCCTAGCTACTCAGATATCAGGCTGATATCTAAAGATTTGGTTCAAAGCCAGCCTGGGCATTAGAAAGTCTATGAGACTCTCATCTACAGTTAACCACTAGAATATGGGAAATGGCACTGTGGCTTCATAGGTAGGGGGATAGCCTTGAGTTGAAGAGCTCAGGAACAGTGCCCAGGCCCAGAGTTCAAGCCTTACAAATCCCCCAGCCAAAAAAAAGAAAAAAAAAGTTTCTTCCCCAAGTGATTATTATGCCAGCCATAGAACATTAACATTCTGGGTGTACTTCACAGTATTATTACTTGACACCCTAAGATTTTGCAATATTCTCACAGTACCAGCATATGTCATCATATAATGTAGTTCCTTTTCAATGGAATAATTCCATTTATAACCTAAATCTACTCCCCCGACTTATTTTTGTTGATACCACAATTGCTCTACCATGATATGCCACAAGCCATTAAACATTTTATGGTGGGTAATTGGAAAGGAGTCTCATGGAATTTTGTGCCAGGCTGGCTTTGAACCATGGTCCTCAGATCTCAGTCTCCTGCGTAGCTAGGATGACAGGCGTGAGCCACCAACACCTGGCTTGCCTTGTTATTTTTTGTGGGTCTTGGGACTTGAACTCTGGGCCTAGGCACCATCCCTAAGCTTTTCAGGTCAATAGTAAGTCTAAACATTTAAGTAAAGGAATACAATTCCAACAAAAAAAGAATAAAATTCCAGACATGGTGTGTCTATAACTCAGTGCTAATTACTTGATGAAAATGTGCCATTCCAGAAGCTGGTGTCATTTGATGATGTAGCTGTGGATTTCAGCTGGGAGGAGTGGCAGCACCTGGACAATGGTCAGAGGACCCTGTACAGAGATGTAATGCTGGAGACCTACAGCAACCTGGTGTCCTTAGGTGAGCAAAAGTCAAATTCACTTGCAAGGCCAAGTGCCTTGTTATTTTGCAGATACGTGAATGTTTATCAAACTTTCAATACTATTTAAATGAAAGATTCCAGGCCCTGAGAAATATCATTACTTTCTAAAGAAAACCTAAGGTAATTTTGTACTCATTCTTCAGGATACCTTCAGGATACTTTGACAACAGTTCTAAATTATGTTTCCTCTAATGGAGACGACATTCCAAACTTACACAGTAATTGTAAGTGGATAAACAATCCAGAATAGAATATATATCATTATTGGAAATAGGATCTACAAATCACTAAACAGTGAGTTTATAATGGAAACCTGGCACTAGGTGCAATGTTTCATGCCTGTAATCTTAAAATATTCAGGAGGAAGAAATCTAAGAATTCTAATTTGAAGCCAGCAATGGCATAAAAATTGCCATGAAACTCTATAACTCCAAGTAACCCCTCAAAAATGTTAGTGGAGTGTCAAGAGTTTGACTTTGTGGTTGAGTGCTTGCCTAGCATGCATGAAGACCTATGCATGTAAGTGGAGCTGGGACTCAAACTGGTATTTTTCTAGCCTTGAGTAGGCAGCTAAGTTTATGCCATACAAAATGAATCCAGAGCTGGGGAAAAGTCAACCATGGAGCCAGTGAGAAATGAGAAAAAATATTTAATAGATAACTTGTGAGTAGGATGTCGGCGAACTTAAAGCAATGATAACACAGCATAAGCAATAATTCTCTACTGTTTCTAATTTACAGGGCCCTGTGTTCCCAAACCTGTATTAATTGACAAGCTAGAGCACAGTGCAGAACTCTGGATAGGAAATTCCTCTGACAAGAATATCACAGGTGAGTGAATGCATCTTCATATTGATGTTGGAGCCTGAGCTCCATTGGTAAGTTCATGTTGTGATGTACTGAGCAATAATATTCTTAGTTACCTTAAATCCTGTGTGGAACCTATGGAATTCTTTGTGAATGAATCAAGAATCATTTTCTTTTCCCAATCCTATGCCTGGTCTCAGTGCCTGAGCATGGTCCTTGGGTTTTCTCAAGGCTAGCTCTCTACTTCTTGAGTCATAGCACCACTTCTGGCTTTTTCTTTGTATGTAGTACCAAGGAACTGAACCAGGTCTTTGTGCATGCTAGCCCAAACCCCCGGCACCAAGAATCATAGGGTGATATGATGAATTCTATGTGGCAGTAGAGTTAAAGTTAGATTTCTCTGTAGAAATCACTGTGAAACAAAATAAAATGAGAAAGCCATGAGCCCGTGGCTCATGCCTGTAATCCTAGCTACTTAGGAGGCTGAGATCTGAGGATCAAGGTTCAAAGACTGACCTATCACAAAAACACCTTAGACTCTTCTCTCCAATGAACCAATCGAAAATGAGAAGTGGGGTTGAGGCTAAAGACATAGGGCAGTAGCCTTGAGGTGAAGAGCTCAGGAAGAACAGCCAGGTCTAGAATTCAAGTCCCATGACGGCAAAAAAAGAAGGAAAGTAAGAAAGAAAGAAAGAAAGAAAGAAAGAAAGAAAGAAAGAAAGAAAGAAATTTCATTTCTTTAAAACTAAGACTATAAATGATTGAGCAAACAAGGAATAAGTCAGGGCATTATTCTCTGATAAGGATAATATCTTTATGCTGGTAGGAAGAGACTGGTATTCAGAACCAGACCTTTCCACCAGAAATTGAGCCTAGTGGTAGAGTGCTTGCCTAGCATGCACAAAGACACAGGTTTGATTCCTTATTACCACATACATAGAAAAAGCCAGAAGTAATGACTTCATTGGTAGGGTACTAGTCTTCAGAAAACCCAAGGACAGTGATTAGGTCCTAAGTTCAAACCCAGGAATGGAAGGTAAAAAAAACAACAAAGTTTCAATCAACATAAGAAAATTAACTAGACAATGAGCTGGGGATTTTCTGGTCTTCCATGGTTCTGAGGGACAGGAGTGTTAGAAAAGGAATTTTTATAAGACTTCAAATGGAAAGAAACAAATTTCAAAATTCCCACAAATACCTAAATTGAGACTTTAGTGAGAAGTTGTAACTGAAGGGATATAGGTGTAAGTCCTTACTCTCAAGAATCGTTCTTGCTTGGATCAAAGGCAAACAGACATATAAACCAAACTTGTGGCCGCTGAATCTAGAAAAAATTCATGTTCCTCACTTAATGGTTAATAAGCAAACAGCATTGAAACTGGGTAAGGTAATCCTATCTGGTACTCAGGACCTGAGACTCTTATCAGTAGTTAACTCTAGAAAACAGGAAGTGGGGCTGTAGCTCAAGGATAGGGGTTATAGTCTTCTGCTGAAGTGTTCAGGGACAGGGCCGAGGCCTATGAACTACAAAAAAAAGAAAAGAAAAGAAAAGAAAGTTTTAAAAAGATGCAAAACAGCACAGTATTTAGATTATTTCTCAAAAATAAAAGAAAGGCAGCTATTCCTCAATGTAAAAACAAAACAGTATTTGAAAAAAAACAGCTGCAGGTGTATTATAGGTAGTACTCAGCTTAAAACTGTAGCAATACATAGATGGGTAATTTCAATAAATATTTCCTGTGATATAAAAAGAGAACTAAAACACAGAAAAACATTATTGGTCATTGTAAAATATCATTTTCTTAATATGTTAGGGAGAAAAGCATATATTTCTCACAAATCAATTTCCACTTTTATATTTTAAAATATCTAACACTTAGGATGGGAAAGTAAAGTCATTACCTTTACAGTAAGGAATATTTGTATCTCATGTATGTTTGTGTCTTTTTTTCTATGACTCATTTTAGATGTCCAGGTAATGGAAAATGTGTTCAAGACCTGCCAGGAAAGTCCACATGAATGTCTTTGTGAAGTAGCAGTTGCAAGTAGTATCGAAGTGGAGGAAAACGTGAGATTAGCAACAACTTTAAATTTGAGCTCTACACATAATCCAGAGCTGATTAGTAATAACGGCAACAACTTAGTGGTGAGGACTGAGGAGTTCATTAATTGTCAGAACATGCTTCTGTCTCCTAATCCTGATGAGATGCATGCTGCATATAGATCTCGTATGTCTCCTGTTCTTAAAAAATCCATCGGATATTCAGAGCATTTTCTTCATGATTGTGACAGTCCAAAAGATCTGCAGTATCATAATTCTGTTCTCCCTGCCCAAGAAATTCTTCAGGGAGGGAGGAAAACTGCTAAATGTACTGAGAAATCTTTCAGTAATGAAATACGCCTTACAATACCTCAGAACAAATATCCTGACATATGTGATGCGTACATCAAGTGTGAAAATTAATTTCTGAGAAGTCAGACCTGACGCTCCAACCTCGATCTCCAAGAGAAGACAAACCTTATGAATATGAGGAACGTAATAAAATTTCTGCTCTCAGCACACATCAGAGATCTCACACAGAAGAGAAATCTTATGAATGGGATAAATGTGGGAAGACTTTTAGACTGAAATCATACCTCACTTTGCACCAGAGAAGACACACAGAAGAGAAACCTTATGAATGTAACAAATGTGAAAAGTCTTTCACCCAGAAGATACACCTTCGAGTTCATCAAATAACACACACAGGAGAGAAATCTTATAGGTGTAATGAATGTGGAAAGTCTTTCCAAGGGAAGGGAAAACTTCGTGTTCATCAGAGAATACACACAGGAGTGAAACCTTATGAATGTAACCAATGTGTAAAGTCTTTCCGACAGAAATCTTCCCTCAAATTGCATCAAAGAACACACACAGGAGAGAAACCTTATGTGTGCAACAAATGTGGAAAGACCTTCAAGTGGAAGTCATATCTTGATGGGCATAATAGAACACATACAGGAGAGAAAACTTATGCATGTAGTGAATGCGGAAAGTCTTTCAAATGGAAGGTAAAACTCCATGTTCATCAGAGAATATACTCAGGAGAAACACCTTATGAGTGTAACATATGTGGATAGTCCTTCACACAGAAGCCAAACCTCAACATGCATAAGACAATTCAAATAGGAGAAAAACCTTATGAATGTAACCGATGTGGAATGTCTTTCAAATGGAAGTCTTCCCTCAAATTGCATCAGAGAACACACACAGGACAGAAACTGTACGAGTGCATCAAATGTGGTAAGACCTTCAGATGGAAGTCACATTACAGGAGGCATAACAGAATTCACACATATTAGAAACCTTAGGAATATAACCAAAGTTGAAAGTCTTTCGTGCAGTATTCACCCTTCAGGAAGCGTAAGAGAGTTCACACATATGAGAAGCCTTAGCAATGTAATAAATAGGAAAGACTTTTTAGTCTGTGGAAGAAAACTCAGCTTGTGTCACAGAACCAACACAAGATAAAACCCTTAATGAATGTAGCAAATGTTCAGTCTTTTCCCCAGAAGGCACAAGTCAAGATTTATCACTAAACACCCACAGGATAGAATCCTATGAATAAAATGAAAGGGAAATTTTTTTGAAGAACTCATAGTTGAGTTTGCATGATACCACACAGACACAGGATAAAAATCGTATGAATATAAGAATATGAAAAATCCATCATGAACGCATGACTAAGTATAAAATGCACATAGGAGAGAAAAACCTTATGAATATTACAAATGTGGAAAGTGTTTGACCTGGAAGGCATACTTCTGTGTTCATCACAAACCTGATTCCCATAGAAGAAAAGAAAACTAATGAATACAACAAATGTGCAATGACTTTTAATCAGAAGTCAGTCTTCAGTACATTTCAGAACATACACAATAGAGAAATTCTGAGTAATGAAAAACATTCAGCTATATATAGAATCTCTGTATATGGGAGCATTAGGGTAAGTCTTCTAAACAAAGTCAACCTTCAGCAAGCATTAAGAGCACTCACAGAAGAAATAATAGCATGTAGGAAAACCTTTGTCAGAAACCTCTAAAAGCTGACTGTGTGGCTTAGTGGTAGAGTGCTAACCTATCAAGGATGAAGGCCTGGGTTAGATTCCTCAATACTACGTGAAAAGAGCAAGCCAGAAGCAGCACTGTGGTTCAAATGGTAGAGTGCTAACCTTGAGCAAAAGTAGCTCAGTCCCTGAGTTCAAGCCTAAGGATGAGAGAGAGAGAGAGAGAGAGAGAGAGAGAGAGAGAGAGAGAGAGAGAGAGAGAGAGAGAGAGAGAGAGGAAGAGAGAGAAAGAGAGAGACAGAGACACAAAGAGAGAGAGAAAGACAGAAAAGAGATAGAAAGTGAGAGAAACAGGAACTTCTAAATTGTACAGAAATAGAGAAGGAGACAGAAACTAATTTCTAAACTTTACAGTCTTTCTATTTCCTTACAAATTCGTCTATGTCATTCTTTCTGACAGAAGCACAGAATTCCATTGTGTAAAAATACCATATTTGATCTACTCATCAACTGACGGGCATCTGGGTTGGTTCCATACCTTTGCTATATTAAATAGTGCTGTGATAAATGTTATTGTTCTAGTGAATTTAGTATGTCCTATCTGGACGATTGGCAAGTAGTGAAATTGCTGGATCAAAGGGGAGCTCTATGTTTAGTCTTTTTGGGATACTGCCATAGTGCTTTCCATAGTGGTTGAACGAGTTTGCAATCCCACCACAGTGTAGTAGTGATCCCTCCTGGCCACATCCCCTCCAGCATACGTTATTAGATTTCTGGATCTTGGCCATTCTAGCTGGAGTGAGGAGCAAAAGGGAAAGAGGAACTGAAACTTTCTCTCCTTACAGATGACATGATTCTGTATTTAAAGAACCCTATAGTCTCTACTCCGAAGCTGCTTGAGCTGATATAAAACTTTGGTAAGGTAGCAGGGTATAAAATTAACCCTCAATGTCAACTGCCTTCTTATATGCCAAGAAACTAGAGGAATGAGGCAAGAATCAGGATAGCAACTCATTTTGCTATCAAAGAAAATAAAATGCCTAGGAATTAACTTAGAATTTAAAGCACCTTTTTGATGGAACTATAAACCCTGGAGAAGGAAATTAACGCAGAACTGAGGAAATGCAAAAACCTATGCTCCTGCTTTGGAAGAAGTAATATTGTAAAAATGGCAATCTTCAATCAATATCCCAATGTCATTCTTTAAAGAAACAGAAGAGGAAATCCAAAATTTCACTTGGAATAATAAAAGACCCCTTATAGTCTGTCTTCTTGCATGATACATAAGGTTTAATCTCACCTTCTCCACAAAATCTCACCTTTCTCATTGAGACATAGGTGGCCCTGTTTACTAGCAGCAAAGGTTCAAACGCGCAGTTTCAGGTGTCACCACTGCCTCTGTTACTGGGTAGATCTAACTCTGTCATCGATTCTGAGGTCTGCTCTGGGAGTCTTGGTCACAAGTTGTTCTGTGGCATCTGCTGCCAGCCTGTGCCTATTTGCTTCCTTTTCTCCAGCAGCCTACAACAGGGAATGAAGTTCAGGCGCTGATGCTCTCCTTCATATGCAGGGCAGGATGAGCCCAACCCTCCCTCATCTTCCTCTTCCAATTTTTGGGAAAAAATGTGCTGGCAGAAGTCCTCAGGTGTGGCGCATGGCTGATCCACACTTTATTCCTGGCTGGTCAGGAGGCTGAGATCTGAGTATGGAAGTTCCAAGTCACCTAGAACAGGAAAGTCTGATAGATTCTTACTACCAAAAATAAAAACAGCTGGGAATGGAGTTTGTGCTCAAGTGGTAAAGGGCTAGTCTTGAGTACAAACGCTTAGTGCCCAGGCCCTGAGTTCAGGCTCCAGCACTGCCAACAACCTCACTTTAGTGAGATTTTAGCTTTATCCATGTAGGCACATCTCACTGGAATCTTTGCTGTTAGAGATAGTCTTCATAATTTTGTCTCAAGGTAAAGGTCCTCCTGGGGTAGTACACAAAAGATGTCATGGAGAGAGGAGCCACACTTGCTCCAGGTTTGAAGATGGCATAGGTCAAGCCAGCATGCAGTTGGCACATCAGTCTTTTTCCTAGCACCACCTACCAGTGAATGTCAAATGACATTGATTGTTGTGGGATTGTGTGATTGAAGTGCCTCATTAAGGGCAGTGTTAGCACATCCAAACTTGGATACCAGGAATGCTGAAATCTCAAAGCTAAGATTTCTGTTGGCTACAGAAATGCTGGTGTGTCTGTTATTCACTAAAAGTTCAGGTGCAAAGATTCTGAAGCTTGATGCCATGTGTTTATTCCATTTAGTAAAATTATTTTAATGCACTGTATAAGTTAAAACATTTGATAAGAGTCAGGGGTAGTGAAAACATTGTTCTTCAATTCAGGTGTCTAGCAAGGTAATGGGGGGGTGTTGGTGGCTGGGACTATGAAGCTGGAGCTGCTATCAAACCATGGATCATGTTCCTCTTTGTCTGGGAGAAATGACTCCAAAGATGAAATTTGAATGGTGAGGAAAAGATGATGATGTACTCAGGAAATTTCTCCTAATCAAATGCTCATGTGGAAGTGGGATGGGGGCTGGGTATGTCTGAGGCAGAGCTTAAGGGGGCTTCTCATGGCGTTGAGAACGTTCCTTGTGATTTCAGGCATGCAGCAGGGTGTTTTAGATGACCATTGTGAGATGGATGGAATAAGACTGGAGACAAGATGAATGCTGGGATCCTGCAATGCTCTTGCATGAGTGGCTGGTGGCTCACCTGAAAGAACTAATTATGTCTAAAAAAGAAATCAGGAATTTGTTTTGATTAGATAATACCTGTAATCCGAGGCATATCAGGATCCTGATCTTAGTATTGTGGTTTAAAACCAACCCAGCAAAGGGAAAAATGCATGAGACTCATACTCCCAGTTTAGAGCAAGAACAAAGATTGAAGTAGAGCTGTGGCTCAAGAGCTAGAGTGCTACCTTGAGCAAAGAAAAGCTAAGAAAAAGCTCCAGGTTTTGAGTTCAAGGCCAGGAATGAAAGAAGGAAGGTAAAAAAGAGAAGGATGTGAGGAAGGGAAATATATAAATGAAAGAGAGAAGGAACTAGAAATTTAAAACTAGAGAATATTCAAAAGTCATCAGTCCTTCTAAGAAAAGTGTTGGAGTATGGGTTCTATATGTGGTGAACTGGAAGCCCAGCAGTGACTTGTTAACCAAAGAGTCACCATGATGAGCAAAGGATAGAAATTTGCATGAGCCTCTTAGCGGATGGAGTGACAGAAGAGAACCTCAGCTCCCATCCCATAATTAGAAGTATATAGAGATGGGGAAGTTGGCATCACCTTGATGTCATTGTGTCCATGGAGACTGGAAGCCATGGCTTTGTGAACACACAATGTTCTGGTTACTGAGCTGAGAGGCTGAGGGGAGCCAAGTCCTGGCCATGAAGAAATCAGAGTGGCAGCAGAGCAACTCTGCTGCAGTGTGTGCCTGCTTGGCTGTTCTTATTCTGTGGTGGATCAGGCCGGAGCGGGTGATAGTAACTGTTTTGTGGTCACAAGCCCTTCACCAAGAGCTTCCTCTGGGATCCTCATAAGCTAGAGGGTGGCTGGTGTTGGGATGTATGTGGGGTGGAAGTGACAGAGGGATGGACGCATGGCAAGGTGGGTGAAGAGATGAGAGGAATGATGAGAGCCCAGTTCATTGGTTTCCAAGGTTAATGGGTGGGAGGTAGAGAGGCATGATGGAGGAATGATGGAGGCAGGGGAAGGTGGTGACAGATTGAGGCCATCTGTAGTGCCAGCCTGGCCATCATCTGAAGCCCATAGGCAGCTTCCTGATCCTTCACTTAGTCCTGCTCCTTGTGGAGGGAATGTCACGTGTACCCAGAGCTAGGGGTGGGGCAATGTTAGTAGCACCTGGAGAACCATTGGCCTCTACCTGGGTGGGGGTGGTTATGGCTCCCATGCTGGGTGGCCTGATAGCTATGGAACAGATCTCTCCTTAGCTACCACAGTCACTGGCTGCTCTCCATCTAGGGTTAGGGCACCTGCTCAGCCATCAGGACACCCCATGCCAGGACAGAGGCCTACAATTCAGATGGCAGCACAGGGGTGAAGATGATCTCACCATAGCCCTAGTTACATGGCTGCCCCAGCATGCAGGACAGGATGAGCTGGGGGAAGATGTTCTCTGTGTTTTTCCACAGCCTATCCCGGCCTCTTCTTGTGTCTGATTAGACCAAGAGAGTACCAGGTTCCCTCTCATATTCCTGGTTCTTTTTCTTTTACAATCATGGGGCTTGAACTCAGGTCCTGGGTACTGTCCCTGAGCTCTTTTGCTCAAGGTTGATGCTCTACCATTTGAACCATAGTGCCATTTCCAGCTTTTCCTTTTCATGTGAATCTCTGATATGTCCAGTGCTGTGCCTGCAGGGAGGAACTCACCCCACAGACAGAGCCATCTCTGCCATGACTGTGACTGCCTGCAACCCTCACACCCACTACTTGCACACCCCTCGACTCCAGTTTTAGCTCCTTTTGGACTGGGTGTCCAGCCTACCCCTTCCTACACTCACAAAGGGTCTACAATTGTCTTCCCAGGGTCCTTTCTTCTGCCAGCCAGAGTACAGACTGTGCACATCTTGACGATCACAGAGCTCAAACCAAAGGCTGAGATGCAGAAGGGGGTGACCCAGTAGCTGCACAGGGCCCATGGATCATCCTGGGCATCCCCCAGCCTGTGACTTCCCCCACCCCCTTGGCAGGGAAGCTCCATGCCCACATCCTGATCCCTGGTCCCCTCCAATTCCATTCTCCCTTGGATTTTGCAGACTGTCTACCATCAGGATCTAAAATTCTATTCATTACTTTATGTCCTTATCACTGATTTGCTACTTGGGCAGGATCTCCCCGTGCCTGGAGAGTGGGCATGTCATGTACTCTCTGTGGAGAAGTTGCCCCAGGAGAAGAAATATGCACTTCATGTGAGTGTTGGACAGGGCAGGAGGGCTCCCTAGGATCAGAAGCCACAGGAGGGGTGCAGATGGGGGAATGCTAGGGGCCCCAGGGGACAGTGGGAGTTAGGGCACAGTTGGTTCCTTCTGCAGGATTGAAACCGCTTCACAAACCCAACAGAATGAGGTTCACATTACAGATGTCAGAGACAGTGCAGACTGCCAATGGGCGCAGGGGTCACTGTCACCCCCAGATGCTGGCTGCATGCTGGGATGCACGCAGAGATGTTTTCAAGATCATATAATGAGGATGTTGCTGGGTGTAACCATTCTTTTCAGATGGCTCTCTAGCTCTCTTGAGCTTCATCTCTATCTTTGGCTTTTTCTTGGCAGTTAACTGGAAATGAGAGTTTCATGGACTTTCCTTTCTGGACTGGCTTCAAACAGAAGCTATGCACAGTTTTCAAACCATACCCTACTGTAGAAGGGAAGCTTGATCTGGTGCTTAACTGGGTTGCACTTTGGCTCCGTTTGCTATGCCTCACGGGAGGGGGCTCATCATTTGTAGACTAAGATCTCATGACCTTCAAAGCCAAATGCTACCTGAAAGTTCAGGGTCCCAGCCTATGTGTTGGGCCGGGGTGAATACATTCTCTGTAATGCTGGGTCATCAACCCATGTTTTAAGCTGGAAGTAGGCAGTGCCACGTTTGATAAGAACGTCTGCCAGAGGTTGTCACCTCATGAAAGCAGATTCTAAATTTGTATTCCATTTTCTGTGGTGGAGAATTCCCCTCCAACTTAGACAGGCTCACATCCACCTGCAGGTCACACTCCTAATGCACCCTTGAGTGTCCTCATGGTATTGGGATCTAAGTTTGTAGGGAATGCTGCTTTAGTCCATGAATTAGCTGGACAAGTGATGACAAACGTGTTGTGGATTAATATGAGAACAATTTAAGAAGCCCTGGAGGAGCATCAACCTGACCCTCTGTGGTGCTATAAATCTGATAGGATGTTCCAGACTGAGAAACAATCACATGGCTTTGTGTTTGGCATCCAGACAAGTGAGTGCATGTCTTAGCTGTCAGCCAATACAGAGGAGGACATGAATAAGTGGGTGGAAAGCATCTGTCAGACCCCTGTCTGGGGGAAGGTGGAGAGAACATAGGAAGGTAGATACCATGCCTGTGGTGGGGCCAAAAAAAGGGTAAAAGAGGCAAAGGAACCAGGTACTGGTAGCTCAAGACTGTCATCCTAGCTACTCAGGATTTTGAGATCTGAGGATCACAATTCAAAGCCAGCCCAGGACAGAAACTCCATGAGACTCTTATCTGCAATAAACTACTGAATGCAAGAAGCTCAAGCTCAGTGACAGCATCCAGGCCTAGCGTTCAAAACCCAGGACTGGCAGAAAAAAGTATCAAAGGACAAGAAGCTGGCCAAAAGTTAGAGGCACTCTATCTTGACAAACAATACAATGGTAAGTTGCACTCAGAAGACTTGCACAAAATCTGGAAATGCCTGAGACCTATCTATGTATGTTTCCTGTTTGTCTAAATACATATGTTTATGCATTTATATATTAGTATAGAGAGACAGATCAATACATATGACTATACATATATACATAGCCAGACACTTATGGGTGGGTGGTATACTGTGTGAGAGTTTGTGTTTGTGTTTTGTGGATGGCTATCTCTGTTTAAGAAAGATAGAAAATATGTAAATATCTTTAAAAAAAACTTGATAAAATATAGAGAGACCTAAGCTCTTGAGGGAATCTGAAATGACAAGATTATTCACAGGCACGTTTATCCTTATGGATTCCTCAGCAAGTTTTAATTTTTTTCATTATTTTCTTTCTTTTTTTGAACCAGTGCTAAGGATTTCTCTCAGGGACCAGGTGCTGCCAATTACTAATTTTCTCATGGCTGCTACAAGAGGAAATGAGCCACAGTTCCACTTTTGCCTTATTTATTCGTGCTTAACTGAAGATAAAGATTTCTATCAGTGACTTTCTTTCAGGGGCTGGATTCTAACGAGGATCCCCAGACCTCAGCCTTCTCTATAGCTACAATTAACAATATGAGAACCCAGCACTGGGTTCCAATGCACAGGGCAAGAAATTGAGTGAATCTCTCAACTCCAATTAGCTATAATAAGCTACAAGTGAAAGACCAATACCTTTGAGGAAAAGATGCTGAGGGTTATCACACAGGCCCTATGAGTAAGTCCTAAACCCTGTACACATGTGTGCATGCACACATTGGCAGATACACACACACATGCACACACACAATATCTCAGGCAATATTGTATTTTGAATTAATATCCAAAGATTGGACAACAGGATAGCAAGTAATAAAATCTGTTTTTCTTGTCTACATTGAGGGAAAGGGATAAGTCACAAGATGCAGAAGCGAAGAATTCAGAGGCAAATGCTGTGAGTGAATAACTTGTAAAAAGCACATTTCTTTTCTTTTCTTTTCTTTTCTTTTGTTTTTTCTGCCATTCCTGGGGCTTGAACTCAGGGCCTGAGCACTGCTCTTGGCTATTCCCAAGTCTAGCCCTCTGCCACTAGAGCCACATTGCCATATGGATTTTTATATCTGTGTGATATTATGGACTCAAACCTAGATCTTCATGGATGCTAGGCAAGCACTCTACCACTGGGCCAAACTCTAAACCCCGATAAAGTATTTATAAATAGTCATCATCATCATATCAAAATATCCTTTCTCCTACAAAGAATGAACACTTATCTATGTCTGTAAGACTTTTTTTATGTCACCAATGCTTCTGTGATTTTCCCACTTGCATTTTTACAGATGACAGCACAGATATTCATCAGGAAGAAAAATAGATTAGGATACAGAAACCTAACAACGTCCTAGTAGATTGAAGTGAAAAATATGTGCAAGATGCCTGGGTCTTTCATCTATTTGTAGAGTGCTTGGCTACCACACAAAAAGAGTCCGGTTTGATTCTGCAGTACCATATACATAGAAAACGCTGGAAGTGGTGCTGTGGCTTGGTGGGACAGCTATAGCCTAAAGAAAGCCTAAGAACAATGGTCAGGCTCTGAGGTCAAGTCCCAGGACTAGCAAAAAAAATGTGCAAGAGGCAAAATGCAAGCTGAGAAGGCACTGTGAAGCAAAATGTCTTGTGAAGGGTAAGGGGAATAGTGACAGTTAAGTTTGGATCTTACCTAAGAAAGGCTCCTTGAGCCTGAGACCAGGCTAGCACTTACGCCTAGTTAATGACTTGGGATTTGAACAAAAAGGTGTGCTGTTTACTACATCCATATGTGAGGTGGGAAGGGAGATTCAGCCTCCAGTATGTCTTTGGGGAGGTCTTCTGTGAGCAAGGAGCTTTGGTCATTGGGCCTTGAAAGGTGACCCTACCTCCCTCACAATGGAACAGAATATGGAACCCTGGTAACCAAGCCACTGTATGTGACAACCAGCTCAAGCCAGCTCCCTTGGCCTGTGGCTCAGGAACCAGAAAGATGTTGCTGTGCTGTTGCCAAAGGTCAGGAGGCTCGGATCTCAGGCATGAGAGATATGAATGTCTCACTTGAAGAAGTAGATGCTGGATCAGTGCCAAGCCAAAATTCCAGTATATCAGGCATTTCTCTAGGAAGAAAGCCAGGAAACTCCAGGGCAACTCAGATGAGGTATATTGAGAGGAAACCTATTTGAACCCATCATCCTGCCCACACACTACAACCTTCTTGTGTGCTTTCAAGTGACTATACTGAGATTAGAGTGTGTCATTTCCAATCTACTCTATTCCAATTCCTCAGTGTGAAGTGTGGTCCCATTCCTACGTTTGAATTATCCACTGTTTTGCCAACATAGTGTGATGGTAAGTCAGCTCAGACTCTGAATGAGCCTTGTAACCTATGGATCCTGGAGGAAGGCCTGTTGGAGATGCTGCTGACAAAGCTGATCCTTGCCTACCAGAAAGTTGATCTCTTTTATGTGGGAAACTCCCTGCACAATTTCAAATAGTGGAGGACAATGTAGTAGTTGCCGGAAATTCTCTTGAAAAAGTGAGTGTTCCCCCTCCAAACCCATGTTTACTCACCCCTCCTGGCCAAGTTTTGGAATACTTGGCTCCTCTCTGAGCCTGTTTGGTTCACTGGGGTGTTCACAGGGGAGCTAAGCATGATACAAGTGCACAAAGTACTTTATTATGACTGGGACACCATGCCATTTCATTTCCCTCACAAGCTACTGGAGTCTCAACAGTGTGCTTACTGAGAAGTTGGATTTCAAGCATGAGTAAGTAGCTCCCAACTGCAGCCCTCACCTAGGTGACATCCTAGGAAATCCCATTTCCCAGTAAGAAATGAGGTGTCAGTACTAATGGCGGAGTCCTGTGAAATACTGGAGTCAGAGGAAAAGCTGGGGGCTGAATCACTTTTGAGCCATCAGGGAGGGATTGTGATAGCTTTGCCTGTTAGAACCTGAAAGCATTTACATTTTGGTGTGTGGTCCAGTGCTGCCACTTGAACCTGAACCCAGGTCTAAATGCCATCCCTTTGGTGTTCAAAAATTAGCACTGTACCATTTGAGTCATAGGTCAAGTTCTGGCTTTTTGCTGCCTAATTGAAGACAAGTGCCTTTAGATTTTACTGACTAGACTGGCTTTCCACTGTGATCTTCAGAGCTCAGCCTGCTGGGTGGCTAAGATTAGAGGAATGAGCATTTAGTTCTTTATTTAGAGCATTCACTTATTGATTTATTTAGAGCATTTACTTAGTTAATTTAAGGTGCGTTTACTTTGGACAGATGCATAGAGGCCTCTCTCAGAAGCTTCTGGAAGTGGGGTGTAAAAGTCATCCTGTTCTCGAGTGTCTCTTACCCCCCTCCCAGCACATAAGTGCACATCTCTGCAGGGCAGCCACAGCATTAGAATCCTGCAAGAAAGGGGCTTTGGTAAAAGGCTCAGGATGGAGAGAGAATTCTCTCACTTTCCTTGTACCGAATGTGCCCACAGCATCATGTGTTCCATCTATACGATGTGAATGGACTTCTACCCCAGTGATTTCTACGAGTTCAAGAACTGCCACACCCTGACACAACTCAAGCTCTATATGAGGCTCCACATGCCGGCTTTGGACCTGCTCTTCTAAACACAAACTTTTTGACCAGCTGGAGGAATATGCGACCAGTAAGACCAAGAAAAAGTAGAAGTCCTGGTGTGGGTGCCTCAGAGCCTGTGAGTAGGAAGCCCATGTGGTCTAGGTATTGGTTGGCCCTTACTTCTACAGAGCTTGGCAAAATGCCCTTTATGGGTGGTGTCAGCCAGGTAATGTCTGTCCTCTGAAAGGACTCGGGAATAAGCACTCATTAGAAAGACCCTACACCTCCTCAGTGTTCAGTCCAAACTCCAGTTCTACAGGTTCCTCCATTAGATCCTCATGGAAGTTGAGTGACACTTCAACTTGCAGAGTCCACTCTGTCCACTCTGTACCTATTTCCATTCTTAGGTTTGGGTCATCGTGGAAGAGCTCATCCTGAACTCCGGATGAGCTGGTGACTGATGGAGACTGAGAATCATCACTGCACTCCAGAAACCATGGGCCTTCTGTAGAAATTACCAAACAGGTTTAGAATCCTATGGATATAGCTTTTGCTCTGAACCCCATGTGTGACACAGTTGAACCTGCAGATACTATGGAGGAAGAAAAAGAGCAGCCAGATTTCCTTCCGTTTCCTTTCACACTCCACCCAGAGTCAGTCCATCTGAGTCAGAGTAACACTCCACTTATTGTGCAAGCTGAAGGGGTACACGCTGGGCTCATGGAAAATGTCCCCATGGGAAGCAGCAAGTGTACTCTCAATACTGGATTCATTGAAGGAAAATGAATCCATCCTCACAGAATATCCAGACCCATCCATCTCACTAAAAGAGGCTCAATCTCCATTCGAAAAACCAGAATCCATCCCCCTCTTAACTCAGGAAGGACATTCTGTTTCTCATGAGGAAGGAGACCCTTCTGAGGACTCTGAAGTAGAATTACTGTCTGAAGGCAACTTGGAGGCCAGTCTGGATTTAGAGCTTTCCTGTCCCCTTCCTAAAAAGACATCTCTTTATCTTGCTCTCATGATTCTTGTCAAGTATTCATTGCATTTACTTTGCTATCTATTAAACTCTCGTTGTTAATATTATGGTGTGCAGTTCTTCAGTGCTTATTATACTGTGTTTTATTTTCCAATTATAATGTGAGACCTCAGACACATAGGTCCTGGGTGGGCCAAAAACCAGACAGGTCTGGTCCCATAGAAGACAACCTTACTGGATATACAGGGAACTATGAAATGCATGGAATCACCAGGAATCCAGGCCAGGCCTCCATGGAAAGACAAGTCAGCTACCAAAGCTTAAGGACAGAGCAGATGCCTGGAAATGTGTTTTGTCAATCGGGAGAAGTGCCAGAGTAACTGTAATATTATGTGGGACTCTGTTCTGTGCGTTCAAGTCTGTTTATATATCCATTGTGCTTTGTACAAATATTTAAGAAAATTAAAACTCCACAATAGCATCAAAAATCTACTTTGGCTTTGAATGTGGCCTAGTTGTAGAGTGCTCGCCTAGTATACAAGAAGACCTTGATTCAATTCCTCGGCACTGCATACACAGAAAAAGCAGATAGGGCACTGTTGCTCAGGTGTAAGAGTGCCACCCTTGAAGAAATGTGGCCAAGGACAGTTCCTGGTCCCTCAGTTCAAGCCCCAGGACTAGCCAAACAAGAAATCATACCATTTTCCACACATTTGGAAATAAATCTGTTTTATCTAACCCTACTTCTTTTTTGCCAGTCCAGGCTGTGTGCCACCAAGCTAAACTACTGGCCCCCAACCTTACTATTTTTAATCATTTAATTTTTTTACATAATCGTATTTCATGCTGTCTGTATTAATACCATAATCAGTATGCTTAGTGTAATAATGTTAAAGGTAAAACGTAAGAAATTAATAACTAAAATTCCTTTTTTATTAGTTTTATAGCATTACTACAATTTTATAAGAAAAATTACCTAGAATGTTTATTTTAGAGTTCAAGTAATCCATTTTGATAAATATATCAACCTACATCATTTATTTGAACACATTTTAAACTATTTTTTTCAGGAATGAAAATATATATATATTTGTTGTAAATGAAATTTATGACTTGGGGGGAAGGGAAAGAGAAAAGGGGGGAGAGGGTAACAGTGTTTACAAGAAATGTACTCATTACATATGTAACAGCAATCTCTTTGTATATCACCTTGAACAACAAATTTTTTGAAAAGTACAATAAGTTTAAATGTCTACTTTGGGCAGAATTTTTTTTTGCCAGTACTGGGCTTAGACTCAGGACCTGAGCACGATCCTTGTTTTTGTTTTTGTTTATTCTTAAGGCGCAAGTTCTATCACATGTGCCACAGCACCACTTTTATCTTTTTTTATCTACGTTGTGCTGAGGAATTGAACTTGGGTCTTCATTCATGCTCGACAAGAACGCTTCCACTAGGCTTAACTTATGGCCCCAGTGGGAAGGAAGTTTTCCATAAAATATGTAGGAAATATGTACACTAAGGAAAAGCCATCAAAAATAGAAGAAAAATTATATACTTAGATAACAACATGCCAGTATTATGGCAGATCTCTGTAATTCTAGCTTCAAGAGTGGCCTATTTGGACCGGGAGTTGGCTGGCTGAAGTAAAGTGCTATCCTTGAGCAAGCCCTAGGATAGTGCTCTGGCCATGAGTTGAAGCCATAGGACATACAAAAAATAATAATTTAATGCCCGTGACTGGTGGCTCACCCTGGTAATCCTAGCTACCCTGGAGGATCGAGGTTCAAAGACGGCCCAGGCATAAAAATCTGTGAGAATCTTATTTCCAAATAATCCAGAAAATTCAAAATGACAATGTGCCTCAAGTGGTAGAGCTCTTCCCTTGAGCGGAAGAGCATAAGGTAAACATCCAGGCCCAGAGTTCAAGCCCCATGAGTGAAAAAAAGAAAAAGAAAAAGGAAGCCCTTATCTAAGGCTGGAGTGCACACTAGTGGTAGTTTGCTTGCCTAGTATGCACAAAGTCCTGTGTTCAATTACTCTGTACCACTTACACCAAAAAAAAGCTGGAAATGATCTCATAAGGTTGGGTTCTGAGGATCACAGTTCAAAGCCAGGCCAGACACTAAAGTCCATGAAAATGTTACTTCCCCTTAAGCACCAGAAAACCAGAGAGAGAGAGAGAGAGAGAGAGAGAGAGAGAGAGAGAGAGAGAGAGAGAGAGAGAGAGAGAGGGAGAGAGAGAGAGAGAGGGAGACAGAGAGACAGAGAGACAGAGAGACAGAGAGAGAGAGAGAGACAGAGAGAGAGACAGGCAGACAGACAGAGACAGACAGAGACAGAGAGACAGAGACAGAGACATCAAACAGTCAGGCACTGATTGCTGAAGAGTGTAATTCTAGCTACTATGGAGGCTGAGATTGGAGGATCTTGGTTCAAAGCCCAAAGCCAGCCTGGACACATATGTTTGTGAGACTTACATCACCAATTAACTACCAGAAACCAAAAATGGACCTGTAGAGGAAGAGCGCTAGCCTTGAGCTGAAGAGGTCAGGGACAGTCCAGGCCCAAAGTCCAAGCAACATGACGAATCAATAATAAAAAATAAGAAGATAGCTAATAGTAATGATGAATAATTTTGGGCTGGGAGTTTGGCCTAGTGGTAGAGTGCTTGCCTAGCATGCACGAAGACCTGGGTTCAATTCCTCAATATCACATACATAGAAAAATGCTGGAAGTGGTGCTGAGGCTGAAGTGGTAGAGCCCTAGCCTTGAGAAAATATAAGGACAGTGCTCAGTCCCTGAGTTCAAGCCCAGGACTGGCCAAATCAAAAGTAGTAGAGCACTGGCATTGAACTGAAGATCTGAGGAACAGCCCAGGCACAGAGTTCAAGCACCGCAAACAACAACAACAAAATCTATGAAATGGCAGTGGTGGTTTTAAGCTAAGAAAAATAGAGTAGAAATTGGTAAAATACATATTTGTGTGTAAGCAAAATAGCCAGACTTATGCATTAGAACAGGATAGCAACTTGAAAAAAAATTTTGTTTTCCATCTCACTACGTCCTGTCTCTTAATTTATTCAAGTAAGTAAAATGCTGGGTTTTATAATCATTGCTCTGAATATTAGAAAATCATAATATCTCTCATTAACCAACAAAGACCAGGAACTGGGGCTTCGTTCAAATGGCAGAGTATCAGGCAAGAGAAGAAAAAATTGAAGTAAGAACTTGAAGTTCTTGATCCAGAACCTGCATAGTAACAGAGCAGCAGCCTGGTGATGGTACCTCACACCTATAATGTTAGCTACTCAGGAGGCTAAGATCTGAGAATCAAAGTTTAAAGCCAGCCAAAGTACCCAGTTAACTGCCAGAAAAACCAGAAGTGGCACTGTGGCTCACAGATTAAAGCACTAGGCTTGAGCTGAAGAGCTCAGGGACAGTGCCCAGGCCCAGAGTTCAAGCCCCACAATTGACAAAAATCAAACAAGCAAACAAAACTCACAAAGAAGCCTGCAGACCACAGTGGTTCTGCTGAGTCTCTTCTCTATGGGGATCAGGAAACATTTCACTTTTTCTGTCTCTTTCCATCTCAACATTCATACTAAAATAAGACTGTGTTGAAAGTTTCAATTTATAAAAATGTTTTTCATGAAGCACCCTGAAATATTCACCGTTTATATCTCAATTGAAGATAGTTGATTTGGGGCTGCATTGGTAGAGTGCTAGCCTTGAGCAGAAAAGGTCAGGAATAGAGCTGAAGCACTCAGTTGAAGACCCAGTGCCAACACACAAAAGAAATTATGCACTTTATACATATTTTCTAATTAGTTAATGAATTTTTCAGTCTGTATAAATATAGGGTACATTCCTTGTTACTTAAGTAAGATTGCTCTTTTTTTTTCTTTTTCCCAGTCCTACGGCTTGGACTCAGGGCCTAGACATTTTCATTGGACTCGCTTGCCCAAGGTGAGTGCTCTGCCTCTTGAAACACAGCTCCACTTCTAGCTTTTTTCTGAGTATGCGGTACCGGTGAATAGAACCTAGGCCTTCATGCATTCTAGGTGAGCACTCTACCATTAGGCTACATTCCCAGGCTGTGAGATTCCTCTTACAGTCATTGTATGTTCACAGAGTTTGATCTCACACACTGTAGGGCCCTGGTTGGCTTTGACCTGTGATCCTAACCCCTGAGCCTCCTAAGTAGCTGAAATTAAGTTGTGAGCCAGCATTATGGCTTCCATTCTTTTTTCTACAAGAATATATGTAGTTATCTAAAATATATCTATAGCTGAAAAAAATGAATCTCTCCCAAACAAATCTTCAAAGAAACAACCATCCTATTAAAAGGTGGGCTAAAGACTTAAAAGAGTATTCTCTGAAGAAAAAATTAAAATGGGCTTTAGCCACATGAAGAAATGCTCCATATCTCTAGCAATAAGGGAAATGAAAATCAAAACAACTTTGAGATTCCACCTGACTCCAGTCAGAATGGCCATTATCAAAAAATCTAATAAGAAATACTGGTGGGGAAGTGACCAGGGGAGATCACACCTACACTGTTGGTGTGAGTGTAAACTCGTTCAACCACTAGGGAAAGCAGTGTGGTGGTTCCTCAAAAGACTGAACATAGAGCTCCCCTATGATCCAGCAAATCCACTACTTGGCATCTACCCAATTGTCCAGAAAAAAGGACATACTAAAACCACTAGCACAATGATGCTCATTGCAGCACTATTTACCATAGCAAAGCTATGAAACCAACCCAGATGCCACTCAGTAGATGACTGAATCAAGAAGATGTGGTACTTATACACAATGGAATGCTATGCTGCCATCAGAAGGAATGACATCGCCCCATTTGTAAGGAAATGGAAAGACTTGGAAAAATTCATATTAAGTGAAGCAGCCAGACCCAAAGAAACATAAGCTCAATGGTTTCCCTCATTTGTAATAATTAGTTCACATCTAGGACTCTCCTAGCAGAGGATTACAATAACTCAAAAACCTAGGTATATAAGGTCATATAGGATGAGACTAAATGAAAGGATCTCTAGGATATGGGAACAAGAGCTATATCTTGTGTCATCGTTGCTCTTAATCTTGTGTGATTTTTGTCCTTAATCTACTATGTTATTTCTCATCTCTTATTTTGACCTCTGGTTAATGTCAGATTGTTACTGTATCTGATTTTTTCCCTGGCTTATTGTATATATGTTAATTTGTTTATATCAAATAGGAAAGGGAAGGGGGGAAAAAGATGATTGGGAAGGGGAGGGGAGAGGGAACTGGGGACAAAAACATGTGGAGTGGAATAAATGTGTGAGAAGTAATGCAGTCCACTACCTGTAAATGTAATCGTAACCCCTCTATACATTACCCTGAAAATAAAAAAGAGACTATAAAAATATCTGTAGAACATGAGGTTGGATGATGGAAACAACCAGATGCCCTACTACAAAAAATGTGATACACGCACACACACACACACACACACACACACACACACACACACACACACACACACACAAACGCACACACACACAATGGAATGATACATAGCCAACCGACAAGATAAAATAATGGCATTCTTGGGGAAGTGGATGAAAAGGAAAAAAATCATATTAAGTGAAGTAATCCAAACTCAAAGGAACATAGGCCCAAGAGTCTCCCTCATTTGTCAAATTCAGTAGAAACCTTGGGCTCTGCTACCAGAGATTTACAATAGAACAAAATCTAGAGACATCGTGACAAAGAGTATGACACTAAATGTAAGGACCTCCAAGATAAAGAAACAAAACTCATATAATGAGTGATTGTTGTCCTTAATGAACTATGTGATCTCTTATCTCTTTTGCTATCCCTTGGTTATATCCTATTGTTACAATATTTCACCTTGTTTTCTGATATATTTCATATGTGCCTAATTGGTTATTTGAAATTGGATAGGGAAGGGGGGAAATGAACATGAATGGGGGTAGGGGAAGGGAAATGGGGACCATATCATTACATGGGGCATCAAAGTTTGAGAAGTAATGCACCTCCTATCTGGTGAATATAATGTAACGCTTCTATAAATTACAATAAATATAAATACATAAAAAGAAGATCTGCACAGAAAAAATAATAATGGCATTTTTGGGGTAGTGGATGAAATTAGAGTGAATCCTGTTGAGTGAGATAAGTCAAGACCAAGGAACAAAAGGTACATGGTCTCCTTAATATATGGATATTAGTTTCAAACAGTAGTAGAGCGATGATTGAATAGTTGATACCCAAAGTTCTGGACATAATTTTGGAGATATAAACATAACTACATAGACATAAAAATCTAGGATAGACTATACACTCTATAGACATGTGTTTTATTATAGATTAATCTGTATCTATGACATACAAAGACTCAGCTTAATTTTTACTATATTCTAAAATCTATGTGTCAGTGATTGTATAACGATTCCCTTCTTGAATACTTGTTGGTTAAACATGACATTTGAAATATGATGTAAAATTCAATGTTAATAATCTTTTTAAAAAAAGAGGCTAGAGGTAAATACCACTAATGTACTTGCTCTAAGTGGTACAGAAATTTTCTTAATGAATCAAGGGGTTTTATTACATCTTTATGCAATTATTTTAGTTCTGAGTGTTCTACACTCAATGATACTTCTGGAAAGATGATATAGTTGACTGTGTAGATGGTATGAAGACATACTGGCCTAAACGTAGAATAAAGCATTGGTAAGTGGCTGTTAGCTGTGCAGATTCTACTGGAATATGTGGAATGAATTTATTAAGCACAATGCAGGCTCTTAGTCCGATCAGGATCAAGATTTTGTGGTTCCATGAGATGAATGAGGAAAGATCAGAAAAATCTACTAAGATATCCAGATATACTTTTTAAACTAAGGTATCTGTACTACTTTTTTTTTTGTTTCTTCGTGGGGAGGTTGAACTTTGGACCTGGGCAAGGTCTCTTAGTTCTTTTTCCTCAAGGCTAATGCTGTACCAGTTTTAGCCACAACTCCACTTAGTTTTTGGTGGATAAGTGGAGAGTAGAATCTTACAGTTTTTTTTGTTTTCGTTTTTTTGCTTGCAAAGGCTTTGAATCACCTTCTCCCTGGCTAGTAGAATGACAATTATGACCCTCCAGCGCCTGGCTAGTGATTTTTTGAAAATTGGACTTTATTCCAAATCACATAACTGGTTCCTAGCAAAGTTTTGAAGCCTGACTTAAATGTGACAGATTTTTGTCACTTGGAGACACTCTGTGCTGAATGTTAGAAATCTACCAGCTGAGTCACAGTGGCACTTCCAGTTTTTGGTTTATGTGGTGCTGAGGAATGGAATCCAGGGTTTCATACATGCTAGGCAAGCTTCATTTTCAGCCCAAGGTTTTATGTTTTGTTTTTTCAGTGTTGTTGCTTCTAAGGTACTGTATGATGTTCTTTCATTTTCTTTGCTTTTTACCTCTTTTCTTCTTTTTCCCTTTAGTTTTATTCTCTGTAGTCACTGTGTTGAATTCGGGTACCCTGTGTCTTCTACATAGGTTTATGTGATTTGGGGAATGGAGAGGGTATAATAAAATGGTAAAAAAAAAAAACAAAGGAAAAAGGGTGAACCAATTGAACAGTGATACTTGGAAGACACTAAACGGAAATGAACTGAACAATCTGGGTGGAGAGGGGGCTGAAGGTAGGAAAACAGAGAAAAATGAGGGAGGGGATAACAATTTTCTTAAGAAATGTGTTCATTACTTATGTAACCGTATGCCAACTATATATTGACTTAACAAAAAAATTAACTTAAAAAATAATTTAGCCGGGTATGGTGGCTCACACTTGTAAATGTAGCTACTCAAGAGGCTGGGATCCAAGGATAGCAGTTCAAAGTCAGGCTGGGCACTGAAGTCCATGTGACTCTTATCTCCAATTAACCACCAGAAACCCAGAAGTGGCCCTATGGCTCAAGGGATAGGGCAGTAGTCTTGAGCTGAAAAGCTCAGTGACAAGACCCAGGTGCAGAATTGCAGTCCCATGACTTGAATGATGAATGATACTAGCCAGGCTCTGTGCGCTCACACTTGGAATCCTATCTACACAGAATCAGGTTTGAATCCAGCCCAAACAAATTGCATGATATTCTTATTTACAGTTCATTACCAAAAATCTGGAAGTGGAGCTGTGGATAAAGTGGTAGAACACTAGCCTGAAGCAAAAAAAAAAAAAACAATTAAGTACAGTTCCCAGGCCCTGGGTTCAAGTCCCAGGACTTGCATAAAACAAACAAAATGTGACGCTGAGTCGTCCAACATTTGGTGTTGTAGTTCAATATTCTTGATATGCGTCTTAGAAATTAAGTCCCTAGCAAATACTCTCCCCTGAAATTCTGCTTCATAGCTGATTTGTAGAATTTCAGCATCATTACTATCACCTTCCAGTTAGCATAGCAGTCTACTACTGAAAATTTGAAGAAAACTTTTGAGTAATCCTAATAAATCTGTGTATCATCTGCACACACATCAAATCAGCAGGAGCTATGTTCTACTATTATATAAATGTATTTAATCCCTTCTTGACTTAATGAGCCTTAAAGAGTAAAACATATGAAATAGTTATGAAACTAACAGTCACCATTCTTCTACCTAATATTGTAATATAAGTTTATAAATGCAAGGACTATTCTGAAGTGTGCAGAAGATAGCTTCTAATTATAATATTCTCATGAAGTATAGTTTATAAGAAACATGTTGCTTGCTTTGGGAAAGCAAAGGCAAGGAAAAATGATATAAGTAAGTTCCCTATTTATCAGAAGGAAAATACTATTGGGTTTAGATCAACTTCATTCATTCCGTGCTGATGAAACAAATATTTGCAATTCCTGAGGCCAATCACTTCATTGTGATGCAGAATCAGCCAGCTTAGATCAATCTTCCAAAAAAGGAATGGAACAAATGAGAAGCAATTAAGGTTTCCAAAATGAACCGGGTGGTGGTGGCAGCTCACACTTGTAATTCTATCTACTCAAGGCCTGAAATCCAAGGATCTGGATTAAGTCTGTCTGGGATGAAAATATTCCTGTCTGTAACATCATCTCTGTTATCACAGCCCAGCTGATACACTCTGTCCAACAGGTTCCAAACACCAAAGTCCATCTCCTATCTGAAATACTATCAAATGTACTCACATATTATTTCCTCTTTGGGAGATAGTTGAAACATGTACCAGAAACATTTACCTGGCTTCAGAGTGGAAGTGGAAATATATACTCACTAGAATCCCATCTAGTAAATTACAGTCACTCATCGTTCCTCACATCTTGTTAGTTAAATTGAACAATGAGTGTTTGGATCAGAAGCAATGTGTATGAGCATACAGGTTGTGAAAGTACTGTAAACCTAGCTACTCAAGATAAGCTGAGACCTGAGGATTCCAGTTCAAAATCAGCCACGCAATAAATTCCATAAGATTTTTACCTCTAATTAACCAGCAAAAAACAGAGCGTTGAATTGTGCTTAAAATGCCACAGCCCTACGCTTTGCATAAAAGGGGTAAGGGGTAGCATTCAAGATGCCCACTCTCTCAACTCCTTTTTAACATAGTACTAGAATTCCTAGGCAGTGCAATAAGGCAAGAAGCAAGCATAAAGGGGATCCAAGTAGGGAAAGAGGAAATAAAACTATCCCTCTTCGCAGATGACATGATTCTGTATTTAAAGAATCCTATATACTCTACTCCCAAGCTCCTTGAGCTGATTCAAAACTTTGGAAGGGTAGCAGGCCATAAAATCAACCCTCACAAATCAACTGCCTTCCTTTACGCCAACAGTGAGAGGAACGAGGCAATAATCAGGAAAGAAACTCCTTTCACAATAGCCTCAAAGAAAATAAAGTACCTAGGAATTAGCTTAACTAAGAATGTAAAGGACCGTTTAGATGAAAATTTTAAAACGATAAAAAAGGAAATTAAAGCAGAACTAAGGAAATGGAAAAACCTCCCATGCTCCTGGATTGGAAGAATCAACATTGTGAAAATGACAATCTTGCCAAGCGCTATCTACAAATTCAATGCAATACCCATCAACTTCCCAATGTCATTCTTTAAAGAAATAGAAGAGGCAATTCAAAATTTCATATGGAATAATAAAAGACCAAGCATAGCAAAAAAAACTTCTTAGCAGAAAGAACAGCGCTGGAGGAATTTCAATTCCAAACTTTAGACTCTATTACAGAGCAATAATTCTCAAAACAGCTTGGTACTGGCACAAGAACAGGCCTGAAGTCCAATGGATTAGAACTGCGGACCCAGATATTAAACCACAGACCTATGGCCACCTAATCTTTGACAAGGGAGCCAAAAAAATAGAATGGAAGAAAGATGCACTCTTCAACAAGTTGTGCTGGCAGAACTGGTTAAGCACCTGCAGAAAACTAAAGTTGGATCCTTCTTTGTCACCTTTCACTAGAATTAATTCCAAATAAATCAAAGACCAGGAGGTAAAAGCTGACACACTGAAAAGTTTACAGAAAGGAATAGGAGATACACTAGGCCTCCTTGGCACAGGTCGAAACTTTCTTAATAAGGACCAAGAATCACAACAACTCAGAGAAAGGCTGGATAAGTGGGACTGCATTAAACTGCAGAGCTTTTGTATGGCAACGGAGATAGCTAGTAAACTAATCAGGAAGCCTACAGAGTGGAAGAAGATCTTCACCAACCAAACAACGGACAAAGGCCTCATATCTAAAATATATCAACAACTCAAAAAATTAAATCTCTCCAAAACTAACCTCCAAAGTAACACCCATCCCAATAAAAAATGGGCTAAAGACTTAAAGAGAGTCTTCTCTGAAGAAGAAACAAAAATGGCCTATAGACACATGAAGAAATGCTCCACATCTCTGGTCATAAAAGAAATGCAAATCAAAACAACTCTAAGATTCCACCTCATTCCAGTTAGAATGGCCAGGATCAGGAAAACGAATGACAACAGATGCTGGAGGGGATGTGGCCAGGAGGGATCACTACTACACTGTTGGTGGGAGTGAAAACTCGTTCAACCACTATGGAAAGCAGTGTGGCAGTGCCTGAAAAGGCTAAACATAGAACTCCCCTATGACCCAGCAATTCCAGTACTTGGCATTTACCCAACAATCCAGAAACAAGGGCATACTAAACCCACTAGAACAACAATGTTCATTGCAGCACTATTCACCATAGCAAAGATATGGAACCAACCCAGATGTCCCTCAGTGGATGAGTGGATCAACAACTTGTGGTATTTGTACACAATGGAATGCTATGCTGCTGTCAGAAAGAATGACATCGCCCCATTTGTTAGGAAATGGAAAGACTTAGAACAAACCATATTAAGTGAAGTAAGCCAGACTCAAAGGAACTTAGGCTCAGTGGTTTCCCTCATTCGTCATAATCAGTAGAAACCTTGGGCTCTACTAGCAGAGATTTGCAATACAGCAAAAGGCCATATAAAAGGCCATATAATGTGAAGCTAATTGAAAGGACCTCCAGGATATTGAAACAAAAGCCATATAATGAATGATTGTTGTAATTAATGTACTATGTTGTCTCTCATCTCCTTTGCTCTTCCCTTGGTTATCCCATATTTGTATAGTATCTCACTTTGTTATCTGATATATTGAATTTATTTGTATTTGGATATTTAAAATTTGATAGGGAAGCGGGGAAAACCAAGACGGGTGGGGGGTGTGGGGTTGGAGGGAAATGGGTACCAAGACATGTGAAAGTGTATCAATGTATATGAATTAATGCACCTTCTATCTGGCAAATATCATGTAACCCTTTTACTAATTACAATAAAAAATGAAAAAAAAAGAAAGGTGTAGTGTGTGGGGAGGATGATGGGGTCAAATACATTTCTTCTTAGAAATATACCTCATCTGGTTGCCCTGGATTTTTCCTGGCTTCTTCTTAGAGAAAGGCCTGTTATTCTGGATTTGTGGCTTGGCAATGATCTAGCATGTACATCTTCGAGTAAGACATCCACAACTTCCATGCCTGAGACTCGAGGTTCCTGACCTTTGGCAACAGCACAGCAACATCTTGCTTCCTCCTGAGCCACAGGCCAAGTGAGCTGGCTTGAGCTGGTTGTTAGTTACAGTGGCTTGGTTACCAGGGTTCCATATTCTGTTCCATTGTGAGGGAGGCAGGGTCACCTTTCAGGGCCCAATGACCAAAGATCCTTGCTCACAGAAGACCTCACCAAAGACATACTGGAGGCTGAATCTCTCCTCCAATCTCACAATATACATGTGGATGTAGTAAACAGCACACCTTATTTGTCCAATCCCAATGTCTTCCACTAGGCCCAACTACCAGTCTGGTCTCGGGCTCAAGGAGCCTTTCTTAGGTAAGATCCAAACTTAAGGGTCAATATTGCACTCATCCTTTACAAAACATTTGCTTCACATTGCCTTCTCTGCCTGCATTTTGCCCCTTGTTGAATTTTTTTTAATTTTTGCTAGTGTTGGGACTTGACCTCAGAGTGTGAACATTGTTCTTGGGCTTTCCTTGGGCTTTAGCTGTCCCACCGAGCCACAGCACCACTTGCAGCGTTTTCTATGTATGTGGGAATGAGGAATAAAACCTGAGTCTTTTTGCGTGGTAGCCAAGGACTCTACCACTAGGTCAAACACACAGGGCATCTTGCACATATTTTTGACGTCAATTTACCAGGATATTATTAGGTTTCTGTATCCTAATCATTTTTTTCCGGATGATTAGCTTTGCTGTCATGTGTAAAAATGCAAGAGGGGAAACACCGAAGAATTAGTGAAATTAAAAAAAAGCATTACACACATAGTTAAGTGTTCATTCTTTGTAGGAGAAAGGATATTTTGATATGATGATGATGTCTTTATAATTACGATGTCAGGGTTGAGAGTTTGGCACAGTGGTAGAGTGCTTGCCTAGCATCCATGAAGATCTGGGATTGATTGCTCAGTATCACATAGATAGAAAATCTAGATGTGGCACTGTGGCTCAAGTGGCAGAGGGCTAGACTTGAGAAAACCCGAGGACAGTGCTCAGGCCCTGAATTCAACCCCCAAGACTGGCAGAAAGTTTAAAGAAAATAAAAATGCTTTTTACGAGCTAATTCACTCACAGCATTTGATTCTGAAATCTTCGCTTCTGCATCTTGTGAAATACCCTTTTCCCTCAACGTAGACAAGAAAAACAGATCCATCCCATGGTCCACTTTGAGGCCACTGGTTGGGATAAGAGCTAGTCGTGCAGCAACACATATGTTTTATTCTAATTCTTTCCAAACTTTGTACTCAAATATGCTACCTACTTACCAACTTTGGTCAGTTATCCTTATGCTATACATTTTCTTCATGACAACAATATTCTTACACTCCTACGTTAATCCTCTTGTACCTCCCCTGACCTCTCTCATTCTTTTTTTCTATCTCTGGACTTCTGCTCGTCTTTCAACCCTTATACTGCACGGATGTACACTTGATGGCTGTTGAGCAATATTGTATATGTAGGTGGATAATTATTCTCTAGGCTCAGAGGGACTTAAAGACAATAGAGATTGGATTGAGAGGCTTATTGTTTTGGGTATAAATCGCTTATCAGTGGTTGTATTAGACTGGTCTGTAAGTGCACAAAAAGAAAGAGTGATAATACCAATCAAAACTTGTGAACATCTGGTGTCTGCCAGCTACAGAGGTCTAGGTTGGTTATATCTGAAAAACTATAATCGTATTTAGTAGTAATCTTGCTCCCATTTTCAAATGGGCAGAACAAGAAACTCAAGAAAAATGTCAAATCAAGAAACAACATCCCCCACCCAATATAAACAGACAATGGAACAGTCACTGGCAAACCTAGAGGAGAGTCTTCCAAGTGCTACACAAATGCAATTGATAAACATCATTAATGAAAAATGTGAAAATATAAAGAAAGTGATAATGGAGTAAGCTATACCTGAACAAGAGGAAAGCATAAACAAGGTGGTAAGTGAAAAAGAATAAGCCATAAAGGAGGCCATAATAAAGGTTTTTCAAAGAAAGATGGATGAATTCATAGAATCCACAAATAAAAATGTGACCAAACTCCAGCAAATGTCCAAAGAAAATAAAGCTACTGAGCTAACCACTCAAAAGGAAATCGTGGAGATAAAGAAATCCATACATGATCTAAAACAAGAGATGCAAGGCATCAAAAGTGAGCATTTAGTAGCAAGGGAGATAAAAAATAAAGTAGATAGCTTTGATAGCAGGTTAGACAATGCAGAGGAGAGAATTTCCGGGGCTGAAGATAATTTAGGTATTATAAAGAACAGAAAATGAGTCAATGCAAATCTAGGAAATATGAGAGAGCGCTTCAGGAGGTCCAAGATACAATTAGGAAGCCTAATTTAAGGCGAGTTGGTATTGAGGAGGGCGTGGAGAAAGAGGTCAATGGTATTGGAAATATACTTCAGGGAATCATCTCCGAGAATTTCCCAAATATCCAGAAGGGCAGGACATCCACATACGAGAAGCTTTTAGAACCCCAAACAGATCTGACCAGAAAAGAACATCCCACCGCCACATTGTGATCCGAACTGGATCAATAGAAACGAAGGAAAGATCCTAAAGGCAGGCAGGGAAAAGGGATCAGTAACCTACAAAGTCAAACCAATCAGAATAACCCCAGATTTCTCAGCAGAGACCATGCAAGAACGAAGTGACTGGAAGCATATATGTCATGCCCTTATATCAAATAACTACCAACCAAGAATACTGTAGCCAGCTAAGCTCTCATTCATAACTGAGGGAACAATAAAAACATTCCATTCCAGGGAAAAGCTGCAACAATATGTCGAAACAAAACCAACACTACAGAGAATTCTCAAAGATGCTCTATACATAGAAAACCAAAATAAATGCAATATAGGGAAAGAAAAGGCACCTAAACAGCATACCATCTAAGGACCCAAGAACTGTCAAGACACAGGCCCTACTAAAAGCTTTTAAAAATGGTAGGAACTAATAAATATCTCTCAATCCTAACTCTCAATATGAATGGACTGAACTCTCCAATTAAACGGCATTGGTTATCTAGTTGGATCAAAAAGCAAGAGCCATCGTTCTGCTGTCTTCAAGAGACACATCTTACCCCAAAACAATCATCTTTTGAAAGTGAGAGGTTGGAATAAACTCTATCAAGCTAACTGCCCCCATAAACAGGCTGGAGTTGCCATCCCCATATCAGATACAATAGACTTCAAACTAAAATTACTAAGAAAACACAAAGAAGGTTACTACATACTACTAAAAGGATCTTTCCTCCCGGAAGACATAACGATCCTAAATATTTACACACCCAATCCCGGAGCTCCAAACTTCATCAAGCAAACTTTACTTACACTGAAACCATACATAGATCGAAATACAGTGGTTGTTGGTGAGTTTAACACACCACTCTCACCTATGGACAGATCAACAAGGCAAAAACTCAAAAGAGAAACCTTGGAACTGAACTACTATATAGACCAAATAGATCTAACAGACATCTGCAGAATATTCCACCCAGTAACACCACAATATACGTTTTTCTCAGCAGCACATGGAACATTTTCCAAAATAGACCACATCTTAGGCCATAAAGCAAACCTGGACAGATTCAGAAACACTGAAATTATTCCATGCACACTCTCAGACCATAAAGGCATTAAATTGGAGCTGAACACAAATCTCCACCAAAGAAAACCCTGTAACTCATGGAGACTGAACAACACATTGTTGAATCAAAATCAATGGGTAATCGAAGAGATCAGAACAGATATCCAACTGTTTATGAAATTTAACAATAAGGAGCACACAAATATCAACTCCTTGGGGACACAACAAAGGCAGTACTCAGAGGAAAATTTATAGCGCTGAGTGCCTACAACAGCAAGTTGGAAAAATGGCAAACCAACTAGTTAATGTTTCACCTTAACCTCATGGAAAAAGAGCAACAAACCAACCCTAAACCCATTAGGAGAAAGCAAATTATTAAAATCAAAGCAGAATTAAATGATTTGGAATAAAAAACATCTATACAAAGGATCAACAAAACAAGGAGATGGTTCTTTGAAAGAATTAACAAAATTGACAAGCCCTTAGCAAATCTTACCAAAAAAAGAAAAGAGCATATCGAAATAAACAAAATCGCAGATGAAAATGGTAATATCACGACAGAAATTACCAAGATCCAGAATATCATGATGGAATACTTCTCAAACCTATACGCCAACAAATTTGAGAATCTAGAAGAAATGGATGAATTCCTAGACAATATTAACATACCCACACTGAACCAAGAAGAGCTAACCCAACTCAACAGACCTATTTCAAGCTCTGAAATAGAAATGGAAATTAGACAACTTCCACTTAAAAAGAGCCCAGGGCCAGATGGATTCACAGCTGAATTCTATAAGGTCTTCAAAGAGAGCTCACACCAATACTCCTCAAGCTCTTCAACGAAATTGAAAATGAAGGTCCTTTACCAAACTCATTCTGTGAAGCCAGCATATCCCTCATCCCCAAACCAGACAGAGATTCATCAAAGAAAGAGATCTATAGACCCATTTCTTTGATGAACATCGATGCAAAACTTCTCAACAAAATACTGGCCAACCGTCTACAACAACTCATCAAAAAATTATACACTATGATCAAACTGGATTCATCACAGGGAGGCAAAGCTGGTTCAACATACACAAATCAATTAATATAATTCAACACATCAACAGGAGCAGGGATAAAATCACATGATTGTCTCAATAGATGCGGAAAAGGCATTTGACAAGATCCAAAACCCCTTTATGTTAAAAGATGTGGAGAAACTAGGAATCAATGGAACATTTCTCAATGTAGTAAAGGCTGTGTATGAGAAACCCACTGCTAGTATTATACTTAATGGTGAAAATCTAAAGCCATTCCCTCTAAAATCAGGAACGGGACAATGATGCCCACTCTCTCCACTCCTTTTTAACATAGTACTAGAATTCTTAGACAGTGCAATAAGGCAAGAAGAAAGCATAAAGCGGATCCAAGTAGGGAAAGAGGAAATAACACTATCCCTCTTTGCAGATGACATGATTCTGTATTTAAAGAATCCTATAGACTCTACTCCCAAGCTCCTTGAGCTGATTCAAAGCTTTGGAAGGGTAGCAGGCCATAAAATCAGCCCTCACAAATCAGCTGCCTTACTTTACGCCAACACTGAGAGGAACGAGGCAATAATCAGGAAAGAAAATACTTTCACAATAGCCTCAAAGAAAATAAAGTACCTAGGAATTAGCTTAACTAAGAATGTAAAGGACCGTTTAGATGAAAACTTTAAAACGATAAAAAAGGAAATTAAAGCAGAACTAAGGAAATGGAAAAACCTCCCATGCTCCTGGATTGGAAGAATCAACATTGTGAAAATGACAATCTTGCCAAGGGCTATCTACAAATTCAATGTAATACCCATCAACATCCCAATGTCATTCTTTAAAGACATAGAAGAGGCAATTCAAAATTTCACATGGAATAATAAAAGACCCCGTATAGCAAAAACACTTCTTAGCAGAATGAACAGCGCTGGAGGAATTTCAATTCCAAACTTAAGACTGTATTACAGAGCTATAATTCTCAAAACAGCTTGGTACTGGCACAAGAACAGGCCTGAAGTCCAATGGAGTAGAACTGCGGACCCAGATATTAAACCACAGACCTATGGCCACCTAATCTTTGACCAGGGAGTGAAAAAAATAGAATGGCAGAAAGATAGCCTCTTCAGCAAGTTGTGCTTGCAGAACTGGTTAAGCACCTGCAGAAAACTAAAGTTGGATCCTTCTTTGTCACCTTGCTCTAGAATTAACTCCAAATGGATCAAAGACGTGGAGGTAAAAGCTGACACACTGAAAAGTTTACAGGAAGGAATAGGAGATACACTAGGCCTCCTTGGCACAGGTCGAAACTTTCTTAATAAGGACCAAGAATCACAACAAATCAGAGAAAGGCTGGATAAGTGGGACTGCATTAAACTGCAGAGCTTTTGTATGGCAACGGATATAGCTAGTAAACTAATCAGGAAGCATACAGAGTGGGAGAAGATCTTCACCAACCAAACAACGGACAAAGGCCTCATATCTAAAATATATCAACAACTCAAAAAATTGAATCACTCCAAACTAACCTCCAAAGTAACACCCATCCCATTAAAAAATGGGCCAAAGACTTAAAGAGAGTCTTCTCTGAAGAAGAAACAAAAATGGCCTATAGACACATGAAGAAATACTCAACATCTCTGGTCATAAAAGAAATGCAAATCAAAACAAGTCTAAGATTCCACCTAACTCCAGTTAGAATGGCCAGGATCAGGAAAACGAATGACAACAGATGCTGGAGGGGATGTGGCCAGCAGGGATCACTACTACACTGTTGGTGGGAGTGCAAACTCGTTCAACCACTATGGAAAGCAGTGCGGCAGTGCTTCAAACGCTAAACATACAACTCCCCTATGACCCAGCAATTCCACTACTTGGCATTTACCCAACAATCCATCAACAAGGGCATACTAAACCAACTAGCACAACAATGTTCATTGCAGCGCTATTCACCATAGCAAAGATATGGAACCAACCCAGATGTCCCTCAGTTGATGAGTGGATCAACAAGTTGTGGTATTTGTACACAATGGAATTCTATGCTGCTGTCAGAAAGAATGACATCGCCCCATTTGTTAGGAAATGGAAAGACTTAGAACAAATCATATTAAGTGAAGTAAGCCAGACTCAAAGGAACTTAGGCTCAGTGGTTTCCCTCATTCGTCATAATCAGTAGAAACCTTGGGCTCTACTAGTAGAGATTTGCAATAGAGAAAAGGCCATATATAAGGCCAAATAATGTGAAGCTCATTGAAAGGACCTCCATGGTATTGAAACAAAAGCCACATAATGAATGATTGTTGTCCTTAATGTACTGTGTTGTCTCTCATCTCCTTTGCTGTCCCTTGGTTATCCCATATTGGTATAGTATCTCACTTTGTTATCTGTTATATTGAATTTATTTGTATTTGGATATTTGAAATTTGATAGGGAAGGGGGGAAAACCAAGACGGGTGGGGGGGTTTGGTGTTGGAGGGAAATGGGTACCAAGACATGTGAAAGGGTATCAATGTATGTGAATTAATGCACCTTCTATCTGGCAAATATCATGTAACCCTTTTACTAATTACAATAAAAAAATTAAAAAAAAGAAAGTGGTAATGTGTTGGGAGGATGATGGGGTCAAATACATTTCTTCTTAGAAATTTACCTCATCTGGTTGCCCTGGATTTTCCTGGCCTTCTTCTTAGAGAAAGACCTGTTATACTGGATTTGTGGCTTGGCAATAATCTAGCATGTACATCTTCTAGTAAGACAGCCACAACTTCCATGCTTGAGACTCGAGTTTCCTGACCTTTGGCAACAGCACAGCAACATCTTTCTTCCTCCTGAGCCACAGGCCAAGTGAGCTGGCTTGAGTTGGTTGTTAGTTACAGTGGCTTGGTTACCAGGGTTCCATATTCTGTTCCATTGTGAGGGAGGCAGGGTCACGTTTCAGGGCCCAAAGACCAAAGATCCTTGCTCACAGAAGACCTCACCAAAGACATACTGGAGGGTGAATCTCTCCTCCAATCTCACAATATACATGTGGATGTAGTAAACAGCACACCTTATTTGTCCAATCCCAATGTCTTCCACTAGGCCCAACTACCAGTCTGGTCTCAGGCTCAAGGAGCCTTTCTTAGGTAAGATCCAAACGTAAGGGTCAATATTGCCCTCATCCTTTACAAAACATTTGCTTCACAGTGTCTTCTCTGCCTGCATTTTGCCCCTTGTCGATTTTTTTTGTTTTTCCTAGTCTTGGGCCTTGACTTCAGAGTGTGAACATTGTTCTTCGGCTTTCTTTAGGCTTTACCTGTCCCACTGAGCCACAGCACCACTTGCAGCGTTTTCTATGTAATTGGTAATGAGGAATCAAACCTGAGTCTTTTTGCGTGGTAGCCAAGGACTCTACCACTAGGTCAAACACACAGGGAATCTTGCACATATTTTTGACGTCAATCTACTAGGATATTATTAGGTTTCTGTATCCTAATCAACTTTTTCCTAATGATTAATAAAGTAGATAGCTTTGATAGCAGGTTAGACAATGCAGAGGAGAGAATTTCCGGGGCTGAAGATAATTTAGTTATTATAAAGACAGAACAGAAAATGAGTCAATCAAAATCTAGGAAATATGAGAGAGCGCTTCAGGAGGTCCAAGATACAATTAGGAAGCCTAATTTAAGGCTAGTTGGTATTGAGGAGGGCGTGGAGAAAGAGGTCAATGGTATTGGAAATATACTTCAGGGAATCATCTCAGCGAATTTCCCCAATATCCAGAAGGGCAGGCCCATCCAGATACGAGAAGCTTTTAGAACCCCAAACAGACCAGAAAAGAACATCCCACCTCCACATTGTGATCCACATTGTGGGGTTTGCACCTTGGGCCGTGAGCTCTTTAGTTTAAGGCTATTGTCCTACCCTGAGTATTGCCCCTCAGTTCTTCTGCTCACAGCTCCCTACCCCTCTTCCCATTATATACAGAACAAAGGTCATCCTCAGTCTTTTTAAAAAAGTAAAACATACAGTAAATTTTAGTATAAAACAGCAAGAAATAAATTTCTTGCCAGGTGCAGTGACTTCTACCTGTAATCCTAGCTACTCAGATATCAGGCTGATATCTAAAGATTTGGTTCAAAGCCAGCCTGGGCATTAGAAAATCTATAAGACTCTCATCTACAGTTAACCAGTAGAATATGGGAAATGGCACTGTGGCTTCATAGGTAGGGTGATAGCCTTGAGTTGAAGAGCTCAGGAACAGTGCCCAGGCCCAGAGTTCAAGGCTTATAAATCCCCCAGCCAAAGAAAACAAAAAAAGTTTCTTCCCCAAGTGATTATTATGCCAGCCATAGAACATTAACATTCTGGGTGTACTTCACAGTATTATTACTTGATACCCTAAGATTTTGCAATATTCTCACAGTACCAGCATATTTCATCATGTAATGTAGTTCCTTTTCAATGGAATAATTCCATTTATAACCTAAATCTACTCCCCCAACTTATTTTTGTCAATACCACAATTGCTCTACCATGATATGCCACAAGCCATTAAACATTTTATGGTGGGTAATTGGAAAGGAGTCTCATGGAATTTTGTGCCAGGCTGGCTTTGAACCATGGTCCTCAGATCTCAGTCTCCTGAGTAGCTAGGATGACAGGCGTGAGCCACCAACACCTGGCTTGCCTTTTTATTTTTTTGTGTGTCTTGGGACTTGAACTCTGCGCCTAGGCACCATCCCTAAGCTTTTCAGGTCAATATTTCATGTAAGTCTAAACATTTAAGTAAAGGAATACAATTCCAACAAAAAAAGAATAAAGTTCCAGACATGGTGTGTTTATAACTCAGTGCTAATTACTTGATGAAAATGTGCCATTCCAGAAGCTGGTATCATTTGATGATGTAGCTGTGGATTTCAGCTGGGAGGAGTGGCAGCATCTGGACAATGGTCAGAGGACCCTGTACAGAGATGTAATGCTGGAGACCTACAGCAACCTGGTGTCCTTAGGTGAGCAAAAGTCAAATTCACTTGCAAGGCCAAGTGCCTTGTTATTTTGCAGATACGTGAATGTTTATCAAACTTTCAATACTATTTAAATGAAAGATTCCAGGCCCTGAGAAGTATCATTACTTTCTAAAGAAAACCTAAGGTAATTTTGTACTCATTCTTCAGGATACCTTCAGGATACTTTGACAACAGTTCTAAATTATGTTTCCTCTAATGGAGACGACATTCCAAACTTACACAGTAATTGTAAGTGGATAAACCATCCAGAATAGAATATATATCATTATTGGAAATAGGATCTACAAATCACTAAACAGTGAGTTTATAATGGAAACCTGGCACTAGGTGCAATGTGTCATGCCTGTAATCTTAAAATATTCAGGAGGAAGAAATCTAAGAATTCTAATTTGAAGCCAGCAATGGCATAAAAATTGCCATGAAACTCTATAACTCCAAGTAAACCCTCAAAAATGTTAGTGGAGTGTCAAGAGTTTGACTTTGTGGTTGAGTGCTTGCCTAGCATGCATGAAGACCTATGCATGTAAGTGGAGCTGGGACTCAAACTGGTATTTTTCTAGCCTTGAGCAAGACAGCTAAGTTTATGCCATACAAAATGAATCCAGAGCTGGGGAAAAGTCAACCATGGAGCCAGTGAGAAATGAGAAAAAAGATTTAATAGGTCTAGAATTCAAGTCCCATGACGGCAAAAAGAGAAAGAAAGTAAGAAAGAAAGAAAGAAAGAAAGAAAGAAAGAAAGAAAGAAAGAAAGAAAGAAAGATATTTCATTTCTTTAAAAGTAAGACTATAAATGATTGAGCAAACAAGGAATAAGTCAGGGCATTATTCTCTGATAAGGATAATATCTTTATGCTGGTAGGAAGAGACTGGTATTCAGAACCAGACCTTTCCACCAGAAATTGAGCCTAGTGGTAGAGTGCTTGCCTAGCATGCACAAAGACAAAGGTTTGATTCCTTATTACCACATACATAGAAAAAGCCAGAAGTAATGACTTCATTGGTAGGGTACTAGTCTTGAGAAAACCCAAGGACAGTGATTAGGTCCTAAGTTCAAACCCAGGAATGGAAGGAAAAAAAAACAACAAAGTTTCAATCAACATAAGAAAATTAACTAGACAATGAGCTGGGGATTTTCTGGTCTTCCATGGTTCTGAGGGACAGGAGTGTTAGAAAAGGAATTTTTATAAGACTTCAAATGGAAAGAAACAAATTTCAAAATTCCCACAAATACCTAAATTGAGACTTTAGTGAGAAGTTGTAACTGAAGGGATATAGGTGTAAGTCCTTACTCTCAAGAATCTTTCTTGCTTGGATCAAAGGCAAACAGACATATAAACCAAACTTGTGGCCGCTGAATCAAGAAAAAATTCGTGTTCCTCACTTAATGGTTAATAAGCAAATAGAGCATTGAAACTGGGTAAGGTAATCCTATCTGCTACTCAGGACCTGAGACTCTTATTTGTAGTTAACTCTGGAAAAGAGTAAGTGGGGCTGTAGCTCAAGGATAGGGGTTATAGTCTTCTGCTGAAGTGTTCAGGGACAGGGCCGAGGCCTATGAACTACCAAAAAAAAGAAAAGAAAAGAAAAGAAAGTTTTAAAAAGATGCAAAACAGCACAGTATTTAGATTATTTCTCAAAAATAAAAGAAAGGCAGCTATTTCTCAATGTATAAACAAAACATTATTTGAAAAAAAACAGCTGCAGGTATAGTATAGGTAGTACTCAGCTTAAAACTGTAGCAATACCTAGTTGGGTAATTTCAATAAATATTTCCTGTGATATAAAAGAGAACTAAAACACAGAAAAACATTATTGGTCATTGTAAAATATCATTTTCTTAGTATGTTAGGGAGAAAAGCATATATTTCTCACAAATCAATTTCCACTTTTATATTTTAAAATATCTAACACTTAGGATGGGAAAGTAAAGTCATTACCTTTACAGTAAGGAATATTTGTATCTCATGTATGTTTGTGTCTTTTTTTCTAGGACTCATTTTAGATGTCCAGGTAATGCAAAACGTGTTCAAGACCTGCCAGGAAAGTCCACATGAATGTCTTTGTGAAGTAGCAGTTGCAAGTAGTATCGAAGTGGAGGAAAACGTGAGATTAGCAACAACTTTAAATTTGAGCTCTGCACATAATCCAGAGCTGATTAGTAATAACGGTAACAACTTAGGGGTGAGGACTGAGGAGTTCATTAAGTGTCAAAACATGTTTCTGTCTCCTAAGCCTGATGAGATGTATGCTGCATATAGATCTCATATGTCTCCTGTTCTTAAAAAATCCATCGGATATTCAGAGCATTTTATTCATGATTGTGACAGTCCAAAAGATCTGCAGTATCATAATTCTGTTCTCCCTGCCCAAGAAATTCTTCAGGGAGGGAGGAAAACTGCTAAATGTACTGTGTGATGAAAAATATTGTACTTAACACCGACCATCACTACACATCCGAAAATGTACACAGGAGAGACTCCTCATACATGTAGTGAATGTGAGAAATCTTTCAGTAATGAAATACGCCTTACAATACCTCAGAGCAAATATCCTGAGATATGTGATGCGTACATCAAGTGTGAAAATTAATTTCTGAGAAGTCAGACCTGACGCTCCAACCTCGATCTCCAAGAGAAGACAAACCTTATGAATATGAGGAACGTAATAAAATTTCTGCCCAGAATTCAGCTCTCAGCACACATCAGAGATCTCACACAGAAGAGAAATCTTATGAATGGGATAAATGTGGGAAGACTTTTAGACTGAAATCATACCTCACTTTGCACCAGAGAAGACACACAGAAGAGAAACCTTATGAATGTAACAAATGTGAAAAGTCTTTCACCCAGAAGATACACCTTCGAGTTCATCAAATAAAACACACAGAAGAGAAGTCTTATAAGTGTAATGAATGTGGAAAGTCTTTCCAAGGGAAGGGAAAACTTCGTGTTCATCAGAGAATACACACAGGAGTGAAACCTTATGAATGTAACCAATGTGTAAAGTCTTTCCGACAGAAATCTTCCCTCAAATTGCATCAAAGAACACACACAGGAGAGAAACATTATGTGTGCAACAAATGTGGAAAGACCTTCAAGTGGAAGTCATATCTTGATGGGCATAATAGAACACACACAGGAGAGAAAACTTATGCATGTAGTGAATGCGGATAGTCTTTCAAATGGAAGGTAAAACTCCATGTTCATCAGAGAATATACTCAGGAGAAACACCTTAGGAGTGTAACATATGTGGAAAGTCCTTCACACAGAAGCCAAACCTCAACATGCATAAGACAATTCAAATAGGAGAAAAACCTTATGAATGTAACCGATGTGGAATGTCTTTCAAATGGAAGTCTTCCCTCAAATTGCATCAGAGAACACACACAGGAGAGAAACTGTACGAGTGCATCAAATGTGGTAAGACCTTCAGATGGAAGTCACATTACAGGAGGCATAACAGAATTCACACATATTAGAAACCTTAGGAATATAACCAAAGTTGAAAGTCTTTCGTGCAGTATTCACCCTTCAGGAAGCGTAAGAGAGTTCACACATATGAGAAGCCTTAGCAATGTAATAAATAGGAAAGACTTTTTAGTCTGTGGAAGAAAACTCAGCTTGTGTCACAGAACCAACACAAGATAAAACCCTTAATGAATGTAGCAAATGTTCAGTCTTTTCCCCAGAAGGCACAAGTCAAGATTTATCACTAAACACCCACAGGATAGAATCCTATGAATAAAATGAAAGGGAAATTTTTTTGAAGAACTCATAGTTGAGTTTGCATGATACCACACAGACACAGGATAAAAATCGTATGAATATAAGAATATGAAAAATCCATCATGAACGCATGACTAAGTATAAAATGCACATAGGAGAGAAAAACCTTATGAATATTACAAATGTGGAAAGTGTTTGACCTGGAAGGCATACTTCTGTGTTCATCACAAACCTGATTCCCATAGAAGAAAAGAAAATTAATGAATACAACAAATGTGCAATGACTATTAATCAGAAGTCAGTCTTCAGTACATTTCAGAACATACACAATAGAGAAATTCTGAGTAATGAAAAACATTCAGCTATATATAGAATCTCTGTATATGGGAGCATTAGGGTAAGTCTTCTAAACAAAGTCAACCTTCAGCAAGCATTAAGAGCACTCACAGAAGAAATAATAGCATGTAGGAAAACCTTTGTCAGAAACCTCTAAAAGTTGACTGTGTGGCTTAGTGGTAGAGTGCTAACCTATCAAGGATGAAGGCCTGGGTTAGATTCCTCAATACTACGTGAAAAGAGCAAGCCAGAAGCAGCACTGTGGTTCAAATGGTAGAGTGCTAACCTTGAGCAAAAGTAGCTCAGGCCCTGAGTTCAAGCCTAAGGATTGGACAGAGAGAGAGAGAGAGAGAGAGAGAGAGAGAGAGAGAGAGAGAGAGAGAGAGAGAGAGAGAGAGAGAGAGAGAGAGAGAAAGAGAGAAAGAGAGAAAAGAGAGAGAAAGAGAGAGAAAGAGAGAAAAACAGGAACTTCTAAATTTTACAGAGATACAGAAGGAGAGAGAGAAGGAAACAGAAACTAATTTCTAAACTTTACAGTGTTTCTATTTCTTTACAAATTCATCTATGTCATTCTTTCTGACAGAAGCACAGAATTCCATTGTGTAAAAATACCATATTTGATCTACTCATCAACTGATGGGCATCTGGGTTGGTTCCATACCTTTGCTATAGTAAATAGTGCTGTGATAAATGTTATTGTTCTAGTGAATTTAGTATGTCCTATCTGGACGATTGGCAAGTAGTGAAATTGCTGGATCACAGGGGAGCTCTATGTTTAGTCTTTTTGGGATACTGCCATAGTGCTTTCCATAGTGGTTGAACGAGTTTGCAATCCCACCACAGTGTAGTAGTGATCCCTCCTGGCCACATCCCCTCCAGCATACGTTATTAGATCTGGATCTTGGCCATTCTAACTGGAGTGAGGAGGAAAAGGGAAAGAGGAACTGAAACTTTCTCTCCTTACAGATGACATTATTCTGTATTTAAAGAACCCTATAGACTCTACCCCGAAGCTGCTTGAGCTGATATAAAACTTTGGTAAGGTAGCAGGGTATAAAATTAACCCTCAATGTCAACTGCCTTCTTATATGCCAACAAACGAGAGGAATGAGGCAAGAATCAGGATAGCAACTCATTTTGCTATCAAAGAAAATAAAATACCTAGGAATTAACTTACAATATAAAGCACCTTTTTGATGGAACTATAAAACCTGGAGAAGGAAATTATCACAGAACTGAGGAAATGCAAAAACCTATGCTCCTGGTTTGGAAGAAATAATATTGTAAAAATGGCAATCTTCAATCAATATCCCAATGTCATTCTTTAAAGAAACAGAAGAGGAAATCCAAAATTTCACTTGGAATAATAAAAGACCCCTTATAGTCTGTCTTCTTGCATGATACATAATGTTTAATCTCACCTTCTCCACCAAAATCTCACCTTTCTCATTGAGACATAGGTGGCCCTGTTTACTAGCAGCAAAGGCTCAAACGCGCAGTTTCAGGTGTCACCACTGCCTCTGTTACTGGGTAGATCCAAATCTGTCATCGATTCTGAGGTCTGCTCTTGGAGTCTTGGTCACAAGTTGTTCTGTGGCTTCTGCTGCCAGCCTGTGCCTATTTGCTTCCTTTTCCTCCAGCAGCCTACAACAGGGAATGAAGTTCAGGCGCTGATGCTCTCCTTCATATGCAGGGCAGGATGAGCCCAACCCTCCCTCATCTTCCTCTTCCAATTTTTGGGAAAAAATGTGCTGGCAGAAGTCCTCAGGTGTGGCGCATGGCTGATCCACACTTTTAATCCAGGCTGGTCAGGAGGCTAAGATCTGAGTATGGAAGTTCCAAGTCACCCAGAACAGGAAAGTCTGATAAATTCTTACTACCAAAAATAAAAACAGCTGGGAATGGAGTTTGTGCTCCAGTGGTAAAGGGCTAGTCTTGAGTACAAATGCTTAGTGCCCAGGCCCTGAGTTCAGGCTCCAGCACTGCCAACAACCTCACTTTAGTGAGATTTTAGCTTTATCCATGTAGGCACATCTCACTGGAATCTTTGCTGGTAGAGATAGTCTTCATAATTTTGTCTCAAGGTAAAGGTCCTCCTGGGGTAGTACACAAAAGTGTCATGGAGAGAGGAGCCCCACTTGCTCCAGGTTTGAAGATGGCATAGGTCAAGCCAGCATGGAGTTGGCACATCAGTCTTTTTCCTAGCACCACCTACCAGTGAATTTCAAATGACATTGATTGTTGAGGGATTGTGTGATTGAAGTGCCCCATTAAGGGCAGTGTTAGCACATCCAAACTTGGATACCAGGAATGCTGAAATCTCAAAGCTAAGATTTCTGTTGCCTACAGAAATGCTGGTGTGTCTGTGATTCACTAAAAGTTCAGGTGCAAAGATTCTGAAGCTTGATGCCATGTGTTTATTCCATTTAGTAAAATTATTTTAATGCACTGTATAACTTAAAACATTTGATAAGCATCAGGGGTAGTGAAAACATTGTTCTTGAATTCAGGTGTCTGGCAGGGTAATGGGGGGGGTGTTGGTGGCTGGGACTATGAAGCTGGAGCTGCTATCAAACCATGGATCATGTTCCTCTTTGTCTGGGAGAAATGACTCCAAAGATGAAATTTGAATGGTGAGGAAAAGATGATGATGTACTCAGGAAATTTCTCCTAATCAAATGCTCATGTGGACGTGGGATGTGGGCTGGGCATGTCTGAGGCAGAGCTTAAGGGGGCTTCTCATGGCGTTGAGAACATTCCTTGCGACTTCAGGCATGCAGCAGGGTGTTTTAGATGACATTGTGAGATGGATGGACTAAGACTGGAGACAAGATGAATGCTGGGATCCTGCAATGCTCTTGCATGAGTGGCTGGTGGCTCACGTGAAAGAACTAATTATGTCTAAAAAAGAAATCAGGAATTTGTTTTGATTAGATAATACCTGTAATCCGAGGCATATTCAGGATCCTGATCTTAGTATTGTGGTATAAAACCAACCCAGCAAAGGGAAAAATGCATGAGACTCATACTCCCAGTTTAGAGCAAGAACAACGGGCCCGGGCCATCCTCGCGGGAGAGGGCGGCGGGAGGGGGAGGAAAAGGAGCGAGAGCGAGGCCGGCAGGCCCCCGACCGACGGGGGGCGCGGGGCTCAAGAGCTAGAGTGCTACCTTGAGCAAAGAAAAGCTAAGAAAAAGCTCCAGGTCTTGAGTTCAAGGCCAGGAATGAAAGAAGGAAGGTAAAAAAAAGGGAAGTATGTGAGGAAGGGAAATATATAAATGAAAGAGAGAAGGAACTAGAAATTTAAAACTAGAGAATATTTAAAAGTCATCAGTCCTTCTAAGAAAAGTGTTGGAGTATGGGTTCTATATGTGGTGAACTGGAAGCCCAGCAGTGACTTGTTAACCAAAGAGTCACCATGATGAGCAAAGGATAGAAATCTGCATGAGCCTCTTAGCGGATGGAGTGACAGAAGAGAACCTCAGCTCCCATCCCATAGTTAGAAGTATATAGAGATGGGGAAGTTGGCATCACCTTGATGTCATTGTGTCCATGGAGACTGGAAGCCATGGCTCTGTGAAAGCACAATGTTCTGGTTACTGAGCTGGGAGGCTGAGGAGAGCCAACTCCTGGCCATGAAGAAATCAGGGTGGCAGCAGAGCAACTCTGCTGCAGTGTGTGCCTGCTTGGCTGTTCTTATTCTGTGGTGGATCAGGCCGGAGCGGGTGATAGTAACTGTTTTGTGGTCACAAGCCCTTCACCAAGAGCATCATCTGGGATCCTCATAAGCTACAGGGTGGCTGGTGTTGGGATGTGTGTGGGGTGGAAGTGACAGAGGGATGGACGCATGGCAAGGTGGGTGAAGAGATGAGAGGAATGATGAGAGCCCAGTTCATTGGTTTCCAAGGTTAATGGGTGGGAGGTAGAGAGGCATGATGGAGGAATGATGGAGGCAGGGGAAGGTGGTGACAGAGTGAGGCCATCTGTAGTGCCAGCCTGGCCATCATCTGAAGCCCATAGGCAGCTTCCTGATCCTTCACTTAGTCCTGCTCCTTGTGGAGGGAATGTCACGTGTACCCAGAGCTAGGGGTGGGGCAATGTTAGTAGCACCTGGAGAACCATTGGCCTCTACCTGGGTGAGGGGTGGTTATGGCTCCCATGCTGGGTGGCCTGATAGCTATGGAACAGATCTCTCCTTAGCTACCACAGTCAGTGGCTGCTCTCCATCTAGGGTTAGGGCACCTGCTCAGCCATCAGGACACCCCATGCCAGGACAGAGGCCTACAATTCAGATGGCAGCACAGGGGTGAAGATGATCTCACCGTAGCCCTAGTTACATGGCTGCCCCAGCATGCAGGACAGGATGAGCTGGGGGAAGATGTTCTCTGTGTTTTTCCACAGCCTATCCCGGCCTCTTCTTGTGTCTGATTAGACCAAGAGAGTACCAGGTTCCCTCTCATAGTCCTGGTTCTTTTTCTTTTACAGTCATGAGGCTTGAACTCAGGTCCTGGGTACTGTCCCTGAGCTCTTTTGCTCAAGGGTGATGCTCTACCATTTGAACCATAGTGCCATTTCCAGCTTTTCCTTTTCATGTGGATCTCTGATATGTCCAGTGCTGTGCCTGCAGGGAGGCACTCACCCCACAGACAGAGCCACCTCTGCCGTGACTGTGACTGCCCACAACCCTCACACCCACTCCTTGCACACCCCTCGACTCCAGTTTTAGCTCCTCTTGGACTGGGTGTCCAGCCTACCCCTTCCTACACTCACAAAGGGTCTACAATTGTCTTCCCAGGGTCCTTTCTTCTGCCAGCCAGAGTACAGACTGTGCACATCTTGACGATCACAGAGCTCAAAGCCAAAGGCTGAGATGCAGAAGGGGGTGACCCAGTAGCTGCACAGGGCCCATGGATCATCCTGTGCATCCCCCAGCCTGTGACTTCCCCCACCCCCTTGGCAGGGAAGCTCCATGCCCACATCCTGATCCCTGGTCCACTCCAATTCCATTCTCCCTTGGATTTTGCAGACTGTCTACCATCAGGATCTAAAATTCTATTCATCACTTTATGTCCTTATCACTGATTTGCTACTTTGACAGGATCTCCCCGTGCCTGGAGAGTGGGCATGTCATGTACTCTCTGTGGAGAAGTTGCCCCAGGAGAAGAAATATGCACTTCATGTGAGTGTTGGACAGGGCAGGAGGGCTCCCTAGGATCAGAAGCCACAGGAGGGGTGCAGATGGGGGAATGCTAGGGCCCCAGGGGACAGTGGGAGTTAGGGCACAGTTGGTTCCTTCTGCAGGGTTGACACCGCTTCACAAACCCAACAGAATGAGGTTCATATTACAGATGTCAGAGACAGTACAGATTGCCAATGGGCGTAGGGGTCACTGTCACCCCCAGATGCTGGCTGCATGCTGGGATGCACGCAGAGATGTTTTCAAGATCAGATAATGAGGATGTTGCAGGGTGTAACCATTCTTTTCAGATGGCTCTCTAGCTCTCTTGAGCTTCATCTCTATCTTTTGCTTTTTCTTGGCAGTTAACTGGAAATGAGAGTTTCATGGACTTTCCTTTCTGGATTGGCTTCAAACAGAAGCTATGCACAGTTTTCAAACCATACCCTACTGAAGAAGGGAAGCTTGATCTGGTGCTTAACTGGGTTGCACTTTGGCTCCGTTTGCTATGCCTCACTGGAGGGGGCTCATCATTTGTAGATTAAGATCTCATGACCTTCAAAGCCAAATGCTACCTGAAAGTTCAGGGTCCCAGCCTATGTGTTGGGCCGGGGTGAATACATTCTCTGTTATGCTGGGTCATCAACCCATGTTTTAAGCTGGAAGTAGGCAGTGCCACATTTGATAAGAACATCTGCCAGAGATTGTCACCTCATGAACGCAGATTCAAATTTTTATTCCATTTCCTGTGGTGGAGAAATCCCCTCCAACTTAGACAGGCTCACATCCACATGCAGGTCATACTCCTAATGCACCCTTGAGTGTCCTCATGGTATTGGCATCTAAGTTTGTAGGGAATGCTGCTTTAGTCCATGAATTAGCTGGACAAGTGATGACAAACGTGTTGTGGATTAATATGAGAAAAATTTAAGAAGCCCTGGAGGAGCATCAACCTGACCCTCTGTGGTGCTATAAATCTGATAGGATGTTCCAGACTGAGAAACAATCACATGGCTTTGTGTTTGGCATCCAGACAAGTGAGTGCATGTCTTAGCTGTCAGCCAATACAGAGGAGGACATGAATAAGTGGGTGGAAAGCATCTGTCAGACCCCTGTCTGGGGGCAGGTGGAGAGAACATAGGAAGGTAGATACCATGGCTGTGGTGGGGCCAAAAAAAGGGTAAAAGAGGCAAAGGAACCAGGTACTGGTAGCTCAAGACTGTCATCCTAGCTACTCAGGAGTTTGAGATCTGAGGATCACAATTCAAAGCCAGCCCAGGACAGAAACTCCATGAGACTCTTATCTGCAATAAACTACTGAATGCAAGAAGCTCAAGCTCAGTGACAGCATCCAGGCCTAGCGTTCAAAACCCAGGACTGGCAGAAAAAATTATCAAAGGACAAGAAGCTGGCCAAAAGTTAGAGGGACTCTATCTTGACAAACAATACAATGATAAGTTGCACTCAGAAGACTTTCACAAAATCTGGAAATGCGTGAGACCTATCTATGTATGTTTCCTGTTTGTCTAAATATATATGTTTATGCATTTATATATTAGTATAGAGAGACAGATCAATACATATGACTATACATATATACATAGCCAGACACTTATGGGTGGGTGGTATACTGTGTGAGAGTTTGTGTTTGTGTTTTGTGGATGGCTATCTCTGTTTAAGAAAGATAGAAAATATGTAAATATCTTTAAAAAAACTTGATAAAATATAGAGAGACCTAAGCTCTTGAGGGAATCTGAAATGACAAGATTATTCACAGGCACGTTTATCCTTATGGATTCCTCAGCAAGTTTTAATTTTTTTCATTATTTTCTTTCTTTTTTTGAACCAGTGCTAAGGATTTCTCTCAGGGACCAGTTGCTGCCAATTACTAATTTTCTCATGGCTGGTACAAGAGGAACTGAGCCACAGTTCCACTTTTGCCTTATTTATTCATGCTTAACTGAAGATAAAGATTTCTATCAGTGACTTTCTTTCAGGGGCTGGATTCTAACGAGGATCCCCAGACCTCAGGCTTCTCTATAGCTACAATTAACAATATGAGAACCCAGCACTGGGTTCCAATGCACAGGGCAAGAAATTGAGTGAATCTCTCAACTCCAATTAGCTATAATAAGCTAGAAGTGAAAGACCAATACCTTTGAGGAAAAGATGCTGAGGGTTATCACACAGGCCCTATGAGTAAGCCCTAAACCCTGTACACATGTGTGCATGCACACATTGGCAGATACACACACACATGCACACACACAATATCTCAGGCAATATTGTATTTTGAATTAATATCCAAAGATTGGACAACAGGATAGCAAGTAATAAAATCTGTTTTTCTTGTCTACATTGAGGGAAAGGGATAAGTCACAAGATGCAGAAGCGAAGAATTCAGAGGCAAATGCTGTGAGTGAATAACTTGTAAAAAGCACATTTCTTTTCTTTTCTTTTCTTTTGTTTTTTCTGCCATTCCTGGGGCTTGAACTCAGGGCCTGAGCACTGCTCTTGGCTTTTCCCAAGTCTAGCCCTCTGCCACTTGAGCCGCATTGCCATATGGATTTTTATATCTGTGTGATATTAAGGACTCAAACCTAGATCTTCATGGACGCTAGGCAAGCACTCTACCACTGGGCCAAACTCTAAACCCCGATAAAGTATTTATAAATAGTCATCATCATCATATCAAAATATCCTTTCTCCTACAAAGAATGAACACTTATCTATGTCTGTAAGACTTTTTTTTATGTCACCAATGCTTCTGTGATTTTCCCACTTGCATTTTTACAGATGACAGCACAGATATTCATCAGGAAGAAAAATAGATTAGGATACAGAAACCTAACAACGTCCTAGTAGATTGAAGTGAATAATATGTGCAAGATGGCCTGGGTGTTTCATCTATTTGTAGAGTGCTTGGCTACCACACAAAAAGACTCTGGTTTGATTCTGGAGTACTATATACATAGAAAACGCTGGAAGTGGTGCTGTGGCTTGGTGGGACAGCTATAGCCTAAAGAAAGCCTAAGAACAATGGTCAGGCTCTGAGGTCAAGTCCCAGGACTAGCAAAGAAAATGTGCAAGAGGCAAAATGCAAGCTGAGAAGGCACTGTGAAGCAAAATGTCTTGTGAAGGGTAAGGGGAATAGTGACAGTTAAGTTTGGATCTTTCCTACGAAAGGCTCCTTGATCTTGAGACCAGGCTAGCACTTATGCCTAGTTAATGACTTGGGATTTGAACAAAAAGGTGTGCTGTTTACTACATCCATATGTGAGGTGGGAAGGGAGATTCAGCCTCCAGTATGTCTTTGGGGAGGTGTTCTGTGAGCAAGGAGCTTTGGTCATTGGGCCTTGAAAGGTGACCCTACCTACCTCACAATGGAACAGAATATGGAACCATGGTAACCAAGCCACTGCATGTGACAACCAGCTCAAGCCAGCTCCCTTGGCCTGTGGCTCAGGATGAAGAAAGATGTTGCTGTGCTGTTGCCAACGGTCAGGAGGCTCGGATCTCAGGTATGAGAGATATGGATCTCTCACTGGAACAAGTAGATTCTGGACCAGTGCCAAGCCAAAATTCCCGTATATCAGGCATTTCTCTAGGAAGAAAGCCAGGAAACTCCAGGGCAACTCAGATGAGGTATATTGAGAGGAAACCTATTTGAACCCATCATCCTGCCCACACACTACAACCTTCTTGTGTGCTTTCAAGTGACTCTACTGAGATTAGAGTGTGTCATTTCCAATCTACTCTATTCCAATTCCTCAGTGTGAAGTGTGGTCCCATTCCTACGTTTGAAATATCCACTGTTTTGCCAACATAATGTGATGGTAAGTCAGCTCAGACTCTGAATGAGCCTTGTAACCTATGGATCCTGGAGGAAGGCCTGTTGGAGATGCTGCTGACAAAGCTGATCACTGCCTACCAGAAAGGTGATCTCTTTTATGTGGGAAACTTCCTGCACAATTTCAAATAGTGGAGGACAATGTAGTAGTTGCTGGAAATTCTCTTGAAAAAGTGAGTGTTCCCCCCCAAACCCAGGTTTGCTCACCCATCCTGGCCAAGCCTTGGAATACTTGGCTCCTCTCTGAGCCTGTTTGGTTCACTGGGGTGTTCACAGGGGAGCTAAGCATGATACAAGTGCACAAACTACTTCATTATGACTGGGACACCATGCCATTTCATTTCCCTCACAAGCTACTGGAGTCTCAACAGTGTGCTTACTGAGAAGTTGGATTTCAGGCATGAGTAAGTAGCTCCCAACTGCAGCCCTCTCCTAGGTGACATCCTAGGAAATCCCATTCCCACTAAAAAATGAGGTGTCAATACTTATGGCGGAGGCCTGTGAAATACTGGCGTCAGAGGAAAAGCTGGGGGCTGAATCACTTTTGAGTCATCAGGGAGGGATTATGATAGCTTTGCCTGTTAGAACCTGAAAGCATTTACATTTTGGTGTGTGGTCCAGTGCTGCCACTTGAACCTGAACCCAGGTCTAAATACCATTCCTTTGGTGTTCAAAAATTAGCACTGTACCATTTGAGTCATAGGTCAAGTTCTGGCTTTTTGCTGCCTAATTGAAGACAAGTGCCTTTAGACTTTTACTGACTAGACTGGCTTTCCACTGTGATCTTCAGAGCTCAGCCTGCTGGGTGGCTAAGATTAGAGGAATGAGCATTTAGTTCTTTATTTAGAGCATTCACTTATTGATTTATTTAGAGCATTTACTTAGTTAATTTAAGGTGCGTTTACTTTGGACAGATGCATAGAGGCCTCTCTCAGAAGCTTCTGGAAGTGGGGTGTAAAAGTCATCCTGTTCTCGAGTGTCTCTTACCCCCCTCCCAGCACATAAGTGAACATCTCTGCAGGACAGCCACAGCATTAGAGTCCTGCAAGAAAGGGGCTTTGGTAAAAGGCTCAGGATGGAGAGAGAGGGCTCTCACTTTCCTTGTACCGAATGTGCCCACAGCATCATGTGTTCCATCTATACGATGTGAATGGACTTCTACCCCAGTGATTTCTACGAGTTCAAGAACTGCCACACCCTGACACAACTCAAGCTCTATATGAGGCTCCACATGCCGGCTTTGGACCTGCTCTTCTAAACACATACTTTTTGACCACCTGGAGGAATGTGCGACCAGTAAGACCAAGAAAAAGTAGAAGTCCTGGTGTGGGTGCCTCAGAGCCTGTGAGTAGGAAGCCCATATGGTCTAGATATTGGTTGGCCCTTACTTCTACAGAGCTTGGCAAAATGCCCTTTATGGGTGGTGTCACCCAGGTAATGTCTCTCCTCTGAAAGGACTCGGGAATAAGCACTCATTAGAAAGACCCTACACCTCCTCAGTGTTCAGTCCAAACTCCAGTTCTACAGGTTCCTCCATTAGATCCTCATGGAAGTTGAGTGACACTTCAACTTGCAGAGTCCACTCTGTCCACTCTGTACCTATTTCCATTCTTAGGTTTGGGTCATCGTGGAAGAGCTCATCCTGAACTCCGGATGAAAAACCCACCAATGGAGCTGGTGACTTATGGAGACTGAGAATCATCACTGCACTAAAGAAACCATGGGCCTTCTGTAGAAATTACCAAACAGGTTTAGAGTCCTGTGGATATACCTTGTGCTCTGAACCCCATGTGTGACACAGTTGAACCTGCAGATACTATGGAGGAAGAAAAAGAGCAGCCAGATTTCCTTCCATTTCCTTTCACACTCCACCCAGAGTCAGTCCATCTGAGTCAGAGTAACACTCCACTTATTGTGCAAGCTGAAGGGGCACACGCTGGGCTCATGGAAAATGTCCCCATGGGAAGCAGCAAGTGTACTCTCAATACTGCATTCATTGGAGGAAAATGAATCCATCCTCACAGAATATCCAGACCCATCCATCTCACTAAAAGAGACTCAATCTCCATTCGACAACCCAGAATCCATCCCCCTCTTAACTCAGGAAGGACATTCTGTTTCTCATGAGGAAGGAGACCCTTCTGAGGACTCTGAAGGAGAATTACTGTCTGAAGGCAACTTGGAGGCCAGTCTGGATTTAGAGCTTCCCTGTCCCCTTCCTAAAAAGACATCTCTTTATCTTGCTCTCATGATTCTTGTCAAGTATTCATTGTATTTACTTTGCTAACTATTA